>NW_027397076.1:40027935-40061990 GCF_003265705.2 Callorhinus ursinus
TTTGTTGACTGTTTCCTTTGCTGTGCAAAGGAAACAGTCAACAAAACCAAAAGACAACCCACAGAATGGGAGAAGATACTTGCAAATGTCTTATCAGATAAAGGGCTAGTATCCAAAATCTATAAAGAACTTACTAAACTCAACACCCAAAGAACAAATAATCCAATCAAGAAATAGGCAGCAGACATGAACAGACATTTCTGCAAAAAAGACATCCAAATGGCCAACAGACACATGAAAAAATGTTCCACATCACTCATCATCAGGAAAATACAAATCAAAACCACAATGAGATACCACCTCACACCAGTCAGAATGGCTAAAATTAACAAGTCAGGAAACGACAGATGTTGGCAAGGATGTGGAGAAAGGGGAACCCTCTTACACTGTTGGTGGGAATGCAAGCTGGTGCAGCCACTCTGGAAAACAGTACGGAGGTTCTTCAAACAGTTGAAAAGAGAGCTACCCGATGACCCAGCAACTGCACTGGTATTTACCTCAAAGATAAGAAGGGGTACATGCACCCCAATGTTTATAACAGAAATGTCCACAATAGCCAAACTATGGGAAGAGCACAGATGTCCATCGACAGATGAGTGGATAAAGATGTGGTAAATATATACAGTGAAATATAACTCAGCGATCAAAAAAAATATGAAATCTTGCCATTTGCAACAATGTGGATGGAACTAGAGGGTATTATTCTAAGTGAAATAAGTCAGAGAAAGACAATTGTCATATGATCTCACTCATATGTGGAATTTAAGAAACAAAACAGAGGATCACAGGGGAAGGGAGGGAAAAATAAAACAAGACAAAATCAGAGAGGGAGACAAACCATAACAGACTTTTTCTTTTTAAAGATTTTATTTATTTATTTGACACAGAGAGAGAGAACAAGTAGGCAGAGCGGCAAGCGGAGGGAGAGGGAGAAGCAGGCTCCTCACTGAGCAGAGAGTCTGATGCAGGGCTTGATCCCTGGGATTGTGATCTGAGCCGAAAGCAGACACTTAACCGACTGAGCCACCCAGGTGCCCCACCGTAAGAAACTCTTAATCATAGGAAACAAACCGAGGGATGCTGGAGGGGAGGAGGGTGGGGAGATGGGGTAACTGGGTGACAGACATTAAGGAGGGCACTGGGTATTATATAAGATTGATGAATCACTGACCTCTACCTCTGAAACTATTAATACATGTTAACTAACTGAATTTAAATTAAAAAAATAAAAAATAAAAATAAAAAGCAGTAGCATTGTAAAAAAGTTTTAAAAAGATGGTTCTCAATAAAATTTTCCCATGATGATCCTGAAAAATTGTATCTTGTTCTAAAAGGGATGATACTCGCTATCTTAAATGTTCAGTTCTGGGAAAATACCTAAAAAGAAGAAAATTACACAATGGAGATAATATTCTAACATCTCCAATAGTCATATTTCAAAAAAACCCCTTAGTAATCTGCTGAACAGTAGACCATCTATTGATTCTTCCCTCTTAACTAACTAGTGGTTCCTGTAGAGTTAAATATTATACAGGATAGACATGAGTCTGTGGCTGTTGGTAAATGTGTTCCTTCCCCTATATTTTTACATACTCAAATGATACACCCAAAGTGTAGACAAGAAACCTCAGAAAGTTATCAGGTAGGAACAGAACATGAACCACAAATGTAGGCTCCTTATGTAATTTTAAATTTTCTAGTAGCTAAAGAAAAAAAACCAGATGAAATTAATTTAAAATATATTTTATTTAGGCCAACATATCAAAATATTGTAAGTTCAATATGTAATCAATATAAAACCGTTAACGAGATATTTTGCAATTTTATGTATTAAGTCTTCAAAATCTGGTATGTATTTACCCTTACAGCACATTGCAACTTGGACCAGCCACTTTTCAAATGCTGAATGGCCACATATGGCTAGTGGCTGCCATAATTGGGCAGCGTGGTTCTCTAGAGTGGTTTTAAAAGCACAATGGGGATTAGAGAATCAACCAGCTTCCTACCCCAAACAGCAAAGCATAGGTCGAGGAGAAAAATTACAATAGGTGGGTAATTCTGTACTGAGAGGCACAGAGTGTTTTATTATAAAGGTCCTCTTCAACTAGAACTTAAATAACACCTCAGATTGTAAATCTGTGTGTGTGTGTCTGTGTGTACAGTGACATGTGATTTTCAATATCTAAATAATGAGCAGCAAAAGAATCTTGGCCAGTGCGGACACCCACTGTGACCATACAAAGGGAAGCAGTGCAAGACAATATGGGAAGTGTACTACTAGGGCACACGGGGTTCTGAATGACAGTGATTAGAACTGAACCCCCTATCAATTAGTTTCCTCTTTTCCTTTCTTCTTCTTTCCTGGTCTCCCTTCATTGAGGTTTATCCTCAGATGTCACTGCTCCTGAAAGATTTTATCCAAGTATCTAAAATATACCAACCAGCTCCCAACCCCCACCCATGGCTCCCATTACTATAGTTATTTTTCTTCATATCACTTATTATTTCCTGATATTAGAGTATACATTTATTGGCTGTTTCTTCCCCTAGAATGGAAGCTCCATGAGAACAGGAAAGTTGTTTTATCCTCTGTGAAATCCCAGTATTCACAAAAAACAGGGAATTGGTTTTCTACAGATTTGTTTATTCGACAATGCTATGCATCTACCATCCATTCTGACAGGTGCAAAGAGGACGCCCTTAGACTCGGGCAGGTGGCGTCCCTGTGCTAGTAAGAAGTCCTGGGGGCAAGGGATGCCTTGTCACAGGGCCTGCCCCACATGTAGATACTCTACATGCTCTAAATCCCCTATCCATACAGCCTGAGTCTGCTTCCAGGGCCTGACCAGTCTCTGCTCCAGATCCACCCAAAGCCCTTTGCAGTGAGGGACAGAATTGGGGTTAAGAGTAGAAGGAGTAGGGTACCTGGGTGGCTCAGTAGTTAAGCATCTGCCTTCGGCTCAGGTCATGATCCCAGGGTCCTGGGATCGAACCCCACATGGGGCTCCCTGCTCCGCGGGAAGCCTGCTTCTCCCTCTCCCACTCCCCCTGCTTGTGTTCCTGCTCTCGCCTATGTCTCTCTCTGTCAAATAAATAAATAAAATCCTTAGGGCACCTGGGTGGCTCAGATGGTTAAGCGTCTGCCTTCGGCTCAGGTCATGATCCCAGGGTCCTGGGATCGAGTCCCACATCGGGCTCCTTGCTCAGCAGGGAGTCTGCTTCTCCCTCTCCCTTTCCCCCTGCTTGTTCTCTCTCTGTCTCTCTTGCAAATGAATAAATAAAATCTTAAAAAAATAAAATAAAATCTTAAAAAAAAAAAAGAGTAGAAGGAGTCAAATTTAGGTACACAGGCACATTCTTATCCTAAACAGCACTGTCCAACAGGACGTGCTACAACTATGAAAATGTTCTAGACCTACACTGTCCAATACAGTAGCCACTGGCCACATGTGGCTATTGAGTACTTAAAATGTGGTATGACTAAGGAACTGAAATATTTAATTTTTGTACCTGGTTTTAAAGTTAAATTTAAACAGCCACCATATTGGAAAGCACAAGTCCAGTGGAAAAGAAAGTCAATGATTATAGAACAGGTTTGTACAAGTTTTCAATTGCTACTGTAACAAATTACCACAAGCCCAATGGCTTAAAACAACACAAGTTTAATCTGTTAAAATTCAGAAGGAGGTCAGAAGTCTGAAAAATCTTTAGGGGCTAACATCACAGTGTCAGGAGAACTAGTTCCTTTTGGAGGGTCCAGGGGAGAATCCTTCCTTGCCTCTTCCAGTTTCTACAACCTGCCTGCATTCCTTGGCCCTGGACTGCAAGCACACTCCCATCTTTGTTTCTACTATCACATGGTCACCTTTCTCTCTTGTTACCCTTCCTGCTTCCCTCTTAGAAGGACCCTTGTGATCGCACTGAGCCCATCTGGATAATTGAGGATAAAGTTCCCATTTCAAGATCCTTAACTTAATCATATCTGCAGAGTCCTTTTTTATCATATGGGCTAACATTCACAGGTTCTGGAAATAAGGTTATCTTTGATGGACCATCATTCAGCCTACCACAGGTTACTGGATGCTATGGGAGATAAGGAGAGCAAAACAGAGATCCAGAGGAGGACTTTCATCAGGAAGGTGACATGAAGAGATCACTCTGGGAGCAGAGTAATCAGAGGGAAGTCAGAGTGGGGCAGGGAGACCAAATGAAGCCACTCAATGGAAGGCAAGGTAGAGGTGACACAAGAAGATGCCTAAAACTAGTCAGTGGAGGTGGGCAAAGAGAAGAAAGTAAGAGGCTGAGAAGCAGTAAGGATGGAGAACCCACACACCTCCAGAAAGGAATGCTGGCCTGAGGGGATGCCGGTGGGAAGGACAAGTGAGAATTTTAATGTTTAATCTTTCATTAGTCCAGTTGGTGATTTTACAGTATTTGTGTCATTGTCCTATTGATCAATGTTACCTTAAATTGATTCTACTCATGGACCAAAACACAAGGGTATTTTTCACAATATGAGGTGTAATAAAAAGTTCGTCCCTCATGTAGGTACTATGTAGAATTTTCAACAGCTGCTCAAAAACGCAGATGCATAATATTGTACAAAAAGGCAAGAAGGTCAGTCTGGCCTCCAGATATTTTTTGTTTTTTTGAGTTGTTTTTCGTCATTTCAGCTTAATGCCAAAGGATGTAGATCAGGGCTCAGGAGGTTTTTTTTTTGTTGTTTGTTTGTTTCTTTTAAAGGTATAGTTAGTGTAAGGAGCTTGCAAGTTTCAAAACCTCTAAAAGATCAATCTGGTGGATTCATCTGAATGTAGTATGGTGATTAAAGCCTGTATGTCAGGGCTTTGATATCTCAAAGAGCTGGGTTCAAATATTGCCTCTGCCATCATATTAGCTTTGAGACCTTTGAGGAACTTTCTTAGCTCTCTGAACACTAGTTTCAGAATCTTTAAAGAAGAGATAATAATGCATATTATATGGTTGGTATAAGGGTTAAATGATACCCTATTTCATGTCCAGTACAGAGTAGGTAATCAATAAAGGTAATTATTATTAACTGAAAGACTTGCTTAAAAGAATCATAATCAGAAAAAACACAGTTAGTTATTAATAAATCTAATAAGTCTCTCCAAACAGATTAAAAAAAAAACCCACACAAGTAGGAATTTCAAATACGGAAAGAAACACATCAGCAAATCCTCACAGAATAACTGTGGATAATCTAATGACATGGATTTAAATCTTCAGGATAAATGCCAGCTGAACTGAATTTCCTTAGTTTCTATCCCAGCTTTAAAGGATCCATCAGGCTCCACTACTATTTTAAGGAACATAGTAAAATACTCCAATCTTAACTAGCTACCCTGGCATCAGTACTGAATTAGAAAAAAATTAAATATACAGGTGTCCTCAATTTATGGACAAGCTATGTCCCTGAAGGACTATGTATATTGCAAATTAGATTTTGGTAATCAGAACTCATTTTCCCAGTGATAATTTCAGAAACTTGTTTTGCTGGAAAAATGCAGTAACTTTTTTTTTTTTTTCGGAACTGGCCACAGAATTAGGATAGATGGTATCTGGCATTCTGGCACAGATAAAATTTAACAGATTCTCCATATTAAATTTTGGATCTTGCTAGGGTCATGTTTTGACTGAAGTGGCAAAGTAATCCCCATCATCTGGTAATGAAAAATACATCCCCATCCTGTAAATGACAAAGTGGAAGACGGACTATATAAAGTACAATACATTTGTTTGTATTACCTTCCTGGGGCAAGACATTTCGTATACATTCAAGAGAGCAATTACCCACCTTCAATAAATGTTTTAGATAAATGGGACAGCTTCATGAATAGACATACCATTAATCTATCTGACACAGAGAAAAAAAAGTCTGAGAAGGGGAAACTGGAGCTTACATATAAGAAATGACAAAAAATTAGCATTCTGTTGATAAGGTCTGTAGTAAGGTGTGGTGTATGATTTTTAGGACAGGATTCAAATTCATAGTTGTAGTTTTGTTTTTTTTTTAAAGAGAACATTGCAGAAAGCAGGTAAACAACTTAAGATACAGGCTGCCGAAGTAAGCCAAAGTAACGCTATTTGTCCAACCAACATCCTATTTGCAAACCCCAATTAGCAAAGGACAGCAAATTAAATGCTAATCTTCGTTGTTCACAAACAGTATTTTTTAAAATGATATCCTCTGGACTCCACTCCGCCTTATTAACACTCGGTGGAGTTGCTCATAAAAGTCAAGTCATTCAACAAGGACAATCAATCGTAGTTAATGGTCACTATAAAAACCAGCCCTTGACACTTAAGAGACAATTTCATAATTAGTTGTTAAGTGGGGACCGAGAGCTTGCCTGTGAGAGAGCTCCAATTCCTAAGGCTTCTGGGGAATGATGAGGATTAGGCCAAGGCGTGGCTCCAAAGAGCTGAGGCTCCACAAGCGTGGAGGGGGCTAGCACAGATGACCCGCCACGGAGAGCTTCAACGTTTCGGAGAAGGAATCCAAGGGCCATAAGAACACCACTGAGAGCCAAGCTGTTTTACCTGCCGCTCACCTTATCCCCCACCACACATGTTCTGAACCAACTTGGTGACATTTGGGGAACACTCACTGTCCGCATTGTCCAAGCACAAACTGGGAGCCAGAAAAGAACCAGACTCAAAAGACTTCACATAGGTATTCAGAGACTGTTCTCCGTTCCTCTGGTGGCAGCATTCCCTTGGTCCATTTGGGGGTCACACAGGCCACAGCATTTATTAAATTATCTCCAACTCAGTGCCCACTGAGTCAACGTGGACTGAGATGCAATTCCAACCAAGGAACCATTTCTGGAGATTTTTTACATCATGGCTCACTCAAGATTAAATCATGCATAGGCCAAAAAAAAAAAAAAAAAAAAAAAAGTAAGTCTTCCAAGAAGAAAATTGATGAGGGGGAGAACACATTAGGAAGCCAGCAGACAAAGACAAGCAGACGGGTACTGCAGCCCTGTCTCCATCCGCCCTTATGTTTTTCCTCACACCCATATGCTCACTCTCAGTTCCCATATGGTTTCTCTTTCTCATTATGAAATTGGAGGTGGGGTGGGGGCAGGAGTGAACGCACATCTACTTTGTACAAAAGTTACCACAGACACCAAGTATCCTAGAACATCGCAGACGGGAAAGCTGAGTTACATACAGGCCCCTGCCCAGGCCAGGTTGCAGTGGGCCCTGACTCTGGTCCCTCCTTTCCATCGTCGCTCCAAGGTCAGGTATTTCTGGACGTTCTATCACTAGCACAGGTACTGGCTCTCTGGTCCAGCTGTGGGCACTTTTTCCTGTTCATGGCGGTCTCCCGTCTGAGGCCTGAACCTGAGCAGCAGACTGACAAACTGAGTTTGCCAAGAAGCAAAATGCCTAAGAAGGTCCCCCAGTGCCAACTTGCCTGATGACCTGCTCCTCACTTGGACCAGTGAGTGTAATGGTGAGGATCAGCAAAGTAGGACCCTATTGGTCCATAATCCTCAGCGATGACATGACCTGGCAAAATATTGTGCCTTCAGATGTTCATAGCAGCATTATTCATAACTCTAAAAAGAAAACCACCCCAATGTCCACCGAGCGAAGAATGGATAAGTAAAATGTTGTGTATCCAACATAATGGAGTATTATTTGGAAATAAAAAGGAATGAAGTATTCGTACGTACTATAACATGGATGAACTGTTAAAACATCATGCTGAGAGAAGCCAGTCACAAAAGGACAAATATTAAAGCTGTTACCAAAGAAATGTTGTCCCTTACTGATCCTCAGAAGGCAAACTTATATTCTATCAATTAAGGGAGCATGCCCATAACCTTGGTAGGAGCTCCTTTATATTTTTGTTGTATCAGGAAATAATTTTTTAAAGACTCTGGTTTTTTAGAGCAGTTTTAGATTCACAGCAAAACTGAGCAGAAGGTACAGGAAATTTCCCATATCCTCCTACCTCCAAATGTGCATAGCTTCCCCCATTGTCAACACCACTCACCAGAATGATACATTTGTTATAATCAATGAACCTACAGAGACATATCATAATCGTCCAAAAACCTACAGAGACATATCATAATCGTCCCAAATCCACAGTTTATAATTGTGTTCACTCTTAGTGCTGTATGATATTTTTTTGTCATCTGAGATCTTCCCAATTAGAATACTGCCTCTCTCTGATACTCCCATTAACCTTTGTTTGGACCTCTATGAGGACCCACAGTAAAGCCACTGTGGGTTGAAATTAATATGCATGTGTCTCTTCTGCATTCTGAGCTCCACAGACAGCAACTACATCTCAATCATCTGGATATCTTCCATACAGAGCACAGTGCATGACACAGAGTGAAAATTCAGCAAACGCTTGTGAAGTTGACATGGCTGTGCCACTGCTGTTCACGAAGGATGTACATCCTGCTTAAAAAAATAACTTAAGCTTAAAAAAAAACTTAAAAAAAAAAGCTCTTTTAATCCACAAATAAATCATGGAATCTTGACTGACCAAACCTAATAAACAAAGACCTTCAATTTCCTTTTATTTTTTCTTGCACTTTTAAAAATGGTAAATCTGAATTTGAAAAGCTGGTAAAATTTAGTTTTTTAAAAAAACCTTCCAGGAATTCCTGCAGTCAGTCAGACTCAACTCTCATATCTTCTCCCTATGCCCCATCCATGACGATCTCCAGGGCTAATATAAAAACTTGAAAAAACAAATGCTTAATGAAAACTGGGTTTCAGACTGATCATCACAAGGCACTGCAATGAAAAAAAAATCGCTTACCTATTCTGAAAGACACTTCACCAAACAAACAAACAAACAAAACAATAGTTTTTACTATAACTGTTTTTTGTTAAAGCAGGAAAGTGTCCCCTCTCCAGATCTTGCTCCATAGAGACCACTTTAAACATAAAGCCAAGGGCACCTGGGTGGCTCAGTTGGTTAAGCGTCTGCCTTTGGCTCAGGTCAGGATCCCAGAGTCCTGGGATGGAGCTTCCTCTTCCTGTCTGGGCTCCCTGCTCAGTGGAGAGTCTGCTTCTCCCTCTGCCCCTCCCCCTGCTCATGCTCTCTCTCACTCCCTCTCTCTCAAATAAATAAAATCTTAAAAAAAAAAAAACAAAATAAACACAAAGCCAAAGTGATTATTTCAAACAGAAAATAAAACCATGTCCCTTCGCTACTCAAAATCTATACCATACAGGTTAAAGCTAACACCTGTCTCATTCACTGTCCTAACATACCATTTCATAGGGGTTCTTTCTCCACAACTCTCCATCTTGTGTCTCTACTCCAGCATGCCAGGCATGCTTTGACCTCAGAGCCTTTGTACTAGCTGCTCCTTCTATTGGAAGGCTCCTCCCTCAGATGTCCCCAAAGGTTGCCTCCTCCCCTCCTTGATATCTCAGCCCCAACTTTACCTTCTTAGTGAGATCTTTACTATTATCATAACTAAAAATGTACCAACCCTCCTGCTTCATTCTTCTCTATAGCACTTACCAACATCTGACACACCATATAATTTACATACTTACGTATTTGTTGTTTGCTTTCCTCCCTCTGGAGCCCCCGTGAAAGCAGAATTTTGTCTACTTTTTTTTTTAATTTTTAAATAATCTCTACCCCTAACATGGGGCTTGAACTCACAACTCCAAGATCAGGAGTCCCATGCTCTTCCAACTGAGCCAGCCAGGTGCCCCAATTTTTTTCTCTTTTATTTTTTTTTTAAGTTAAAATCTTATTTTTAAGGAATCTCTACACCCAATGTAGGGCTCACACTTACAACCCTGAGATCAGGGGTCACATGCTTTATGGACTGAGCCAGCCAGGTGCCTATTTTGTTCACTATTCTCTCCTCAGCCAAGAACACTGCCTGCCACATAGTAGGCACTCAAATATTTGCTGATTAGTTGAATACTACATTTTATAAAAACTTCAACAACTGAAGTTCTCTGGTATTCAAGAGAGGTTTCTGGTTAACCTCCTGGCCTATAATTAAACACTATTATCAAAATTTTCAAACCATATTATATGTTTGCGAAATATCATACCATTTTCAGTGGTTCCCATTTCTCACAAACTTAGGTTGCCTAAGAGTATGAATCATTTCTATGTCATGCAAATGGAGCTAACAGACCTCAGTAACATGTCCAAGTCACATTACACAATCAGTGGCTCAGTCATAACAAACTCCGAAGCACATGCTCACTTCTGGACGGCGTCTTTTTTAAAGAGGCCCCCACATCTTAGCTCATCCTCTGTCTTCTTTAAACAGAAAATATAAAGTGCTTTTAGGGCAATGATTTATAATCAGAACTGTACATCTTCAAATTATTTTAGATAAATGCATCCATTTATTTCAAAGTCACCAAAAGAAATGTATTTGCTAGTATTCTAAGTTTTTTTTTTTCTTACCCCCAACTCAGAGGTCCATAAGCAGTTCATTATTTTACTTCAAAGACAACTCAGTTTCAGGTACCACTTCAAAAAAAGAAAACCCAGTAAGCAGGATTGTCGCCTTTTCTATGAGCTGCTCTTATTTTATATCTTAATGGAGTTTCTCTAAAAGTTACATTTTAACTGACTCCATTTACTAGGTACTTATTTAGCCCCTTACACGGGGCTGGATATGGGGTGTTAAGTCTACCTAAATTAAATATTTAGAAAGAAGGGAAAGAAAAAGGAGGGAAAAGTACTAACATTTATTGACATGACATACATCACCTCACTTACTTAAAACCACCATGAAAGTAGTTACTGTCATAATTTTATGGGTGCTCCAAGAAGGTATAAATTACCCAATGCCCCACAAACTAGGCAGCAGCAAAGCTGAGGTTTGAACCTACATCCGTGGGGCTTGAAAATCTTTCCATTATACCAAATTGCCTCTACTAACACTGGGTATTGCTCTTTTTCTTTTTAATGAAAAATGGGAGGGGGGTGGAAATCTCAACTAAATAGAGCAAAGGATAAAAGAAAATCACTCTAAAAACTGCTAGGCCAAGAAAAGCTTTTCAGGAAAAGTAATTAAGTAAACAAAATGCTAAAATGTTAAATATCCTCTGACGCTAATATACTGACCCTTTAAGACATCTTCCTGGTACATAGAACTACCTTCTTTTTTTCGAGGCAGGGGAAACTATTTAATATGGTGCTACTCTCAAACCACAGCTTGTTTAAAAAAGGCAGGAGAAAATATTTTTGCAAAATATTTTAGAACATTCAAACCAACCTGTGTGGGGCCTGTGCTAGCAAGAGAATATGTGTGCAAAATATTAAAAAGAATTAGTGAGGGGCACCTGGTGGGCTCAGCCAGCAGAGCATGTGACTCTTAATCTTGGGGTTGTAAATTCTAGCCCCACGTTGGGTGTAGAGATTACTTAAAATCTTAAAAAAAAAAAGAATTAGTGAAATGTCTTATAAAACAAAAAAATTTAGACAATGAAAAAATATAACTTTTTCACATATGCACACATTGGTCAGTGATAGTATTGGGCTCAGAAATAAGCCAATGGAAGAGTCCCCAAATGCATTCACACCATTAACTGCAGTACCACTGCTGGAGGTGCTGACATAAGCCGAGTTCATATTATTTTTAATAAATGCTGGGATGGCAGCTATGAGGATGAGAGTGTGGGAGGAACAGTTCCCTTTAACTTTATGGCTTGTCCTCTCCCAGATGAAGGGTATAAACTGACTCAAGAAACTTAAATGAAGACCTGTATAAGAATAAGGCAAAGGCTTCACAAAGTGATAAGGCATCTTTTCCCTCTCTACAAAGATGGCGAAACTGAAGTTTAAAGAAAGAGTGTATGATGTCAAAGTCTCCGTGTGTGGCCCCCCCGCCTTGGTCCCCCAAGCCCTGTGGCAGACACCACTAATGACCTCCTTTCACTTCCTGAGTGTGACCACACTATGACCAGCCACTAACCATGAACCTTAGGCAGTCCGGGGTAATGGAGGGAATACTGCCCTTGCAGCCACAGAGACCTAGGTTTGTACCCCACCCCTGCCACTCACTAGGCGTCTGTCCGACTTATCCTCTTGGCGTCTGGGTTTTTCTTCTGTAAAATGGGAACAATACCTGCCATCAAGGTTGTTATAAAAATTAAATGAGATGATATACGCAAATTGTTAAAAAAAAGATAGCATCTTTATTCTCCTTTTTCTGCCCTCCACCCTCCTCCCCTGTTGAACACTTACTTGAGCTTTACTTAATACTCTAATATCCCATGTTGGGGCTTTTTGTCAAGGCTCCATTGATACATTTCTATCCCTAAAGTAACACAAATTGTTTGTGGTCCCCTATGTTGATCACTCTGGGGCTAACTTCCACTTGCTGTTCCAAATGCATTATGCTTCTTTTTCTTATCCGGAAGTCAGAAGGCATGCTCAGGAGTATGGGTTTTATTTCTCCATCTTGATTCACCAATTTTGGTTTACCAGGGCAACAGGAAGCATACTCGTGTGTGTGTGTGTGTGTGTGTGTGTGTGCGTGTGTGTAAGAGAGACAGGAGAAAGTGTGTTTAAAGTCAAGAGGATGCAAACCCCAAAGTTGTCACATGTCCTAGATGATAAAGATGCTAAAACATTTGGGCCAACAAGTCATTTTCAGCACAAGTGATAGGTTAGCAGCTGCCTCCCTCCATATTCCCCGTTACCTATAGAAAAGTTGGCTAAACCACACGTAACTTACAAAACAAAAATGCTGGATCCACTGAGTAAAGATATATTCTCTGAGAGATAAAAAGTTAATAATCTATAAATGGTTACATAAGCTTATCAGTTACCAAGTCCAAAAAATAGACCCCTCCTCCCCTAACAGCAAGAACCTTTAAATGAGAAAATTAGGAGGACGCCTCAGGAACCAAAGTGTCTGGAAGTTAAGGAAATTCATCTTCATACTGTCAATGTAAACATTCTGAAAGTCAGGCTAAAAAATAAATCAAAATGCGATGAAATGAAGAGCAATGGTGAGAGAAGCTTTCTAAGTTTAATCTGCTTTTATAAATCAGATGTACAACACTCTTAAAAATATCTGCCAAAATTGGGGCTAAAATACTATACTGACTTGATAAACAAAATTCTGTTTTCCAGACCAGGTTCACTGCTGTGGTTGCTGGAACATACATATTTTTTAAAAATTTTTTTAAAGATTTTATTTTTAAGTAATCTCTACACCCAATGTGGGGCTTGAACTCACAATCCTGAGACCAAGAGTTGCATGGTCCACTGACTGAACCAGCCAGGCACGCTGCTGCAATATAATTTTAACCCAGCATACAAAGTGGGGGCAATAGTTCTAAATGGTATGAAGTGATCCATTCAGAAACATGAATTAAATACCTACCATATGTCAGGTACTCGGATAAGACACCTGAGATTTAAAAAAAAAAAGAAGAATGTGAATGGGTTCCTCTCTGACCTTAAGAGCTCACCTAATTAAAAACACATCAATCAAACAGCTGTCATAAAAAGGGTAAGTGCCATGAGAGCAACAAGCAGGGAAGGGTAAGAAAACACAGATGCGGGACCCCTAATGCAGAAATGGGGTGTAGGGGATGCGGGAGAGGCCAGTAGGTCGTTCTAGAGGAGACAACGCTGTATAAGAGAACATCCAAGAATGGCTCACTGTTTGAAATGATAAATCCCAGGCAAGGCTTCCAACATGTCTCAGATGTTTCTGCTACATTCATAGAATGTTAAAAAAATTCTATAGAATGTGAAGGTTTGTACAGCTTTTATCACCACCTCACTTGAAAACTCGGTTACTATGGCTCTGGGGTGAAGGGAGCACATAGAGGGATTCAGCAAGGAGTAAATCTTTTCTGAGACTAACAGGATGCTGTCCCAAAGTAGCGCTGTGGGAGAAAGCCTCATGCATGTCATGAGCTGATGACATGGGGACACCTAAGGAAGCATACAGTGTACATGAAAGTCATTATCCTGCAAGGAAACAGAGATGGAACCTAATAAAAGTCAAAGAGAAATAGCTGAGCTGCACAGAGCACAAAGGCCTGCGGTATTTGCACAATTCCTTAATGAAGGAGAAGTCAGAAAGAAAACCATACTCTTGTTGCAGGGATTTTACAAAGACTCAATCTCTAGGTTAAGGATAACAAGAGAGCAATAACTGTCTGGGTCTTTTCTGAGTTTTTGAGAATCTAAAAACATCTCTCTCTAAGACTTGAAGATGCTTTCAAAAAAGGTAAGTAGAGGCTGGGGCAGGCAGACAGAGAGGAGAAAGGTTAGTAGGTTGAGGGCTTTATTCCTCTCCTCCTTTGAGAAGATATGTCTCTCTTTCAATAGGAAGTTTATTCACATTCTAGCCAGCTGCAAAACAGTGCTGAGAGCCAAGTTCCTATTGCCAAAGTTCACTCTTCAAACCGGCAGCCTGAGGTCTGATAACCAGTTAAAATGCTCAACACAATCACTGCCTTTTGGTGGAAAACAGAGGCTCCATTGTTTAGAGATACATTTTCAAATTTAACTCTTCTAGAATTATGAAATTCAAAACAAGAGCTATTAGGTTCAATCAGTATCAGGGTGAAGGGAATTTGTGTGTGTGTGTGTGTGTGTGTGTGTGTGTGTGTGTGTGTGTGTGTGTGTGTGTTAGTTTGGATTCCTTTCTTCTTTTTCTCCCCAAAAGAATAACTGGATTACTCTGGTAATAAATTGTAACTGTAAGTACTTCGCAAACTGAAAAACTGCTTCAAAGTCATAAAATTCCATGTATGTGATCCAACACATTTCTAAAATACATTCTATCCTTTCAAATGAAAACATCTGATCCAAGACTCCATGTTTCCTAAAAACCAATGGCAAAACAAAGCACTCACTCAGAAGCTGGCATAGTTAAAGAGTACTTATGGAAGTGGAGGCACTTACAGGTATACGAAAATACACACAATGTAACTTGTATCCTCAGCAGCCTATCATCTTAGGGGAAATATGAAGTATAAGCAGATAAAAAAAAAACATACAGTGTGATAAGTGTCCTACCTATAAGAACACAGCCATGGGAACTGATGTATATAGACTGGATCAAGAGGAAGGGCAGGAATGGGCTGTCCTTAGAGAGAGATGGATTGTGGGTTGTGGGGAGACACTGACCTCCCTACCAAGCAGATGAATCTTATCCTAAGGGTAACGAGGGGCCGGTGATGGTTTTTGTTATGAGAATAACTAACACCAGGACCAGAAGTGTTCTCTGGGAAAAATTTAGGGCAAAAGAAACCAGGTGGTATTTTCAGTTGAAATGATTCCTCATACTGCTAAAGTGATGTCTGTAGAATAAAGTAGAAAAAACATATAATGAAACATATAATCATCTTAATAGACGCAGAAGAGAAATCATCTGACAGTATTGAAATCCATTCATGATAAAAACTCTCAGCAAACTAGGAACAGAAGTAAACTTCTTCATCCTGATGAAGGGCATCTATGACTAATTTATAGCTACTACTATACCTAAGAGTAAAAGACTGTATGCTTATTCCCTAAAATTAAGACCTCTTGCCATTCTCACTGCTCTGTTCAACACAGAATCAGAGGTTCCAGCTGGTGCATAAGCTCATTCTAAAACTAACTGGAAAACAGAAAGGACCTAGAATTGCCAAAACAATTTTGGAAAAAATAAGTTGAAGTTCTTATACTATGTAATTTTAAGACTTCTTATAAAGTTACAGTAATCTGAAGTGTGGTATCAGCATACAGACATATATATAGATCAGGAGAAAAAAAGAGAGTCCAGAAATAGAGCCACACATATATAGTCAGCTGAGTTGCTGTACATGTTCAATGGGTAAAGGAAAATCTTTTCCAC
Source organism: Callorhinus ursinus (assembly GCF_003265705.2). Taxonomy (NCBI): domain Eukaryota; kingdom Metazoa; phylum Chordata; class Mammalia; order Carnivora; family Otariidae; genus Callorhinus; species Callorhinus ursinus. The sequence continues at coordinate 40,043,790 of NW_027397076.1, forward strand.
AAACAGTGCTGGAACAATAGGTATCCACATATAAAAAAAATTAAACCCTTACTGAACACTATAAACCAAATTAACTCAAAATGGGCCACTGACCTAAATGTAGGAACTAAAAATATACAACTTTTAAAAGAAAAAAAGAGAAAAGAGAAAAATTTTAGTGACCTTTAGGCTAAGGAAATGCAAAATAAAACCATAATGAGATATCACTACACACTATCAGACTGACTAAAACTTAAAAAGACCCACAATATCAAGTGTGGGTGATGGTGTAACTAACTATTAGTGAGACTATAAAATGGTACTACCACTTTGGGAGACAGTTTGGCAGTTTATCAAGTTAAGCCCAGACCTACCGTGTGATCCAGCTAAGTACTCAAGAGAGTGAAAGTGGACGTCCACTTGTGGACTTGTACACAAATGTTCATGGCACCTATATTTGCAGTCAACAGTGGAAACAATTCAAATGTCCATCAACTAGGTTAATGGAAAAACAACTTATGATGTATCTATCTATACAATGGAATACTACTCAACAATAGAAGGAAACCATTGATCCATTGATATACACAACAACATGGATGAATCCCAAAGTAATTAAGCCAAGTGAAAGAAGCCAGACTCTCCCTCAAAAAAAAGATTATGTGATTCCATTTATATAAAACTCTAGAAAATACAAACTAGAGACACAGCAGATCAGTGGTTGCCTGGAGTGGTGGGCTGGAAGGGACTCAAGGAAGAATAGCAAAGGGGCATGACAAAATTTTGGGGAGATGGTGGTAGAAATGTTCGCTATTTTAATGATTTCACAGACATACACATATGTCAGAACTCATCAAACTGTACATTTTAAATATGTGCAGTTTATTGTATGTCAATCATATCGCAATAAAACTGTAAATAATTTTAAGATGGGAGGAAAAGAGCCATTCCATGAATCCAAACAGAGGTAATTAAGGGCAAAGTTAGGATGGTGACAATGGTAGTGTAAAGGAGAAAATGGAAACCAGATATTCCCCATTATTATGTTGGCTTATTTCTATTGTTCATTACAAAGATATCCAGTTCATGATGCAGTTTAGGGCAAAAGAAGATAGGAAGTATTTTTAGTTGAAAAGGCTCCTTATGTTGCCAAGATGCTTTCTGCAAAAGGGATGTCAGAGCCTGAAGAGATCAGGGTGTGGTGACTGGACAGAAAAGCTGTTGCAGAGGACGCTGGGATTCTGCCCAGATCTCTGCTCTGAAACTGAAGCGCTCACTCCTGCCAGGACTGTTGGCTGGGATGGCTCACAGCTCAGCTCCTCCCCAGTCCCTGTCTTGGCTAAAGACACCTCACCCAAGATTCTGCCTCCATTCCCCACAGTCATCCCAACTCCATAGCTTGCTGTGGGATCAGCACAACCTCCAGAAAAAGTGCTTATCCCAAAGCTCCACCCAATAAACAACCTGCACTCAAATCTCCATCTCACTCCCAGGGGGCCGGACCCAAGAAACCTCCCCAAAGCAGAAGTGAGAAATCTTGAGATACAGGCGAGGGCTCATGGAAGCGATCTAGACTGAAAGGAAGAATTTTTATAAGTTGGTCAGGGTAAAGGAACAGCGTTCCAGAAAGCACCATTTTCAAAAGAGAAAATAAATGATGATTATAACAGACAGACAACAACAAAGCCCACAAAAGCAAGCGTGTGCATACTACACAGGGACAACGTCCTACAACATTCAGATGTCCCTAGAGTAATAATCATGATGGTAACACTTGGAAGGTGTGGGGTCTATAAGGTGACTCAGCTGAGATGTGGGACAGTACAGAACTGATAAGAAGATGGCTATTAGGAACTTGGCTGAACACCACGAATGATCAAAAGGGGAAGAGGGAGAGAGAGGAACAGAGACAGAGAAGCTCTTCTCTCCCAGGAAGAATCACCCATTAATATTAAAGTCAATAAAGAGTTAAAAGTAAAAGTGCTGAATCCTAATTTCTGCTCTTTCTTGGTGGGGGAGGGGTGGGCAGAAAAAGGATGTCAAAACAGGGGAATAGGAAGAGTTCTGTTTGTTTTATTTCCTGGGGCTGGGATGGGGGGGCTTCCTGAGGGCTCTGCCAGGAAGTCATTGTTTCTGCCTGAATAACTGAGGGGAGGATGAGTGACCTGTCCACATCACGACACAGTCAGGGGGTGCAGGGGACGGCTAGAGGCAGCTTACCTAGGAAATGATGCTTGCTGCTTGTGGAGGAGGATCAGCAGCCGGGGTACAGGTGAAAGAGCTGGGGGTTCTCTGCTGCTCGCTCACCAGCACGCACCTGGGTTCCTGCCCTGCTCCACAGCACATCTTCCATTACTGTAGCTCTTCTACGGTTCTTTTATGAGAGTGACAGAATGCTGCTAACACTCACTAGTCCCCAACGGCTTTTCGGATTGGGTTATTTCTTCCAAGCACTATCAAAGGCAACTATGAACCTTCAACTGTATGTCTTGCTGCATGATGGTGAGGAGAGCCAGATCCACTTCCTAGCAAAGCTCTCACCCTCACTGCTGCTCCTACAGCCGGCCTTGTGCGGCAGGGGCAGAAGCACAGGGCGGTCATAAAGTGCTGGCTTGAAACTCTACCACTCATCCCTGTGCAAACCTTAGCCCATTACTTAATTTTCTGGGACTCAGTTTCCTCAATTGTAAAATGGGGGAGATAACAGCACCTTCCTGGACAGAGCTGCAAGACCTGACCTACCATATGTCCCAGCACACGGCTGGCTACTACCAAAAGCTTACCGCCCATTCCTCCTTATTAGCTGAGTTCAATCCTAGCACGTATCATGCATGATATATACTTCCAATTGTCAGAGGATTAAGTATCTTTATCCACATTACATGAACTCCCTATGGTGTTATCTTTACTGAACTATAATTTAATATATGCTCCTGGACCTTTTTCCTGAGAGTAGATTTAAAAAATGTGTTCATCTCATATATTTCATAGACTTTCTCCCTATGACCTCATATAATAGCCATGTGCTGTGGATACCTAAAAATCACTTAAATGTTGGCTCAGATCTCTCTGCCCAACTGTAGATCTGTATATCCCATAGCCGAATGGGCATCTCTATTTTGAATACTTTCAGGCAACACAAATTTAACATATTCCAAACCAATCATCTCCACCCACCTCCAGCCCCCATAAACCCATTCTTCTTCCTTTTCTTATACCCCTAGAGAAGCAATACAGAATACTTGTTAAAAGTGAGGGCTCGGGAGCCAGTCAGCCTTACTTGGGTTCAAATCCTGACTCTTACCACTTACAGGCTACTGAATCTTTTTTTTTTTTTAAGATTTTATTTATTTATTTGAAAAAAAGGGTGAGGCAGAGACAGAGAGAGCACACAAGCTGGGGGAAGTGGAGAGGGAGAGGCAGACTCCCCACTGAGCAGGGAGCCTGATACGGGGCTCGATCCCAGGACCCTGAGATCATGATCTGAGCTGAAGGCAGACGCTTAACCGACTGAGCCACCCAGGCGCCCCCAGGGTACTGAATCTTGGACAAATTATTTAACCTCACTTTGCCTCAGTTTCTGCAACTATAAAATGGAGAAATAATACAAATGTTCTAAGAATTAACAGGCATTATACACTTAGAAATAGTACAAATGTTCTAAGAATTAACAGGCATGAATACACTTAGATAGGGGCCTGAGACATAGCTAACAGCTCAGTGAATGGTAATTATTACTATTAACTCAGTGGAAAAAAATAAGACTTTTCTTTGATGGTAGAGACTACGTTATTTCTTGTTCACCTTTGTACGAAGAGTTCCTGGCACAGTGCCTTGCACATACAAGATGCCCAATACATTTTTTTTACCAGAAAAATTTTTCTGCAGCTTATCGTAAAATTACCATGAGACTATCAATTGTTTTGCTGAATGAACAACCATACATACAGAAATGAGTGCTAAGAAAAAAATAGTTTCTTCTAGTGCACTGGCATGCTTCCTTCCACCAGACAATGAGTGATGCACAACTCATTGTGCTTCCCTTTCTGAAACCTGCAAGAAACACAGAGTTAAATTTGGGACTCATTTGTAGTAACTAGAATTAGCCTAGATTTTCTGGTACCTATAATTCTCCCCACTCACCCCCTCCCACCCAGTTACTTTGAAGGGCTCCTTTTCTCGTTTCTAATTTTAATGCTTTTACTGGAAGTTAGCTAAAATAATTTTTGGATGTATCCATTCATTAAAAATATCTATCTAATGAGCACTTTTATATGCCAGGCATTGTGCTAAAAACAATGACCAATGATGAACAATGGAATGAATGCATGCTGGGAGATGGCACCGGGAGAAGAGACAGATGGAAGGCGGTGTGGAGCAGTGCAGAGGGCAGGAGAGAGGAGAAGCTCAGAGGAGAAGAGACAAGCAACAGCAATGTGCACTAATAGTGCTCCGTGGCAAGTTTCAGTGATGGCAACAGTGGTTCATTAAGATGTTCACTGAAGCAGCTAGTGAGGAGCTATGACATACGCTGCAAAGTGGGGAAAAGGCTTCTGAAGAGACAGCCCAGTTGGGCCAACCAGCAAAATCACCATGGCCCCACTTGGGCTGGAAAAGAACAATAGCATCTGACCGGGAAGCAGAAGAAATGAACAAGAAAAAAAAGACTGCCATCATACCTAACAATCCATTGCCAAATCTACATACTTTGAGATGGCTTAGAATAAAAGGCAATAACATTTTAATTCATATTTATATTATATACTTTAGATAGGTCGTTAACTTAATTGCTTGGAAAGTCTATGTAAGTCATATTGTGTATGGTTATTCTCAAGTATGTTCTTTCTATTTAATTAAAGAACTATCAGAAGGTGTTTTCCTGGGGCGCCTAGGTGGCTCAGTCGGTTAAGGGTCTGACTCTTGATTTCAGCTCAGGTCATGATCTCAGGGTTATGAGATCAAGCCCTGTGTCAGGCTCCGCACTGAGTGGGGAGCCTGCTTGAGAGTGTCTCTCTCTCTCTGTCCCTATCTCCCCACCCCTGCTCACACACACTCACGCACGTGTGTTCACTCTCTCCAAAAAAAAAAAAAAGAAAAGAAAAAGGTACTTTCCTTATAGTGTAAATGACAGTCTCAAGGGCTACTAGAATTATCTGCTCACTTTGATGCCCACAGAGAATCTTTTCAACAAGACAACCTTCAATTTTTTTCTTACTTGAATGCAAGTAAAGGGAGTTGAGAGGGCAAGAGATTTGTAGAATTGATGGCATTGTTATAAATGCACAGAATTTCAGGTTCTTTATTCAGAGGAGTTCCCCTCAAGTTATTATTAGCATGCACTTACTCTTATTTTATAGAGAATTCTAATACACTCAGAGATCTGATTTACAAACCTGAAATGGAGGCAGTAGGTTAAATGCAGAAAGAGTCAAGAAGTGCCAACAAGGAAAGGTAACACCATAATACATTTTCTAAGAAAAGCAAACAGAAAAGCCCAGAAATCACAGCCAGGTGGGGTCATTTCATTCAATGGAATCCAGGCTCACTGGCAACACTATACTACAGAATAGCATTAAATTATTCTCAGCAAAGTTTAAGATATTAGGCAAGAATAAGGCTAATATGCTAGAAAGGCTTTCCACTCAAAGGAGTGAATTCTTCCGCTTTTTTTGGCATACTGGGAAAAGGGGCTGTGCATCCTTCTTTCTGAAAACACCGGACAACACTGAAGACTTAGCAAAGAACGTTCACACATTTTACTGTTAAAGGCCAGATTTGATGAAATCTAGGTAAAACTCTGAAATAAAATCCCAATTATGATTTTAGAGAACACCATGAGCTTCACCCTTTGTGTATGTAGCTTATCGTATTAGCTACAGATCAGCACAGACATTCCCAAGATAAGTCACTGGTTGAGCTGACAGCCAAATCCAACAGACCCAACTAGCATTTTTTTAACCGCGAAAAAAAGCCCTATCACCCAGGTCTCCAGTTAAAAAGAAAGTAATTACTGCACCTTTTGGCATGGTGACAGCCATTCTGTTTTTTGTTCAAACAGAAGGACAAGGGACGCCAGTTAATCTCAGCAGAGGTACCAAACTGCAGAAGTGCAAAAAGTAGGAGAAAAGACGTTTGAGGGAAAGAAAGCCTTGCAATTCAAGATCTATTTATCAGGAATTACCTCTGCCTCAAATACCTTACTTACCACAATAAACTTATCTTTCCTAGACCAGCGACACTACAGGAGACAAAAGCATCACTGACATTCAGAAGCCATTAAGCTCCGACAGTCTCTAGGGAACGCACGGAAGCAAATAATCGCAGCCCCCATCTCGAGGAACACTGCCTCTTATCAGGTCTTGGGGCGGTAAGGCACAACTATCGCGATGACAGTGGGTCTAGTGCTTCTTTAGGCAGCCTCCATTCTCCATATGTCAATGGTGCATAATTCATAGGGGATGTGCCACCTGCTGACTAAAGCAGGTGCCCTCATGAGCCTTTATGGTGACACTCCGAGGCATGCTGCCTCCAGCCATGAAAACACTGGAATGTTAGACACAAACGGAGGCACAAACAATTTCCCTAAACATTGTTTTTAAGCTGATGCTGTAGTTAGTGGTCGGCTGAACACAGATGAATACAATTAGAAACAATTAGCCATTCAGTGGCACTACCAGAGACAGTCCTCCTAGTGGCCTATATTTTACACAAAAAGCCAAGCCTCCAAGCAGAACACTCAACCACCCTGCAAGCGAAGGAAGTATAAAAACTGCTTCCTGTTTCCTGGCCGACCTCCACTCCAGACAGTGCTTCCCCACCCCGGTGACACACCGCCTACCCCCTTCCTCCCCGGATGCTCAACACTCCAGGGTCACCAGCTCTTCTGCTCAGCACTTTTTTTTTTTTTTTAAGTAGGGAAAATAGATAAGCAGCCATCTGAGAAAGACATCTGACAGACTATCCAGGTGGGCAACAGCAAAAGGGGGGTTGGAGAGGAGGCTAGGAAGGAGAGAGTCTAAGTTCAGTAAGAAGAAATAGGAGAGAGAAAGAAAAAAGAATGTTTCGCTTTCTAGAAGAAAAACTGATTCGGATGGAAGAGAGCACATCACTGGACTTGAGAGCTGCAGGGACTTCCCGGGTCCTTTAGTTCAATCTCTTCATTTTACAGAAAGGAAGTAAAAGTTTAGAGCCATTGAGCTACCTTCCCAGGGTCATAATGTCAGGCGGTTAACATCACTACAGCTTCCCTAAACTATGAGCACCCCTGGGAGAAAATGTTATCTTAACATGAGGAATAATTACTCTTCTCCTGAGAAGAAACATGTTTTTCATTTCATGGTTGCTGTGAGATGTTTCACAGAGCAGGCTTCCCTCTCCAGGGGAGGAAACAAACCTTCTTGGGAAGCCTGAGGCCGGCCAGTTAACCGAGCATCCTGAACAGTGCTAGGGCACACTTCTTAACTCCTCTCTACCTCTCTTTTCTGCCTTCTTTCTTCCATTTAATATATTAGGTCTCTTGTATTTTATGGATCCTTGCAAACTCCCTGAAACCTCTTCTGGAACAACAAAAACTATATGACAGATACCTTCTATAACATCTGCCCTTCCCAAGAACTCAGTGTGCTTCCCGGAGCAGGGGTCAAGTGTTACTGTTCTACTTGACATGGTCACAGCAAGAGCCTGAGACTAGTCTGGACTTTGGCATTCATACTTCTTCCTGTAGAATAAACTTCCTCCTGAGCCTACTGGTATACAAATTAAAAACTCAGTTCAGGCCTTTACATATAAAAAATATCATCTTTTGCTCAGATTAAATTGAGAAGTGTGTTCACAAACCTTAAGCCTTTGAGGCACTTTTCATTCAAAGTAAAGACATTTCAGACAAAAACAATTAAATGCATTTCTACAGGAATTTCACAAACAGCAGCAGAAGGTGCCAATGTGGTGAAAATTTTGTTTCTATTTCCATACATTTACAAATAGCATCATAATTTACAGCAACTTCCAGTCTTCAACTGCCCAAGGCTTCATTTTTATCTCGACGATATTACATAGGAAGGAATAAAAAAAAAAAAAAAGAGGAACAGAAAAAGCAATCAAGTGTTCTTTTCTACTCTATTTCCCATAAGGATGGGGTAAGGTTCTTTCTCAAGCTTCAGGACACAAGCAAGCAGACAGAAAGAGCACACTCTGGCTCAGCAGTAACAGGTGACAGGTGAGCACATCAGACACCTTTTCAAGCCTCGAAGATTCTACCTCAAACTAGGGTGGCACTTCCCCATCTGCAAGGGCTCTTAAAGGTCCCTACATAATTTATGTGGCTCAGAGAGAAGTGAAATGTGAACTGACTAAAATGTAAGCATTTAAATTTAGAAACAGAGAAGGCACCAAGCCAGCTTAGGCATGCAGATACTTGTCAAACTACGGGTCTTCATGAAGCCCTGCACCTCCCACCTCTAATCTCCTGTGCATCTCTCCACTCTTGCGGTTCCTTTAAGAAAGCGTTCTTGGGAAGTGTGGCCTGCTTCCCGTCTTCCTGGGGCACTCCTCTCAGTAGAAAGAACTCAGCAACCCTTTCTGGAGACTATTACATATCACTTGGTCCACATGTGTGGTGTGCTAATGTATAAAACACTCAACTTACTTTTTGGCTGACCTGGTAATCCAGGGCTGCCACGGCCGTGTGGGGAGATGACTGGAGACTCCAGGCTCACCATACCAAGGGGTGCTTCTAGAATCAGTGTGCTGTTCCCACACACTGTGAGCAGTGGGGGGGACTTAATACTGGGAAAAACAAAGGCTGCAGACATGGGTGAACAGAATAAAGAAAAAGAGTGCACTCATTTTATTAGTTATTAGGGAGGGAGCACAGTTTTAGGCAAGCTCCGATTGTCAATATAACCCACTACACGTCTCATTAAGAAGTTACAAAAGGCTGTTTATTGTTCTCATGCTAAAGATCCCTGTACACAGAGAAATCAAAATGTCAGGATTTTCCTGTCTTAGTCCTAAGGGAGATCAGCCTTTGAAGAGAATATCAAACTATCCAAATTCTGCATCTCTGCTTTAATTAATCGACCATATGGGGCCCAGATGTCATAGACAAGTTTGATTTGAACTAAGTAATGCATAAAATAATAATAAATTTCTTTTGAGGTATGGATAATACTAAATTATCCACATCTAAAATGAAATGTTCTGGATGGTTTTTGGATCTCGTTTATTTCAAGTTTTATGGTAGATTATATATACAATTATATGTAACAATTTAATTGAAATTGTCACCAAGATGAAGGGGCTTATAAAATTCTTATTTTGGTCTATATGATTCTGGGACCCTGTCGTCAACATCACAGCTTTTCCTGCTATATAAAGAATTATCAGCTAAAATTTTATTCCAACCAAATTATCATGGTAATTAATAATTAACATAAACATGTTTGACAGTAGTTTTAAAAAAGCACATCACATGGATAAAGCTAAAATCCTTCTTGTCCACTGCATCCAATCACAGAACTGCTTCTCTCTAAAAAAAAAAAAGATTCATCACTTCTGTCATGTGATGCATTTGCTTTTTAGGTATTTTTCCACATAAATAAAGCAGAAATAGATTTTAGAAAAGAATGAACTCTTTAGCCTTGAGTTCTTAGGTCCCCACAATCTAGTCCCAACTTAACTTTCTGATCTGGTAATCACCAACTACCAACAGACAACATCCACTAAAGCCAAGACTTCATCAGCCAAATACTGAGCACATTTTCACTCTTTCCTGGTTGTCTTTTCCTCCCCCTCCTCCACTTTGGATCCTGGGCCTCTAGAACGCTGCTTGGCGTAGAGCAGGCATTCAATCCAGAACTGATGGAGCATAACCACTGCGTCTTTTCATTCACAGTAAGATTTAAAATTAGTAAACTTGGATTTGAACTCTTAGGCAGGTTGTATCCTCTTAGCTTTAGGTTCATCATTGGTATAGGGGAATAATTATGGTCAGTTTTACGTGTCAGTTTGGCTGGGCCATGGTCAAATATCATTCTGGAAGTTTTTGTGAAGGTGTTTTTTGGATGAGATTAGCAGTTATCTTAGTAGACTCTGAGTAAGGCATAGTGTGGGTGGGCCTCATCCAATCAGTTGAAGGCCCTGAAAGAATAAGCTGACACCCTGCCCCTCTTCCCTCCCCAGCAAGAAGGAATTCTGCCATCACCAACTGCCTTTGGACACAGCCTGCAACTATTTCCTGCACCAGCCAGCCCTTCCCATCAGATCTTGGACTCACTTGGCCTCCACAATCCCGTGAGCCAGTTCCTTAAAATCAATCACTCTCTCTATGTACATGCTTGCATGTGTGCACACATGTGCACACACACACAGACCCAGACACATACACACCACACATACACCCCGTGTGTTGTTTCTCTGGAGAACTCTAATACATTGTCTTATCCACTTCACTGAGTTGTTGTTCAGATTAAAGTCAATATTGGATATGAACAGGTTAGCACATCGTAGAATTGTTGTATTAGTGAGAATGCTTTCAGCCCAATCCAAATGGCTTTATGCGATAAGGAAATTAGTTAAATTATAAGCCTATAAGTAGAGAAAAAGAAACTAGTTTGTCGAAGGCATAGTGGTTAAGTAATGATGTTCATGACCCTGGTTCCTTTACTGTCTATATTCCACCGTCCTGCATCTGGTTCTTCTTATGGTTGCGAAGAGGTTCCTCTTAGGCAGCAGCTCCAGGTGTCATACCAGACCAGATAAAGTCCACAGGTGATAAAGGATCATCTCTTTCAGTGTCCAAAAAAACATTCTCAAAAGCACCTGAGCACACTTCCCTTCACCACCATCTTGGCCAAGACTGGGTCACATGTCCAACCTTAAACCAAACAATCCCTAACACCTGGAAACAAAACTGAGACTCTTTCAACAAAGAAAGGGAGAACGTTTACTGAGAAGGCAACCAGTCTGATGCAAAAAGTACCTTCTAAGTTCAAGATACCATGGTTACTATGGCACTACCTACTCTTTAAGACCCAGCACAGGCCCTAGTTCTTCTGTGTATCCTCACACAAGCCCAAGTGAGTTCAAGCTCCTCTGGATTATTCTAGCCCTCTGTATTCATACCTCTCATTGCGTATTCACTGCATAGCATTAAGCAGTTTAAGATAATTTTGTAAAAATTATACCAGTAATATCATGGAAGGAAATTCAGCAACATACAAATAAAAATCACTCCTAGTCTCGTCATGAGAGATAACCATTACTAATGTTTCAGAATACTATCTTCCACCTTTTTTCCTTTTTTCTATTTATGTGTGTTCATGTAGGAGAGTAATGTCTTTGTTTGGTATAAATGTTCCTGGCTTTCCCAACTGAAATTCAAACTCACTGAGGGCTGGGTTTCCCTGTGTGTCTTTCCATCCTCCATATACTTACAGGATCTTAAAAAACTGCATGCTGACTCAAACTCTGTATATCACGGAAAGAAAGTTTAAACAAGCTGTTCTTTTTCTTTGGGGGATTAAGAAAGAAGATTTAATAAAACATTCCAAAACATGTCCACTAATTTCTCAGATGTTCTTTTTTACCAAGACTTTCAGAAAGCTTATTAAATTTCCTGGCAATAAGATATACTGCTTTCTCTAAGTGTTGTTTTCAGACAAGAAAGTATTGTGTAATTTCCCTGATGTTTAGCAATTTCCTTTATACTTATAATTAAGCTAGCCCTCCACTTAAAAATATGACACCAAACTAAGTAGGATAAATATAAATTTAGAAAGCATGACTCAGATAATTCCCTTCATAAGAGATAAGGTCACCAACACCTTTGTGTAAAGCAGTGTTTCTATACACTTAAATCACATTTTCAAAGAACTGAAATAGCTATTTGAAGGAAGTGTGGCATAAATATTATAAAAAATAATCTAATAATTTCTCTGGCTTTTGGTCTCTGATTTTACCAACAGGATTTTCTTAAATTAAGGCACAATTCTAGGTGGCATGAAACCCAAATGATTGCTTAAACCCTTCTGGGCTTGTTTTTATTTGCAAATATTTATTTACTGAATATCTACCATGTGCCAGGCTGTGTGCAAGCCGCTGGTGATTGAGTGGTACGTAAGAACAAAGGCATACTTGGAATACTCTGCTCTCCTGGTGTTCAGAGGAGAGACGAGGACCCAAAGACCCCACTGAGAGGGCTTCGGGGGAACTGAAGACTCTGTCCCAGTAACAATCCCCAATGACAAAGCATCTGCTGGCCCCATCTTCTTCTTGCCTTTCTCGTCTCTATCTTTGCTCATTAAACAAGAACAAACAAGTGTGCAATGAAACAAAAGGAATTCAGATTAAAACACTTATAGGGAAGAGGGGGGGTGGGTGAAGTGGTAAGTTGCAAATGCTGGGGGACGTGGGAGGACCTCCTCAAGACATGCATGAAAACACACACAACACCATGAAAGTCCAGGAGGAAAGGGACACGCTGTGGCTGAGATGACCCCTCAAATTCCCTTCTGCCCTCGTGAGTTATTAGCTTACCGCAGTCAGTATCTTTAAGGCATCCAAGGCATCTGTCAGCCTACAGATACTGAGCACATGGAGGGGCCTGTGCTCAGATCTTGGAAGAATCACAGATTACAGAGCACTAAAGGGCAACATAAGCTTGAAATAACTATGCATAGGAATAGACAAAATGTAAGAATTGTTGCAAGGCGGGTAACGAATGTAGCAAAAAATGGAAGAGTAAAGAGTTCTATGAGTCCAGAGGCCGGAAGGACTCCAGTGGGCCAGTGCATATTCCAAGGAATTAATGAAAGTGGTGGGGTAGCTTCTGGGCCTCTTAGGATGGGTGGAATGGAGGCAGAGAGATGGGGAAGCCACTTCTGGCAGGTGGTATGTCCCTGGGAGGCCAACCCCATGGAATGGACTCGAAAGCAGTTAGCAATATAGGAGCATAGCTCCGTCAAGAGGTCAGGCCTGCGTTTACTGACCCCCGGGGTCACAGATAGAGGACAGCGGAAGCAGCACAATGGATGGGCTCTCGAGAGTGCAGGGCCTCCGTGTGGGCAATAATTAACTGATGTTAGCGAAAGAGTCTCTTCCCTATTTTTCAGGTTAAAACTTCTACCCTTATGAGGGGTCTATCTTAGGGCAGAAAGACAGTATTTCTAAGGGTTTTGGACACAACTTTTCCACCTTAAGCTTCGCCTTTGCGTAAAGGTTATTTCAAGTGGCAATGATGTTTTCTTCCTTGGGTTCGTTCCCACATATGCCAGAATTACTTAAAGCTACAGGACATAGCCTGTCCCTTTTGTTAACATTGCTGTGCCACCATTCATTTCCACTTTATCCCACAGAACACTAAGAATGTCTTTGAATTACCATTAGTTCACTCAAAATTGCAAGACTGCCTCATTAAACCTGGGGCTACTTATTCAAGTTTTATAAGCTCCCTGAGTTTCTTCACATTAGATTCAAGCTCTAACTATTCAAGCTTTTTGTTCTAGTGTGCTGTTAGTGTACTTGTGCATCCTTTTTAATAAGGCATGAAAGAAAATGGCTTTTTTCACAGAGCCTTTTAAGTAACCCCTAAGTGCAGCAGTATGTTGTCTTATTTTCTACATCCTTTTTTTTTTTTAAAGTCAGCTCTACACCCAATGTGGGGCTCGAACTCACGACCCCAAGATCAAGAGTTGCATGCTCCACTGACTGGGCCAGCAGGGGTCCCTTTTCTACATCTCTTAAATAGTACTGACTAGATAGGATATTCTCAGTGAGTTAACTAGGTTTTTGTTTTTGCATGTTCTAATCCTAGTTAGAGAACGAATTCATAGACATTGCTATACCCCGATTTACTGAATGGAAAAAGTTCCTTTTCCCTTCTCTAACATTTATAACCTAGGTCTGTACCTGTGCATTCTTTGGGTGTCAGTGAACGAAAACTTCTTCCAAAATACAGTCTCCCAAGAAAAGCAAACTGCTGTCCGCAAGTAAGTATGCTTTCTGGCAGTAACTCAGGCACATGGTTGGCTGCAAGGTGATTATCTACTCCAGCCAGGCTCAGATCAGAATGGAGGAGAAAATGCAAAAGAACACAGGGTAGTGAAGAGGAGCCAAGAATGCAGGCCCTTCTCCCTTGTATACCTAAGAAAGCATAGTGCAAATGCAATCTTAAACACCAACGATAAAATCAAGTTACTTGGGTCTTCTGCTAACTAGGACACGACCAAAATTCACTAGTGTGTTAGGTCCCTAGGAGTATATTTCAAGGACTTTGGAACACAATCCAAAAGATTCATTAAAAGAATTTTATTTGTTATTTATTAAAATAACTCATGATAAATATTTCTTGGTATGACCACCATTCATACCATCAAAAGACGGAAATTTAATTTCAATGTGTTTAAGGTCTGCTGGAAAATAGTCATCTGCATGTGTTATCCTTTCCACGGGCTTTTTGCAAATCTAAAATAAGTACAGAAGATCTAAAGGCAAATCTTATATGGTAAGAATAAATCATATATCTGATTTGACATAGTCAACTGTTTTCAAACTCACAACCTAAGAATTTTTCTTAACATCTTGTTAGCCCCTGTCCCAGCGTCTTCAGTTAAATCTTGCAAGGACACGTAGACATTTATCCAATCTCTCTGGACCGACAATGTTCAAGGTATTCAATAGTCTGGCCTTGTCTTATTTTCAGACCTAACCCTACATAGTTCTTTGTATACTCTAAACCCTAAACTAGACCTCATGATCTGGGCCTGGCTTTCTAGCCCTCATTCATTTGCTTATGCTCTTCCTTCCTCCTAGAATGTACTTTCTATTGAACCTGTAAAAATCTTACCTACCTTATTTTAAGGCATCACTCAAATGTCTTCTACTTTGTAAAACATTCCTTGATCTTGAGCCTTCCTTAATAAAGTATGATATCCAATTTCTGAACACTCATAGCATTTTTGCCTTATTCATCTTGGTAAGACCCATAGTAACTGGCATCATGTCTTGTGTATGGTAGGAACAATAACATCTACTGCATAAATTATTAATTCTGATGATCCTTAAACAAGGGGAGTGTGAACAGTAAATTGAAGAGGAAAAAAAAAAGAAAAGTGACTGGTTTCACCAGTTGACCAATGGTATTTTGGCCAACACCTTCTTTCGTTCAAAATGAAAACCATATTAGGGGCACCTGGGTGGCTCAGTTGGTTAGGCACCTGCTTTCAGTTCAGGTCATGATCCCAGGGTCCTGGGATCAAACCCTGTGTGGGGCTCCCTGCTCAGCAGAGCCTGCTTCTCCCTCTCCTTCTACCTTTCCCCCCACCCTGCACTTGTGCTCTCTCTCTCTCTCTCTCTAATAAATAAATAAAATCTTTTTAAAAAATGAAAACCATTTTGAATATGTAGAAACCAAACCCAGAGTGGTTATGAGATAAGAAAAGCAGGGAAGGGCCACATTTCAAGTATATTATTCTACTACATTCTATTACCTCTTGCCCATTAATGGTGGATTTTTTCAGTCAACCCAGACACAGTACAAATGTGAATCATTTGCCAAAGTCTACAAAAATAAAACTACCAACATTACCTCATTATTGATGAAGAAACACACTGTAATAATTATAAAAGATTTTCTTTACATGACTTGATTATTTCTCACTTAAAAACATGATGGTGGGAGGGTGAAGATACACTAACTATACAAATGCATTGGGATTAAGTTAGAAACATAAAGCAATCATTAGCTACTGATTAACAGTAAGAAGCACACGAATATAAACAAAAAGTTTTATAAACTATTCAGAAAACATTTATGCAAAAAGTCATCTGGCTATACTCAACTTCAAATGTAAAGATAGCATTACATAATACAAGTATTATTCTAGTGCCATATGTGACTTTTTCATTAGTGACACTCTTGACACTTTGTGAATTTATTCCTTCTCATCTCAATGAATATAATCATCTTTCCCATTAATACAATCGCAAACAATTCACGCAGTCACTCCCAATAAAAGTGAGGTGCTTTGACTTCTTCTGAGAGACTAAAAAGTTAATGTAAACTATTTCCTCATAATAATCAGGGACTCTTGTTCTTCCAGCACTGTCTGCATTCACAACTACAAGAGGAAAGTGACACCCAACATTTAGAGGGCTTTGAATAGAAAGGCCTCACAGTTTGCATCTTGGGTGTTTTAAAGTTTCTATGCTTTATCATCTCAACTTTGAGGAGTGCTTCCCCCCTGCTCCCCGGAGCATTTTAGATATGCAATATTTCACCTTGAAAAAGAAAAAATGATTTAAATAAAAAGAGGTAGTCTCAGGGCTCCCTCGTGAATGTTAGGATTTTCTGTCATTTTTCCATGTAAATCCAATGACGTGAACACCAATAATTTTTATGGAAGTTCACTATTAAGCCGACCTTTTTTGCCTTCTCTGGAAAGGCTTCCAGTGCTACTGGAAATGGAGAAAATAAAGTCCAATCTGTTACACAGCACCAGAATTACTGGAAATTGAGAATATAGCAATACCATAAAGCATTACTCATCAAAATATAGTTTTAAAAAAACTAGTAATTTTCAACTTTAGCTACATATTATAATCACCTGGGAGCTTTAAAAAAAACAAAACAAAACGAAACAAAACTGCAATGCCCAGACCCCATCCCAGACCAATTATATCAGAATCCTTTGGGATGGAGCCCAGGTATTGTTATTTTTAGAACGTTCCCCAGGTGATTCTCACATGCAGCCAAGGATAAGAACCTGGGGGGACTGTCATGAAGATCAGAGTGTTTTATTTTAAAATTTTATTTAACAAGAACTTAAAAACCACTAACAGACAATCTAACTCATTTAATTCTCACAACAACCTTCTAAGGTAGATACTGATTTCAGTCCCATTTGATTGATGAGGAAACTAAAGCAGACACTTAGATAAGCAATTTACCAAAGGTCCCAGGGACAATGAGCAGTACAACCAGGATTTGCATCCAGGCAATCTGGCTCCAAATCCCAGGCTCTTAACTGCTGTGCTGGCCTCCTTCTCCCAGAGATAATTCATCGACAATAAAATGCACAGACCTTAGGCATTCAGTTCAATGACTTTTGACAACTGTAGGCACCATGTAAGTACCACCCAACACAAGAATTAAAACACTTTCATGGTTTTCAGATTCATCTATGTTGTTATGTGTATGAGTAGTTCTCTCTCTCTCTCTTGCTTTCTCTATCCAGACTATGGTAGTATGGATACACCACAATTTGTTTAGTCAGTTATCTGTTGAAGAACCCCTTATATTCATTGTTTCCACTGGGAGCTATTATGAATAAGGCTGCTGTGAATATTCTCATTCAAGTCTTTTTGAGGATATATGCTTTCTTGTGGTTAAATGCAGAGGAATGAAAATGCTGAATCATATGGTAGGTATATGTTTCACTTCATAAGAAAAAGTCAAATTATTTTCCAAAGTGGATGTACCATTTTACACTCCCATCAGCAATGCATATCCCAGAGTGCCTTTTAGGGGAGAGCATGCTGCTATCTTCATAGTGCAAAGCATCCAGAAGAAGCAGTTTAGAATGTGACAATGATTCAGTATTTGACAAAAAATAAAAAAAGAAAAGAAAAAGGAAAACACGACCTAAGTACCACCACCACAGGTATTTGTCCTATGGCAGCATATCAAGAGTGGGTACTTGAGGGACGCCTGGGTGGCTCAGTCGGTTAAGCGTCTGCCTTCAGCTCAGGTCATGATCCCAGGGTCCTGGGATCAAGTCCCATGTCGGGCTCCCTGCTCGGCGGGGAGTCTGCTTCTCCCTCTGCCTGCTCTGCCTGCCGCTCCCCCTGCTTGTGCCCTCTCTCTGACAAATAAATGAATAAAATCTTCAAAAAAAAAGAGTGGGCATTTGAAAACAATGGTGTTGCTAGACATCAAGGCAAACAAAACAAAGGAAAAACCCACTAAATATACCCCTCACTTGAAGATTCACAATGCATTTCAGCATATTAAATATACACGAATGTGTGTATGAAAAGCCCAATAATAAGGAAACAGTAAGGAAATCAGTCAACTGGTTAGTCATGTTTAAGCCAGCTGATCGCATGGGTCCCCATCTCCCAGTTCTCTGAGAAAAGGAATACAAGGCAGATTATGGTGTTCCCAATGTTATAATGTTTGGGAGACTGAGCATGAGAGCAGTTACCTCTGAGGAGACTGAGATGAGA
>NW_027397076.1:40062000-40115960 GCF_003265705.2 Callorhinus ursinus
ACTGAGATGAGAGCAGTTACCTCTGAGGAGACTGAGATGAGAGCAGTCACCTCTGAGGAGACTGAGATGAGTTCATGAAGGAGAAAATACTTTATATGGCTTTTGCAGGACAGTAAGGTCTTAGACTTGTAGAAATGAATGGTGACAGCAGAAAGGCTCTCATTCTAGACCTAGAGTATAAAGTAAATAACAGAATGGGAAGTGTGAAGGTATAAATGAACATTTTGCCAAAAGGACTGGGTCACCATGAGTTAAGGAAGAGTGGAGTCAGATATGAGGAATCTGTAGTTTCCCACGTAAATAGGAGGATGCTCTAATATGTTGGCTGGCTTGCCTGCTGGTCAGCAACAGTATAAGGGTAGCAATCCAAGCAGTCAACACATTTTACCAAGTCCATAATATGGGCCAACCAGAGACACTAGGCGTCAGGGTACAATGATACCTGCTCCTGTGGATCTTGCAGTGCCGTAGAGGTGTGCACAGGTTGCTTACAGACAACAAGTTCTAGGACGCTATAATCAGAATGGATGACCACCCAGAGTCCCTTGGGCCAAAAGAGCAGAATCTCTTCAAGAGTTCCAGAAGCAAATAATAACAGAGACATAAAAACGCAACACATATGTATTTAGTCATTGATCCCCATCACTATACAATATACTTGAGGTCAGGCAGAGTGGAGGGTGTGGAGATGAGGACTGTGAGGTATGAGGAAAATATCCAGGTGGAGATGCTTGGCAAACACAATGAAACTTTAGATGAGAGGTTTGGGCTCATTAATAGGCAATATAACAAATGGAATAATTTCAATATTATTGGCAAGTCTTATATTTAAATTCTACGAAAACCATGATGACATTAGATTTGTAAACACGTAAGCCTTACCCAGAAAGAAGGCAGAGCTCAGACTCAGGAGGGGGACAAAGTTGGTCTGAATCCCAGCTGGGCTACTTGAGACCTGGGTGACCTTGGCCAAGGAACGTCACCTCGCTGAGCCTCATCTTCCTCACGTGTAAAGCCGGGGTGATAACTGCATGCACATCCTCCCCATGAGTATTATGCAGACTGAAGGAGAGCGAACAGCTAGGTACCTAACACATAGTCCCAGCTGAGTAACTCGTAGCTATTATTATTATTTATATTTAGGAAAAATCCACACTTGCTTGCTGTTAAGATATTAAATTAGAAAGGTAATTCTGGAATACCCAAAAACGCTATATAATTGATGGTGTGAGGGAGAGAGAATCATGTACCACTGGTACGATATCAAAGTACTATAAATATGACTTATGCAATAATTTTTAGCATGTGAAATAAAATTAAATTTGGAGGAAAGGATTGTAAGGGAAATCCTTTGAAACTTCGGCCAAGCTGTGGTCCTCCTTGTTCCAAACTGATTTTCCACTTGCCACACAGGATCATCTTATTAATGCATCCAGTATTTCATACAAAAAACTACTCCTTTCTTTCCCCTCTTTACTTTCCTCCATTCTTTTCTTCCTTGCTGGATTTTCCACCTTCTTTAAAAAAAAAAAAAAAAAAAGATTTATTTATTTATTTTTTTTGAGAGAGAGAGAGAGAGAGAGACAGAGAGAAATAGAGCAGGGGGAGGGAGAATCTCCAAGCAGACTCTCTGCGAAGCATGGAGCCTGACACAGGGCTCAATCTCAGGACTCTCTGAGATCATGACCTGAGCCGAACTCACAGGAGTCAGCCACTTAACGAACTGAGCCACCCAGGCACCCCTGGATTTTCTATTTCTTTTTTTTAAGATTTTATTTATTTGACAGAGAGAGACACAGCAAGAGAGGGAACACAAGCAGGGGGAGTGGGAGAGAGAAAGCAGGCTTCCCGCTGAGCAGGGAGCCGGATGTGGGGCTCGATCCCAGGACCCTGGAATCATGACCTGAGCCGAAGGCAGACGCCCAATGACTGAGCCACCCAGGCACCTCTGGATTTTCTATTTCTGATACTAACACGTTGGTGACTGTAAAAATTAGGTAACATAAACTCTCAGTAAACGTTAGCACTCCCCTCAATTTTTCTTTGCTGTAACACTTCCCAGAAAATTTGAATTCTAGGTCACTGAACATGATATGATGAGGTCACTTAATAAATTTTAATTTCCATACTGCAGGTTTATCCTAGTTGGCATAATTTTAATAATGAAGCTTTTTTTAAAAATGTTTTATTTATTTATTCATGAGAGTCAGAGAGAGAGAGAGAGAGAGAGAGAGGCAGAGGCAGAGGGAGAAGCAGGCTTCCTGAGGAGCAGGGAGCCCGATGCGGGACTCGATCCCAGGACCCTGGGATCATGACTTGAGCCGAAGGCAGACGCTTAACCAACTGAGCCACCCAGGCGGCCCAATAATGAAGCTTTTTTAATGTATGCAAATATCAGCAATTTTTTCTTCCTCTAATTTAGCTTAAAACTTATCAAAATTAAGATGCTGTACATCCATTTATTTTTCCAAATGACCATGCAATAAAAACGTGAAGGCCTAGCATTCAACTGCCTTGATGAGAGACTAAGTTGTTGATGTGGGAAGCAAGGAGTCCATAATGAAGAGAGAGAGTGATGTCAGCAACAGATGCACCCTGAATCTATGAATGCTGGTCTGATATGCGTCTAAAGCAGCCTATCTTTGTTTGATTCTAGGCTGGAGAAGGCGGGCCACTTAATATGAAGGAGCTTCTGTTGCTAAATCAAGATCCAGGCAACAAATCACACCTACTTTAAATCATCTGTTCTTTCAAGCATTACGGACACACAGGATAACATCAAGTACAGTGACAGTCACCCCTCCGGTACCACAGCACAATGATACCACTTAAGAGCTATAAATAGCCTTCAACCAGATGGGATGGCTTGGCTCAAGCTGTGATCTCATTTTTTTAAACAAAAGTTTAAAAATAATTAATTCCTGATTTCAGTCATTCATTTGGCAAGTATTTATTGCCTTAGTACTATATGCCAGGCACTAGAAAGGCAGTAACTAAAGGTTGGATGTCTCTTAGAAGCATTCACACATTTTACAAGTTTCACATCCTCAAAAAAGTGTTTCTCAAGAACCGAGCTGCAAAGCAACCAAATAACCCCCAAGGGGATGATCCCTCTGTGAATTCCTCAAACTACTCCCTACTCAGTGCTCAATAACAGGTGACATGGGCCCAGAGAATGAGAATACCGTCAAGGAAGCCACTACTCGGTAGCAAAGTTCATTAAGGTACGATTTTGCTCTGTCCTACAGTCTGCAGTTCTCAGAACAATTACAAATATTTGTTTTGGAAATCCTAAAATAAATCAGCTATTGGCATTTTTAAAAATCCTTATGCTTCTTCAGAACATCGTTTGTGTGGTGCCTAAATTAGAAGATCTACTAAAATATTTAATCAGGGAACACATGAAAAATTAATAGAGAATTTGTTTGTGATCTACTTAACTCCTGATCACATGTAGCATGAGGCTGGGGTGGGGAGTGCCTTAGAAAAACCCAACTCAACTACAGAAACCCAACTTAAAAGAAAGATGAGGGCGCCTGCGTGGCTCGGTCGGTTAAGTGTCTGCCTTCGGCTCAGGTCATGATCCCAGGGTCCTGGGATAGAGCCCCGCATCGGGTTCCCTGCTCAGCAGGGAGCCTGCTTCTCCCTCTGCCTTTCCCCCCTGGCTTGTGCTCTGCTCACTCTCTCTCACAAATAGGAAGGAAGGAAGGAAGGAAGGAAGGAAGGAAGGAAGGAAGGAAGGAAGAGAAAGAAAGAAAGAAAGAGAAAGAAAGAAAGAAAGAAGGAAAGAAAGAAGGAAAGAAAGATGATACCCACTTTCTCTGAGGCTTAACCAGAAGACTATAATAACTCAAGGCACCTTGAAGTAAAATTAACATGGTAACAAAAATCTGAAGACAAAGGAGTTCACAGTTTTTTGTCACATATCAAATTGTATAAGTGTCTTACATGGTTAGAGTGTTCAAGTTACCAATTAATTAGTTTAGTTCCTCCGGAGCCAGTAGTACAAACTATAGCCTTTTCTTGTGACTTTCCCTGAAATGAACTTCTAACAGCCATCTTGTGTATTTCTTAAATAAAACTAAGAAACTCAAAGGAGACTGTTATCAAAGTGTCTTACTTAGTCTAATAAGGGAAGAAATTATCTTGATTATATTATGCAATGAATTTAAAAATGGGCATTTGGAGGTACATAATTTTGATGAGAGAGACAGAATGAGGCTAGCTATTAAATACCATCATAATTATAAACCCGAGAAGCTATAATCTCAAATTTTTCTCTCCTTTATATGAAATCATGTGATATTTCTTTGATATGACTGGTAAAAAATATTGAGAACTATTTCCTTATCCTAATCATCCCTTGAATAAAGTACCAAGTTAAAATACAAAAATATGAACAAAATATTTAGAAGCCTTTATAAAATGATGCAAGTATGGAAGAATATATAGTAAGATATATAAATATATATAAATATATGTCAATATATAAATATATGTATTTATATATAAAATATATATAAATATATGTAAATATATCTATATAAGTATAGATAACTATATATAATATATATAAATATATCTATATACCTCTCTCTCTCTCTATATATATATATATAAAGAGAACAAAGTATATTACCCAAAAAGTAGCACAGTTTGATCCCATTTTAGTAAAATTATACAGGCACAGATAAAAGACTAGTAGGGTACCATAAAATATTAACAGTGTTACCTCTGAGTGATAGAATTAACATTTTAGTTTAGGGATTGGCCAATATAATGATTTCACACTTAAGTAGGTGAGTCTTCGTGAATTATAGTAGTAAACACAGTGCGGATGTCCTGCAAGCAGATACCATAAAGTCTTCTCCTATTATCTCGTTACATTATGAGTAACCCTGGTTGAACTGTTTTTATTTTTTTTTCCACCCCCATAAGTGTACTCTCCAATCCTTACCCCTTATTTCACCCGTTCCTCCACCCACCTCCCCTCTGGTAACAACAATCAGTTTTCTCTCTATAGTTAAAAGTCTGTTTCTTGGTTTGTCTCTTTTTTTTTTCCTTTGCCCATTTGTTTCATTTCTTAAATTCCACATATGGGTGACAGCATATGATATTTTATCTTTCTCTGACTTATTTCACTCAGCATTATACTCTCTAGCTCTATCCACGTCATTGCAAATGGCAAAATATCATTCTTTTTATGGCTGCATATATTCCATTCTATATACACACATCTTCTTTATCCATTCATCTATCCATAGAGGCTTGGGCAGCTTCCATAGTTTGACTATTGTAAATAATACTGCTGTAAAGATAGGAGTACATGTATTCCTTTGAATTAGTGTTTTTGTATTTTGGGGGGTAAATACCCAGTAGTGCAATCACTGGATCATAGGGTAGTTCTATTTTTAATTTTCTGAGGAAACTCCATACTGCTTTCCAAAGTGGCTGCACCAGTTGGCATTTCCCTCAACAGTGCAAGAGGGTTCCTTTTTCTCCACATCCTCACCAATACTTGTGTTTTTTATTTTAGCCATTCTGACATGTGTAAGGTGATATCTCATAGTGATTTTGATTTGCATTTCCCGGATGATGAGTGATGTTGAGCATCTTTTCATGTATCTGTTGGCCACCTGTATGTATTCTTTGGAGAAATGTCTATTCATGTCTTCTGCCCATTTTTTAATTGGATTTGTTTTTTAGGTGTTGAGTTGTATCAATTCTTTATATATTTAGGATACTAACCCTTTATCAGATATGTCATTTGCAAATATCTCCTCCCATTCAGTAGGTTGTCTTTTAGTTTTGTTGATTGTTTCCTTTGCTGTGCAGAAATTTTTTATTTTGATGTAGTCTCAATAGTTTATTTTTGCTTTTATTTCCCTTGCCTCAGGAGACATATCTAGAAAAATGTTGCTATGGCCAATGTCAGAGAAATTACTGCCTGTGCTCTCTTCAAGGATTTTTATGGTTTCAGGTGTCACATTTGGGTCTTTAATCCATTTTGAATTTATTTTTGTGTATGATAAAAGATAATGGTCCAGTTTCATGGTTTTGCATATGACTGTCCAGTTTTCCCAACATCATTTCTTAGAAGAGACTGTGTTTTTCCCGTTGTATATTCACTTCTCCTTTTTTGAAGATTAGCTGACCATATCAGTGTGGGTTCATTTCTGGGTTTTCTGTTTGATCTGCTTCCTAAACTGGAACTCATTACAGTCCCACAACCCAGAGCAAAGGTTAACCTCAATGACATAAATGACAGGAGTAGATACAGACATATAGAGGAAGTTCTTGATTATCAAATAAGTCTTCAGTGAAGTATTGATCAAGTGACAAGTCTTAAGGTGTATGCCCCCTTTGAGTAACCAAACAGACCTACTCTTATGACTGACTATAAGTTTGCTCATTTACTCATGAAGCATTCTGAGTTCCGACTCTATAGCAAGCTCTGTACTACTGGGGCTGAGTATAAAAATGACATCGTGTCTTCCCTCAAAGAGCTCACAGTCCATTTGGAGAGACAAGTCAACTGATGTGTACCATGCAACATATGCCCAGAATATCACAGGAATGCAGAGGAGGGGCACATGATCTAACTTGGGGCAACTACAAACAGTTTGGTGTTGCTGGAACGTGAAGGATAACTCGAGAAGTGCTGAGAGCTGATGCCAGAAAAGTAGGCTGGGGTAAAATCATGGAGGCTTAGTCTATTTTGATAAAGAACTAAGACTTTAATTGTGTGAATAACAGAGAATATTTGAAAGATTTTACTGGTGAAGTTACATGCTGCATAAAGAAAAACTTTATGCAGCATGTAACTGCATAAAGAATTCATTCCAGGGAATCACTAACGCAAAAGTAGTTTGTAACCTGTAAATGCTATTGAAATGCTTATTATTTTCAACCATCCTCCTTTACATCTGGGCATTTGCTCTGGAATGATGAACAGAATATTCTCAGTTGAGTTCAAATTTCTGCCCACAAATTTCTTAGACTAGATTAGGTTAGAAATAAAATTTCTTAGAAATCGATTTTTGATTTCATTTACAGTACACACTGAGTGCAAAATTGTGACTGTTAAGGAAGTCTAAAACAGAACTAGGATATATTAAGCAAGTTTGAAAGAATCAATTGAAACAATCAATAAAGTGTTTCTCTTAGAAAGACCTATAAAATTGACTCAGATATTGAACAAGGCTTCCTCCTCCCCTTTCACTGATTTACTCAACAAATGTTCATTAAATAGTTTCTCTGTACCAGGCACCATGCTGGATCCTGAAAATACAATGGTGTACCAAATAGAGTCTTATGGGCCTCACATAGTTTACATTCCAGGGAAAGAGAGATATTACTAGCTATGCAAATATATGTACTATGTAAGCGCTATGAAGGAAAAAGTTGAAATTATATTTGTTATGGAAAACCTGAGCGAGTTGGGGAGAGAATAGTGCACATTGCTTTTTCAAGGAAGTAACAGTTGAGCTAAAATCTAAAGGATGGTATTATATAGGGTGATAGGAGGTAGTATTCTAGAACAGTCTATGCAAAGGCCCAGGAAGGGAAAGGGACAGGTGCCTTCAAGGAACTAAAAGATGGCTGGGGGGCGGGGGAGAACCTAGAGATGAGACTAGAGATATGAGCAAGGTCTGCTCATCCATGGCCTTTGGTCATATTAGAGATTTATGCTAAAAGCAATTTTTTAAAAAAGACTTTTAAGAGTTTTGAACTTGGGGTTTCATGTGAGCTGGCTGCAGAGTGCACAATGGATTGAAGGACCAGAACAAATGCAGTTAGGAGGCTGGAGCAGCACGCGGGGTGAGAACTGATGCTGGCTGAGACTAGGGTGGCTGCAGCAGAGATGGGGAGACCTGAACAGATGCCAGAAATATCTCAGAGGTAAAACTGGCACACTGTGGAGATGGAGTGGTCATGGTGATAAGCCTGAGGGAGGTGTCAGAAAGGACTCCCAAATTGAGGGCTTCTCCAACCAGATGGATGGGCTGCCACTCATAGAGACAGCAGCAGTCCAGGTGTGGGATGACCGAGCACTTGTTTGGTTTTGTCCATGTTTAACTGGAGGTACTTCTAAGACATCAGTAGATGACCTGTTGAGTAGGTATCTACATATATAATATATATTCTCCACAGTAAAAAATCTTTTTATTTTTTTCCTCAGTGCTGCTCTTCTCCCCACTGTCTTTCCCATTTCAGTAAATGAGCCTACACTCTCTGTTATTCACTCTCAAACCAAGAGATCATCCTTAATTCTTCTTCCTTTTTTTTTTTTTTTAAAGATTTTACTTATTTGTCAGAGAGAGACACAGAGAGAGAGGGAACACAAGCAGGGGGAGTGGGAGAGGGAGAAGCAGGCTTCCCACTGAGCGGGGAGCCTGATGTGGGGTTCGATCCCAGAATCCTGGGATCATGACCTGAGCCGAAGGCCGACGCTTAACGACTGAGCCACCCAGGCGCCCCCATCCTTAATTCTTCTCTTCCTCACACCAAGCCTCACATGAAGTCATCAACAGGTTTTACCAGCCTCACCTTCAGCATAGGTCCTGAATCCAACTTCTCACCACTTTCTCCACCAACATTCTGGTTGAAGCCAGATTCATCTCTTACTTTAACTTCTGCATGCCTCTAACTCCTCTCTATGGTCCCGTTCTCATCACCTCCTAGAGTTTATTCACACAGAAGCCAAAAGAATCTTTTATATATGTATTTTTTTATTTTTAAAGATTTTATTTATTTGAAAGAGAGAGCAAGAGCACAAGCAGGTGAAGGGGCAGAGGGAGAGGGGGAGAATTTCAGCAGACTCTGTACTGAGTGTGGAGCCTGACAACAGGGCTCAATCTCACAACCCTGAGATCACAACCTGAACTGAACTCAAGAGTTGGATGCTTAACTGACTGAGCTACCCAGGCACCCCAAAAGGACATCGATCAAGCCACGTTCTTCCCCCTCTAACAGCCCTCCCCTTTCTTCCCGTAACTCTTACAATAAAGCCTAAAACAGTGTTGACCATGGGCTCCCAGGCCCTAGGAGACCTAGTGCCTGTCTTCCTTCCCCACCTCATCTCCCCGGCTCACTTCTCTCTCTTCACAACTATCTCTTGCTGCTCCTTAGATAGTCTCTACTTCTGAAATGCTGCTTTGGAGTGTTCTACTTCCACAGTCTTGCATGGCTTGCTCATTCATTTCATTAAGGTTTTTCCTCAAAAATCATTTTCTCAGAGACTCAGTCTCATTAGTTATTGGGGAAATGGCAATGAAGACCACATGTAACATTATCTTATTCCCATTAGACTGTCAAAAATGAAGATGTCTCCTCATCCCACGTGGGTCAACTAGAACTCTTAATGACTTCTAGGTGGGAATATAAACTGGTACCACTCCTTTAGAAAACAATTTGGTATTATCATGTAAAGTTGAACACTGACCCAGCAATTCCATTGGCAGGAATGTCATGGAGGAACTCCCGTATATGGGCATCAAGAGGCACACAAAAGAATGTTTAGCAGCACTGTTCAAAGAGTAAAAGGCTGGAAACAATTCAAATATCCATCAACGAGGCAATTAATCGATAGGTTCTGCACATTCACCCAAAAGATCATAACTCAGCTGTTAAAATGAATGAACTAAAGCCACATGCAGCAATGTGGAACAATGATACTATTTTTTAAAAAGATTTATTTATTTATTTGAGAGAGAGAGAGAGAGAGAGAGAGCAGGAGCGGGGGGAGGGGCAGAGGGAGATGGAGAAGAAGACTCCCCGCTGAGCAGGGAGCCTGATGTGGGGCTTCATCCCAGGACCCTGGGATCATGACCTGAGCCAAAGGCAGACACTTAACCAACTGAGCCACCCAGGTGCCCAAAACTATTTTTAAAAGGCAAAATAAATAAGCAAAATGAAACAGTACAGTGCTATGAATATATCTGTAAGTGATTAACACTATTTTTATAAAAGGCAAGAGAAAAATTTAACAAAAGATTTAAGAAGCGGTTACTTCAAAGGATAGACAGGTAGATGGGATAAGACCAAGTACAGGGGGATGAAACAGAATTGGTAATGCTTAGTTTGAGATTAGGTGGTAGGTTTGATATGTATATATAACATACACTGTTATGCTTCATAACTTATAAACATGGTAGCACGTATATATTAAATTTAGGTAATATAAATTAAAATACAAAGTCATGGCTAAAACAAGATGAAGGAGAAAGTTACTACTTTAGGTAACTTTTTAGTTACTTCTTCCCTAACTATTAAAATAACTACTACACCTCTTCTCTGGATTCTGTTTTTCTTCACAGAACACGTGACTGCTAAAGGTACATACGTCTATGTACATACATAACACACACATTCATTTTCTTGTTTAAGTTTCTCCCACTAGAATGTAAACTCCCTAACTGTGCTGTCTTTGACATTCTTGTCCACTGCAGTATCTCCAAGGCCTAGAAGGTACCTGACATACACAATATTTATGGGATAAATGAATAAATGCATGAACGAATGGCCTAGATAGCATAAGCAAAGTAGTAGGGCACTAAAGATTTAATGCAGGGACTCTGGCATCAAACCCAGGCTCGAGTCAGTCTTAGACTGGGTCACCAGAAGTGAGTTAGTTAACTTCATTGTGTCTGAGTATCCTCATCTACAAAACAGGGTAATGGTGTGGTTAAGATTGCTAAAGAAAAGGGAAGCCTGAGTGGCTCAGTCGGTTAAGCGTCTGCCTTCGGCTCAGGTCATGATCCCGGGGTCCTGGGATCAAGTCCCACATTGGGCTCCTTGCTCAGTGGGGAGCCTGTTTCTCTCTCTGCCTGTCACTGCCCCTGCTTGTGCTTGCTCTCTCTCTCTCTGACAAATAAAATTTAAAAATCTTTAAAAAAAAAAAAAGTTTGCTAAAGAAAGGATTTACCTGACTATAGAGAATAAGGGTTATTGGACGGGAGGTGGGTGGGGGATGGGCTAGATGGGTGATGGATATTAAGGAGGGCACTTGTGATGAGCACTGGGTGTTATGTGTAAGTGATGAATCACTAAATTCTACTCCTGGAAATTAATATCACACTATATGATAACTACCTAGAATGTAAATAAAAATTTGAAACATTAATAAAGAAAAAGAATTTAGCACTTTGGCACAAAATTATTATTACAGAGTAACGAGAATTTCCGCTCATAAAAGATGTCCATCTCAGTGGTTGTAAGCAACTGGAATTCTTTAGGCAGTTTTTCTATGACCAATTTCTTCCACACCCAATTTTAAAACATGGACCAATTTGGAATCCTATAGTTATTTCTGTAGTTTGGTCAAACTAAAGATGTGCTAGGAAAATTTGTAACCACCAAACTTCCAGTGAGGACAGAACAATTTAATCTTGCATGGCCCTAGCCACCAACTTAGGAGATCAGCCAGAGGAGAAGAGTAAAAATAGCACCTGCCATCTTTTGAGGGCTTTCTCTAAGCCAAACAACTTAGACACATCATCTTGCTAATTCTTCACAACTAGCTTGGGAAGTCAATGTGTACAAGAACTCCAGAAGTAGGCTTATTGTAAACTGTTTTAAACTTTGGGCCTGAGCAGGTTCTGCTATGGAGATGATATTCAAAAAGAAAGTAGCAATTCTTGAGAGTAGATTTGCACTACCAGCTGTAATACACCCTTTTAAAACAAAAAAACAAAACAAAAAGCAAGGGATGCCTTGGTGGCTCAGTCGGTTGAGCGTCTGACTCTTCATTTTGGCTCAGCTCATGATCTCAGGGTTGTGAGACTGAGCCCATGGGGCTCTGTGTTCAGTGTGGAGCCTCCTTGTCGCTCTCCCTCTGACCCCCCCCAAAAAAATAATAATAATAAAAACCCACAAAAAGCAAAACCTGTCTTTCACATACTAAATGATGCCTTATTATATACTAAAAAACCAGGGCCTTTATTGCCATGAAACCCACATGGTCCCTTCTAAAAATTGCTATACCAACACCTCTACCTCAAAAGGATCAAACTCTGCAGTCCTGCTGGCTCACGGTGTTCCCAGAACACTCACAATAAAGAAGAAACTTTCACTGAATTAACCCATGTTTTCCATCTGAACTATAGCCAAGGACCCAGGGCATCCCTCGCTCCAGAGGGACCATACCCTCTTGGAGTGCTCTCAGTCCTTCTGAGAGATCTGCTCCAGCTCTGTTCAGGCTAGGGATATAGAGGACACTCCACGTATTCCAATGACTTGGAAGAATCCCAGCTTAATAATAATACTGACTCATAACAATGACCCTTTATACAGTTCTAACTATATATTAGGCAGTATTTATTCTGAGTTTTTGCATATATTTACTCATTTAATCTGCATAACTACTCCATGGGGTAGATATAAGGCTTGCAATTTGACCAAATCCCATAAGTGAGACTCATGAAAGTGAACACATGATATCTATATGCAAACTGACCTTGCAGAACAGGGTTAAGACCAGAGCAGAAATCCCCAAAGGACCCCAATAGTAAGAAATTCAGCAGCTCCCCGTGGCCTGGCCTCTTGAGTTTGATCAAGTCGGACACCCCCTTTTCCAATCCAAAATGCTATTTCTCCAGAATTAATAAATGAAGAGGAGGAGCTCTGCAGAGGAGTACTTAATTTCTGTCACATCCCACACCCTGACTCCTCGTCGAGTTTACTGGCCTGCATGCAACTCCCAGACCTATCTTATATCCCACCACTTAACATCACCCAGGGCATCTTAACCCCCTTCTGGCCTTTTGACACAGCCCAAACTTCCTCTTGGAATTTCATCCTGATTCCAATGTCTCTCTAACACCTCCCTCTAGTCTCTCTACGTTTATAACATTCTACGGATGTTTCCTATCCCATGCAATTACTGGTTTCATTTTTTATCTTGTCCCTCTCCTCTTTAAACTTTTAGCATCTCGAGACCACAGGCGACATTTGCTTTCCCAGTGTCTGCAGACTCGCAATAATGTTAACTGACTGCATGAACTAAGGAAACCATTGCTCCTGGTGAACAACACATCATTTCTCATCATCCACCTACACAATGCCCTTGCAGAACCAGTGGGAGGGAAGGATTAAGAAAGGGAGGGGTCCCTGAACCAGCCGGAGCTGCCTGGTTAGTTATGAAAAACTTACAAGAGAACCCGTTCTGGGAGCTCTGCTTCCAGCCCCAGAATTTAAACTTGCATCCTTTTCAATCAAACAATTACCATCACTACCACCTACGACCAAGGCTTCCATTTAATCCTTGGGACTTCTCACTTCATTAATATCCAAGTTTCTGAATAGCTTTTGAAGTTCAGTGAAAGGCTGCTCACAATGTTTTGAGCAGAGTTTCTGTTCTGAGAGTTACTTTTTCTCTTCTGGGCAAACCACATTTGGTTTTCCTTTATCCTTCTAATAAATGCCGTTTAAAAGGCTGGAGGCATTGAAGGTGAAGCGAGAAAGATACATCTAGAAGTTGCTAATCAATATGGAATTTCTCTGGGCGCCTGTGTGACCTCAGCGTTTTTCACATTTCCACAGGTCTCCTTGGAGACGGTTGCTATGATCACTCAGTGTCCCTGGCTAAAAATCTTCAAAATGTGGACCGCTGCTTTTATTCTCTCTCATCTCCTCTGTATTAGCAGTTTTGACCTCACCCAGAGTTTATTTCTCTATGAATGCAATCTGCTCATAATTTTTTTATCCCATAATATTCCAAACAGAGTATCCCTGGTTCTTTTGGTTCCCCGGAAATGCTTTTATTTGGATTTTAAAATTTGGCAGTCCATTAGAAATATCATTTATACTTCTATGTTTCCTGATTCCCTGAAAGTAAATTATTCATAGGACAGTCCACCCTGCCTACCTCCTCTTTTTCAAAAATACTGATTTGCCCTAGAAGAAACTAAGCATTGACAATGAAAACACTCGACCTGTTGATTCTTATTATGTTGCTTATTTAACATGCTTGGCTTGGAATATTTCAAGATTAATTTTAAAACATGTATCTTTTCTATGTCCCCTTTTGACTAAAGTTAATGTAAGTATACTTTTATTTGGTTCTGCATGCATTATTCACATTTCAAATACCTAAATTATTTCCTGATGGCTACTTCTTACAAATATGTGAGAAGAAAAAGAACTCAAAGTGCTGAATAAACTATAACAAAATCTAAGTATTGACTGCTCAGTAAATAGGGAAA
Source organism: Callorhinus ursinus (assembly GCF_003265705.2). Taxonomy (NCBI): domain Eukaryota; kingdom Metazoa; phylum Chordata; class Mammalia; order Carnivora; family Otariidae; genus Callorhinus; species Callorhinus ursinus. Next base: position 40,076,205 of record NW_027397076.1, read on the forward strand.
GCTAAAATGCAATATCTGAAAACAATCTTTGCATTCTCCAAGCAAGGTGAGCTACTTTACTGAAATCTAGAATTCAAATGTGAATTACAAGATTGATCATTCAGAGCATTTCCAAAATCCTAATTAGGTAAATCTGCAGGGTAGGGAACACATCTAGAAATAAAATATACAGTAAATGGATCACAGAGAGATCCTTGCAGGGTTTTCCTGTAGCTACCATAGTTTTGAAAAGAGGAACAGCTCAAGGACAAAGACCAAAGTTCACATCTCTGAAGGAGGGAAATGCCAGTGCTGCAGGGTTACGATCATGAGAATGGGTGGCAACAGGATACAAAGGCGTTTTGTTAGTACAGGTAATAAATAAAAGAATGCAAACACTTTGTTCATATGAAAAAAAATAGTGCTACCTAAATTTAGGCTAGTAATTTTTACAGTTAACAATAGTAAAATGTAGATTTTATAGATAGTTAAACATTAGAAATTAATCCTTCTGGACCTCCTTTAAACATTTCTTTAACATTCAGGGTTAAGTCAGAAGGAATCTATGGAGCCTGTGAGTTAGTGAGGTCACCAACAAGAAATAAATAGTGGGAATTCATTCACCTGTTCACTCAATCAACCACAATTACCGAACATTCATTTTGTACCAAGCACTACGGTTGGCATTCGGGATGCAAAAGTGATTAAGACCCTTAAGAATTCAGTGGAAAAGACAGAACCATCAAAGTATAATAACTGAGGCACAAAACAGAGTATAATTCAGTCTTTAAAAAGGGACAAGTATCTGATGTGAAAAACCGTTTTAGGAGAGTTGCAGTTTCTCTCTTCTGGATGTGAAATTCGTTACTGTTGACACAAAAATACTGTCCATACAAAGATCAAGCTTGTTTTCAAGGTGCTTATACTACAGCACAGAGGACAGACAAGAAAAAATGACAACTAGTGCTTCTCAAATCCTCATGGTTAGGGCCAGTTTCTTTGAATCCTTCACAGACTGATACTTCTGAAAAAAAAAAGAAACCTAGAAAATGGAAATAAAAATTCTAAACACTTATCTTCAAGTTTTGTACTTATTTCATGAAGAAGAGTAACATATCTCAGTCCATAGACAAGCACTGTAATAAAGTATTATGGTGCTAAAATAAAAGTATAAAATATTTGTATATATATATATATATATATATATATATATAACATATATAATAAAAGTATATATGTATATAAGTATAAAGGTATATAATAAAAGTATATAAGCTTCCTTCACATAGAAGGAAGTGATTGGTTTACGAGGAGAGGCAGAGAGTTAATCTAAGGAAAAGCTTTATGGAAGATGTGATCCTTGAACTGTGTCTTAAAAAAAAAAATGGAGGATTCCCCAGAAAAACACTGTGAGGGGCATTCCAGGCAGGAGTAACACACAGATGCGGGAAAAGCAAGGGTTCCTATAAAGTTGAGTAATGAGAGAAAGGGAAGGCCAGTCAAAGAGGGGGTTATAAGCTGAATATATCATCTGAATGGACCCCCATCTGGTAAAATTTCATAAAGACTAAAAAAAGAAAGCAGTTGATTCCTTTACTGGGTATTTAAAACATTGTTACAAAAACAACTCCAGGGACAGTCACAAGTGAATCTAAGCCCTCTGGGTGGGGTTCATTAAATACATACTACCTTACAATTATGTGACTTCCTCTTTCTTTAGAGTTCACATTGCAGATAATGAACGTTTGTCATAGTTTTAAAATGATGGAGAAAAATTCCCATCATGCCAGACCTAGAGTTTTCAGATGTGGAGGGACAGGGTTTATAGTCCTCGTCCTGTTTTTGTTTTTGATTTGATTTTTACTTGGCCATCTTTCCTTGCAGACCGTCAAAGCAGAAAAGAATGTGGGCTCTGTCTAGTGCTGACTTTCACCTGCTCCATGACAGTGGATGTGGACAATTCACTTAGCCTTCCAGTTTTCTCAACTACAAAAGAGGGACGGTGATAGTCCCACCCCACAGGGTTATCTTACTGGGAGGATTAAATTAATACAAGCGCTCCTAAGAGTGACTGACAAATTATAGGTGATCAGTGTCAACAGAGTTAATATCACTAAAAATAAAAGGAAATACATGGATGTATACTCTCCCTTTTCTCCCCCCCACCTCCGAACCCCACAATGTCGTTCACAGAAGTATCTAAAAGTAGGACCAAGTGGGCTCCCTCAATTCTAACCCTGTACATCATCCACTATTTCTTCAACCTAAACACGTATTACAGGTGGAGAAAATAGAGCTAATTATAGGCTTCGGAGTAAAATGACTAAGGCAAATCAATAGAGAAGAGCTTATTTTCCATCCTGATCCTACCTTAGTGATCCCTAAAATTAGAAGCCAGTAGTTTTGGGTTATTGAAAGACACTTCCTCTGAGAGAGGAAACCGGAATGAGACAAGACTGTTTAGGCAGGCTTTATTTAAAACATTTAGCACCTCTTAGAAATGTAAAGTAATCAAGGCGAGGCTTAAATATTTCAAAGTCTGAGATGGTCGTGGAGAGTTCACCGCGGGTTTGACAACAACTGGGGACTACGGAGTAAGCAATGCGGTGCCACTTCACACAGAGGCTTAGCAAGGGGACGGAGTAATTTTGGGTCGGGAATGCAAGAGTTTATCTTAATTTAGCAGCTGTAGAGCTGGCAGCAGCCACATCGAGTGAAGCCTTTTCAGGGAGATCAGCATAGGGCACAGCCGTCTAGACAAAACACCACCACAACACGGATGGGCACGGCGGCTCCCAGTATCGGCACAAATTCCAGAGATAGAGCCAAGGCTACTTGAGATGTTGCTGGCACATATGCAGAAACCTGAAGAACTCTAGAGGCCAGGGAATTCTGTGGGCCACCTTACAGATGCTAAAGGCACTTTGCAAATGCTTTTAGGAGACTTTCAGTATCCTGGGTAATATGAAGCTTTTTATTTTCCTTAACACTTCAAATTTATTGTCAAGTATACTGTTTCTGAGACCTACTCCTTTTCCCTCTGTTCTCCAAACACTTCCACATCTTCACCGTGTAGTTGTCAGGACAAATGGAAGAGCTCTTTAATCCCAGGTGTGGCCCTTTAAGGCCAGGCTAGGCTGGACTCTGTTCTTACGAGCCAAAGAGCTGACCTATAGGAAGTAAGTACAAGCATTGTCCCTTAAATGCAAAAAATTATATTGGTTTTACCATCACCTGCAGAGAGACTATAAAAGTACAAGAGAAAATGTTATGACATCTAGAACCACGATCAACAACCTCTCCACCGCATATTTGCTTTCATTTTATTTTTAACCTCTTAATTCTGCTTTGTTACCATGTCTCATAGATATTACTAAAACATTACTGTAAGGCTCTATGTATTTTTTTTCCTAAACAATGTGCCATGACTTTAGTGTGTTTTAAAATACCCAGTATTACCTAGAGTCCTGGAAGGCACCGAGACAGCCTCGGCATGTCGTTGTCCAAGTCGACCATGGTTCTAGGTTACTGGGATTATTCGCGGGCTGGCGCACGCCATCCGCATGCTCCTGGAGTTCACTGATACATCCTATGAGGAGAAACAGTACACGTGCGGGGAAGCTCCCGACTATGATAGAAGCCAATGGCTGGATGTGAAATTCAAGCTCGACCTGGACTTTCCTAACCTGCCCTACCTCATGGATGGTAAGAACAAGATCACCCAGAGCAATGCTATCTTGCGCTACATCGCTCACAAGCACAATATGTGTGGTGAGACTGAAGAAGAAAAGATTCGAGTGGACATCATGGAGAACCAAATAATGGATTTCCGCATGCAGCTGATACGACTGTGCTATAGCCCTGACCTTGACAAACTGAAGCCTCAGTACTTGGAACAGCTACCTGGACAACTGAAACAGTTCTCCTTGTTCCTGGGGAAATTCTCATGGTTTGCAGGAGAAAAGCTCACCTTTGTGGATTTCCTCACCTATGATGTCTTAGATCAGAACCGTCTGTTTGAGCCCAAGTGCCTGGATGAATTTCCAAATCTGAAGGCTTTCATGTGCCGTTTTGAGGCTTTGGAGAAGATCGCTAACTACATGCAGTCTGACCGCTTCCTGAAGATGCCCATCAACAACAAGATGGCCCAGTGGGGCAACAAGAGAACATGCTGAGCAGGAGGTGGACTTGCACTGCTTGTTTTGTTCCACCCTGTCCCTAGGGGGCGTGTAACTCTCTCTTCTCTGGTCTTTTCAATAAATAGCGTTTAGGCTAAAAAAAAAAAAAAAAAAAAAAAATACCCAGTATTACCTATACCTGAGAAAGGATGCAAACAGTGGCATCTCAATGCTTACAAGCTCAAAATGGGACCAAAGAGGGTAGGGAAGGAATTGGGCTACCCTGTATCAGTCAGCAATGATAAATTTAATAATCGAGTAGAGTTAGAAGGATAGTCAACTGGGGTGCCTAGGTGACTCAGCTGCTTAAGTGTCTGACTCTTGATTTCAGCTCAGGTCATAATCTCAGGGTTCTGGGATAGAGCCCCAACGTCGGGCTCCCAGTTTAGGGAGAGCCTGCTTGTCTCCCTCTCTCTCTCTTCCCCTCTCCCTGCATGCACGCATGTGCGCGCTCTCTCTCAAATAAATCTTAAAAAAAAAAAAAAAAAAGATAGTCAACTAAAGAAAATAAAACAGTAGTTTACATGCCAATGACCTTAGGGGAGGAAAAAACCCAGAACAGAAGTCATAGATATATTTAGTTAAAATTATTAGGCTGCCAGAGATTGAGGAAAACAATTTCCTGTTAATAATATTTGACAATATAAAACACCTACTTAGCAGGTGTTACCTGCTAAGTAGCAATAATTGTGCCAAAATTACAACTCTCACGTCTTCAAGTTAGATTTTGAACTTAACCCTGTTCAAGTCATTCAATCATCCAAAGAAGCATTTATAAAACACCTATTAATTATGTAACACTGCATTCGACTTCCTGGAGTAAATAAAAGATAAACCGAGATTCAAACCTCTTCCTCCACAAATTTATAATCTGATGGTTAGTTTTGGGTCAACCTGGATAGGATATAGTACCCAGGAATCAAACACTAACCTAGATGGTGCTGTGAAGGTATTCTGTAGGTGTTTAAAACATCTACAAACAGCTGACATTAAGTAAAGGAGGTCAGCCTCCATAATGTATGTGGGCCTCAATCATTTGAAAAGCCGTTATGGCAAAAACTAAGGTTTCCCAGAGAGAAGAAGGAATTCTGCCTCAAGGCTGCAGCATCAATTCCTGCCTGAGTTTCTAGCCGCTGGCCTGCCCAACAGATTTTACTTGCTGAAATCCATTCCGTTGATTCCTTTTCTCTGGAGAACCTTGACTCATAGACACTCTTATGAGCAATTATAAGCAAATAGGAAGAATAAATTGCTACAAAGATGCCTTATATAGGTATGTTCTAAAGTGTACACTCAAAGAATCCAGTATAATAGTATGATTTCTATAGTGGGACCAAGTTCACAAGACAGAAGGAATATAAAAGGAGTGCCTATATTTGCCCGCGGCAGTCATGGATAGCCAAAAAGACCTGTGATTTGAAAGGATACAAAGAAGATTTTCTATAGAAAAGGAAAAAGCACACACAGTTGAAGAGATGCTAGAATGCAGAGTCTATGTACTGAAGCATAAAGTTAAAAGTCAGAATGGAGGCCAAAGGATGGAGCAAATGATATAACAGGAGATAAAGCGGGTTGCATACAAAAGGCCGTGTCTGCATATGAGAAAGATAAGATCATGGAAGACAAGGCTTAAGCGTGTTAGGTCCTAATAAATTTCTTAGCTGTTCAATTTTTTTTATAAATGCATAAATGAATGCTATTGAATTACATTAAATAGTTACTGTAAAGATGTAGTTAAAATAAGAAGCAGAACAAGTTCAGCAATGTGGCAGGATACAAGATCAATATATAAGAATCAATTTTCTTTTTATATGCTAACAATGAACAATCTGAAGACAAAATTAAGAAAATCCCATGTACACTCTTACGCAGAAAAAAAATCTCTAGGAAAAACTTTAACAAGTATAACACATGTCAAAAACCACAAAACATTGTTGAAAGTTATTAAAGATCCTAATAAATGGGGGACATTGCTTGTTCATTGATCTTAAGACTTATTATTTATTGTTAACACGGAAATAGTCTCCAGATTGATCTAAAGATTCAACAAAATCCCTATCAAAATCTCAGCTAGTTTGATTTTTTGCAAAAACTGATAAGTTGGTCCTAAAATTCATATGGAAGCAACCCAGGATAGCAGGGGGAAAACAAACAAAAAAGACAAACCTTGAAAAAAAAAAAAAAACAAAGTTGGAAGACTTTTACTTCAAAACTTACTACAAAGCCACAGTAATCAGGACAGTGTGGTTCCTGCATAAGGACATACATATACATCAATGAACTAGAACTGACAGTCAAATACAAATCCTCACATTTATGGCTGATTTTCAACAGTGATCACAAGACAACTGAATGGGGAAAGACTAGTCTTTTCAACAAATGGTGTTAGGCAACTGGATCTCCATATGTGAAAGAATGAATTTGGACCTCTACCTCACACCTTACACAAAAAATAATAAAACATGAATCACAGGCTTAAATGTAAGACCTAAAACTATAAAACTCCTGGAAGAAAATACATAAATAAATATTTATGACCTTGGTTTAGGCAATGGTTTTTAGATATGGCACTAAAACCACAAGTGACAAAAGAACAGGTAAGGTGAACTTCATAAATATTTAAAACGTTTATGTCCAGGAAACAAACTGAGGGTTGCTGAGTGGTGGGAGGTGGGAGGGATAGGGTGGCTGGGTGATAGACATTGGGTAGGGTATGTGCTATGGTGAGCGCTGTGAATTGTGCAAGACTGTTGAATCACAGATCTGTACTTCTGAAACAAATAATGCAACATATGTTAGGAAAAAAGAAAAAGAGGAAGATAGCAGGAGGGGAAGAATGAAGGGGAGTAAGTCGGAGGGGGAGACGAACCATGAGAGATGATGGACTCTGAAAAACAAACTGAGGGTTCTAGAGGGGAGGAGTGTGGGGGGATGGGTTAGCCTGGTGATGGGTATTAAAGAGGGCACATTCTGCATGGAGCACTGGGTGTTATGCACAAACAATGAATCATGGAACACTACACCAAAAACTAATGATGTAATGTATGGTGATTAACATAACAATAAAAAATTTTTAAAAATTAAAAAATAAAACGTTTATGTCTCACAGAACACCATCAAGAAAATGAAGACAACTCACAGAATGGGAAAAAATATCTGCAAGTCAGATATCTTATAAGGGATCTGTATCTAGAATATATAAAGAATTCTTAAAATTCAACAAAGAGAAATAGTTCAATTTAAAATAGGCAAAGAATTTGAACAGACATTTCTCCAAAAAAAGATATACAAATGTCCATCAAGCACCTAAAAAGATGCTCAATATCATTAGCCATCAGAAAGATGAAAATCAAAACCATGATAAGATACCACCTCATACTCATTAGGATGGCTAAAAATCACTAAGTCAGATAATAGCAAGTGTTGGTGAGGAGGTGAAGAAAATTACCACCTCATATATTGCTGGTGGGAACATAAATGATACAGCCAATGTGGAAAACAATTTGGTGATTCCTCAAAATGCTAACCATAGAGTCACCATATGACTCAGCAATTCTACTCCCAAGAATATGCCCAAGAGAATGAAAAATTTATGTCCATAAAAAAAATCTGTACACAAATGTTCACAGCAGCATCATTTATAACAGTAAAAGAAAAGAAAACAACCCAAATATCCATCAACTGATGAATGGATAAACAATATGTGGTAACTCCATACAATGGAATGTTATTCCGTCATAAAAAGGAATGAAGTACTGATGGGTGCTATGACACAGATGAACCCTGAAAACACGTGCTCAGTGAATGAAGCCAGACACAAAAGATCAAATATTTGTATGATTCCACTGACAGGAAATGTCCAGAACAGACTAATGTGTAGGAACAGATAGATTAGTGATTGCTTGGGCTGAGGTGGGGTTAGGGTAGGGCATAAAGGGAGAGCAAAACTGGGGTGATTGTTAACGAGTAAGGAGGTTCTTTTTGGGGTGTGGAAAAATGTTCTGAATTTATATTGTGGCAATAGTTGCACAACTGTGAATATACTAAAAACCATCAAACCACTTTAAATGTGTGAATTTCGTGGAATGTGAAGTATATCTCAAAGCTGTAAAAACAGGGAGATGTGATGTAGTTGGATAATCAAACTGGATTAAGCAGAAAACCTTTTCAAAATAGAGCAGATGTGTTAAAGGGAAGGTGGTACCAGAAAAGGAGGGAAATATATAGTGCGGGAACTTGATGTTTCCTCAAGGTGGGTCTCTAGTGATCACCCTCCATGCTCAACTCTCCTCAGGGATAAACTAGTAGCCCAACTTCCCAGGAATCTGATTCTCAATAGTCATACAAGGACTAAAGGCATTTGGAGTTAAGTTACTTGAATGTTAGCACCTTAGAGACACTGTCCTTGGATTCTTTTAACTTTGTTCCCCACAGCTACCCTAGTTCTGGTTGTTCAATTCTCCTTTAATTCTGTCTCCCATAATTAAAATTCTATAATGTGAATAAACTCCTCCTTCCTTGCTTAGGTAACCCCAAGTCAGTTTCTGCTGGGAAAAAAAAATGGATTATTTTTGGATATTCAGGGAAGGCCTGGATGTGTACAAGTATCATGAGACTGACAAAGTGCAAGACATAAACTAATTTCCCCTGAAGAATTTCTGATACAGAACATTCCTTTAAGAATTCACCTAGTGAGGGCGCCTGGGTGGCTCAGTTGGTTAAGCGACTGCCTTTGGCTCGGGTCATGATCCTGGAGTCCCGGGATCGAGTCCCGCATTGGGCTCCCTGCTCAGCAGGGAGTCTGCTTCTCCCTCTGACCCTCTTCCCTCTCGTGCTCTCTCTCTCTATCTCATTCTCTCTCTCTCAAATAAATAAATAAAATCTTTAAAAAAAAAAAAAAAGAATTCACCTACTGATACTGATAGGTTACTGTAACAAATTGTTCTAACTTCACTAGGCAGAGACCAAAGATTCTTTTCAGTGAGGTAGTATTCACTATGCTGCTAAGCAAACCAGATGAATAGAGATATAAATATTATTATGTCTAACACTTTAAAAAAGGAGGTAAATTCAGGCACTAGGAGACTGCTGACAAATCTTATATACCTGAACAGTTTCTCAAATTTGAATAATGAACTTTTTTAATACAAAAGAGTCCTGGAAAAATTGAAAAATCTCAAATTGAGAAACCCTGTATCATAATTTTGGCTGCATAATAGTTATCTTTTTTTAAAGATTTTATTTTTAAGTAATCTCTACATCCAATTTTGGGCTTGAACTCAGAACCCGGAGATCAAGAGTCTCATGCTCCACCGACTGAGCCAGCCAGGCGCCCCTGTAATGGTCACTGATACCAATTTGATTATAAAAGCAAAAGTCAGTGTGACTGGTTACAATTCAATGTCCATCAACAGGTGAATGGATAAACAAAATGTCAGATCCATACAATGGAATACCGATCAGCAGTGAAATGAAATGAACCACTGACATGCTACAACCAGATAAACCTCAAAAACATCATGTTAAAAGAAGACAGATGCAAAATATCACAGGTTGTTTGATCCCACTTATGTGAAATGTCTAGAAAAGGCAACTTTATATAGACAGACAGCAGATCAGTGGGTACCTAGGATGGCAAGTTAGATCAGGGATTAACAACATAGAAACAGGAGGGATTCATTTTTGGGGTAGCGGAAATGTTTTAAATCGAGACTGAAACTCCAAGTTAGGCTGAGAACAGCCACACAACAAACCAAGATTGGAGTGATGGCTGCACAAATCTATAAATTTACTGAAATGTACACTTAGAACAGGTGAATTATATGGTATGTAACTGCAGCTGAATAAAGCTTTTTAGGAGGGAAAAAGTAAATGTGAGGCAACAATAAATAGGTCAAGAGGTCATAATCCAAAATATACCCCTGTAAGAGCACACAGAAAACTTCTAAAGCATTTAAATAAAAATTTACAGAGAATTCAGGGACCTCTGAGAAAGCCCTCACACATCCCTCTGTAGTTAAGAAAAATTGCCCCAAGGGTGTAAAACAGTCTTAACAAAGTTTTCTGGAGACGTAAATATTTTTACCCTCTTTTTGCAAGTACACAAAAAGACGAAACAACAACAAAAAATGAGCAGTTTTATACTTATTTTTCTCGAGTGCCTTATACAAAGTCCTATGCCTTTTCGGTTATATTTCATTTGTCTTCATATGCATTTATTATTAAAAACAAGACTGTAGGGGCACCTGAATGGCTCAGTCGGTTAAGCATCCGACTCTTGGTTTCAACTCAGGTCTTGATCTCAGTGTCATGAGTTCAAGCCCCGCACTGGACTCCACACTGAGCGTGGAGCCTACTTAAAAACAAAAACAAAAAACCCAAGACTGTAAAAATACATGTTTTTTAAAAAAATAACCCATAGTTCTATACCTTTGTAGCTTTCCTTTCTTCTTTTTTTAACCTAGCAACTGCAGGAACTCTCCTCTGTCTTCCAATAAAAACTCTCGGACCCTTCTCTAGGTTATATTAACCCTTTGCTTATTATTTTTTTTAAAAGATTTATTTATTTTGGAGAGAGAGAGCGAGCACACAGGGGGAGGGGCAGAAGGTGAGGGAGAGGGAGAGAATCCTCAAGCAAACTCCCCACTGAGCAGGGAGTCCGACCTGGGGCTCGATCCCAGGACCCTGAGACTATGACCTAAGCCAAAATCAAGAGTCAGTCGCTTAACTGACTGAGCCACCCAGGCACCCCTAACACTTTGCTTATTATAAATAGCAAAACTGAGTTTCCCAGGTTGTTCTTTTCCTCGTTTTGTTTTAGTTTCTTTTTTCTGTGTGCAGAGATTACTAATTGTAACACAGTTCAATCTCTTAGTCTTCTTTCTAGGTTGTTTATCTTACAGTTTCAAGGCTGTAAGTTACCATTCGTCCATGGGTCTGATTACAATCTTTTAAAACACAATGCACTGAGCATACTATCTTGATGACTCAGGCTCATCTCCAAAAACACTAAGTATTGCATTTTGCCGCGTTACAGTGCCAACATAGCAAAAGAGCTTACTGAGGTATGTGGGCGTGTCTGTCACCCATTAAATGGCCGTAGGCTACCCATGCTTAAATCCTTCCTCGGTTGTCATCCTGTCTGCTTTGATATCTCACTTTTGTCTGTGGGCCTGTTTATAGCTAGCACCCTTTTCTGTTTTCTGATGTACTGACTCCATTGTTCTATGATTAGGAAGCAGACCTATTAAACTTGCGGGTTTAGAGTTGTATATAAATCAAAGCTGGGGTTTGAGGTTTTGACTAGACTTTTTCAATTCTCCAGTATGTAAACTGCCTGAGCTCTGGTACACTCACTTGGCTTTTTCAAAAACATGTCAGGGCTTTACCAAGATAGTTGGACTGCCCCACACTACTGTGCTGGGACTCCTCTGCTCCGCTCTTAACCAACTCAGCTGTTAAGGAACGCAAAAAGAATGACAGCTTAGTTGTCAGTTAACTTGGACACAAGCAGCTACTACCTCCTCCTCTGCCCAGATTTTGATAAATGATCGTAACATTTTCTTTTGGAATTTTCTTTTGTAATTGAACGTAGCATGCATTAGAATTCTGACAACCCTTTAGTAAGAAACTAACAATACAGATGGGGCGCCTGGGGTGGCTCGGGAGGCTAAGCATCCAACTTGTGGTTTCGGCTCAGGTAATGATCCCATGGGCCATGATACAGAGCCCAGAATTGGGCTCCCCACTCAGTGGGGAATCTGCTTGGGGGTTCTCTCCCTGTGCCCCTCCCCCTGTGTACCAGGTGATTACAACATGGGGTTTAATTTTTCATTGTTATTCCTTTAAGAGTGTGTGTGTGTATAATATTCATTATGTATATTTAACAACTTAAAAACATATCAGGGGTGCCTGGGTGGCTCAGTTGGTTAAACGTCTGCCTTCACCTCAGGTCATGATCCCAGAGTCCTGGGATCGAGCCCCGCATCGGGCTCCGTGCTCAGCAGGGAGCCTGCTTCTCCCCCTCCCTCTGCCTGCCTGTCTGCCTACTTGTGATCTCTCTTTCTCTCTGTCAAATAAATAAAATCTTAAAAGAACAAAACATATCAGAGTTGTTGAAGCTAGGTACAGGTATATGGGGATTTATTATACTCTTCCCTCTATTTTTGAGTGTTTGCAAACTTCTAGAACAAAAATTTTATATACATACATATACTTTCATCTTAACATCCTCTCTGACACGTAATACTTATAAAAAACCTAGTAAAACTGGGGCGTCCGGGTGGTTCAGTCAGCTAAGCGTCTGCCTTCGGCTCAGGTCATGATGGATCGAGTCCACGTCGGGTTCCCTGCTCAGTGGGGAGCCTGCTTCTCCCTCTCCCTCTGCCTGCCGCTCCCCCTGCTTGTGCTCTCTCTCTCTCTCTCACTCTCTCTCAAATGAATAAATAAGATCTTAAAAAAAATAAAAGTAAATAAAATAAAAACCTAGTAAAACTTAATGTCCTAAATGTTGTTACATACATACATACATGCATAGGCTCTATGGATATGCGAAACAAAGGCCTACGCTATCCTTAAAACACTTACAGTCTAACTGGGAAATGAAGACTTGACAGTCTATGATGCAGTGGCCAAATGAAAAGTACAACCAGAATCCAGAGAAAGGAGGGGTCGGTTTGGTTTAGGAAAGATGAGGCTGCTATGACCCTTGGAAATGAGCAAATGTGACAAAAACAGCAAGCAGTTAATACAAATAATAAACGTGCAAACTAATTTTAAGCAAATAGATTTGTGCAGGCCTCTTCATGCACCTGTCGTTTTGCTTCAAAGTGAAGAATCAAAGTTAACTGCAATCTAAGGAAATGGAAAGAAAATAAACTATTGTTCCACTTCCACACATTAAAACCCACTTTGTTAACCTTCTAACCAAATCTTATCATTTTAGGGAAGACTTGGGAACAGGCGCCTCAGTTCCTCTGAAGGAGGCAGTAAAGCACGATGAGCATGGGCATCTGCAGTCAGCCGGCTCTTGTTTGGGTCTCATCCACCACCTGCAAGCTATGGGATCGTACTACAAGACGCTTAACCACTTTGTGCCTCAGTTTCCTTAACTGTAAAATTAGGACAATGACAGTATCTACTTATAAGAGATACTGGGAGGTTCATCCTGTGCTGGGAACAGTGCCTGGCACATAGTAAACAGTCCAAGCTTGCTGCTGCTGGTGCTCTCTGCCTTTTCCATGGCTCTTGGAAAAGGAACTCATTAAGGTTCCCCTACGGCTCACTGGGGTGGGGGAGGTTATTTCAGGCAAACTAGAGATCTGAACTTTTTAAAAATATCCTGATTGCTCGAACACCATGAAGGCCAAACAAGGCCGCTTTGCAAGCTAACTCTAGTGAGCTACCAGAGCCCAATTTAAGTGTTTATGGAGAACCATGGTAATTGCATTAACAGGGTAGTAAAACAAAATTGTGACAAGTTACAGGGCTTAAATAATTCTAATTTACAGTCTTAACTTAAGAGTTGATTATTCCTCTTATGGGTTACATTCCTTGATGATAATCTGGTTAATTTTTTTAATTAAAACTTTTATTTAAAAGATTTATTTATTTGAGAGAGAGAGAGAAACAGCATGAGAGGGGAGAGGGTCAGAGGGAGAAGCAGGCTCCCCGCCAAGCCGGGAGCTCGATGCGGGACTCGATCCCAGGATTCCAGGATCACGACCTGAACTGAAAGCAGATGCCCAACCGACTGAGCCACCCAGGCATCCAATCTGGTTAATTTTTAATCTCAGGCTCTCTGGGTGCCACTCCTCTCATGCTTTTAGTCCAGCTTTCTTCCCAAAGCAGTTGGGAATCCAAGCTGTGGTTAGAAAGAGCTCCGAGCAAAGCTCAGACAATCAAGTTGGGGAGGTGGGACTGAAAACATACTCTACACACCAGTATGTGGTAAAGTGCTAAACTGTGTGATGCCAGCTATGGATAGTCCAGGGCTACGGAGAGCTTGGAACAACCAGAAAAAAATGGCGTTGTATGTGGATGAAGCAAAATTTTGTTCTGCCTTAAGCATTAAGTACAATTCAGATAGTCAGAGGGGGGAAAGGAGCAAGCTACAGTGAAGACAGAGAAATGGGTGAGCTCAGCACGTGCCATGATGAGACAGACAAGATAACACAGAGAAAAGAGTCTTCACTTTGGAGAACTGGAGAGAATAAACTTGCACAGCTAAACATGGGGCCAGACTATGAATAGCTTTTTCTTTAATGATTAATATACTATTGGAACCCTATTTGTCCTAGGGTTCCTCATCTCTCAGTGTAAACAAGACAGAATATTAGGAATAGTGCTTTTTTAAATTTTTATTTTTATATAGGCTCCACGTCCAGCATGGAGCTCAACTTGGGGCTTGAACTCATGACCCTACTACGATCGAGATCCGAGCAGAGATCAAGAGTCGGATGCTTAACCGACTGAGCCACCCAGGCACCTCAGGAATAGTGCTTTTGAAGAACACCTATGAAATTTCTCCAAGATAAGGCCCTTAATTGTATTCATTTATAAATTCTTAGCACCTAGGACAGTAACTGGCACATAGAGTTCCAAAAATGCCTGACAAATGTTTGAACAACAGCCACGTAACGACAGGCCAAACCAGCAGGCCATCACTGTCTCTAACAAAAAAAGGTGCCTAAGTCTTATTGAGAGTTCACATTCTATAAACACCAAATAGATGTGTTTCATTACATCTACCACTTCCTTCTGTTATTTTTAATAACATGGATGCATGGTTTCTTTAAAACATGATTTCTTTCTTAAGCTCAAGAGTACAGAATTCTAAACAATAATTTCTTCTTTATAATTTATTTTTAATCAGAAATTTTAAAAAAGGCAGATGGAGATATGAGACATTGCTTAGTTCACAACTCCAGACTAGAGCTTCCTCATCCTCATCATTTATTTACCAAACAAGAGAGAGAATGGCCTACTGGAGGTAATGGGGAGTCCTTTGGTATATCTGGTGTATCAACTTTTTTTCTTTTTTTTTAAGATTTTATTTATTTAAGAGAGAGAGAGAACAAGTCGGGGGCAGAGGCAGAGGGAGAGGGAAAAGCAGAATTCTCACTGAGCAGGGAGCCCAATGTGGGGCTTGACCCCAGGACCCTGAGAGCGTGACCTGAGCCACTGACTGAGCCACCCAGGCGCCCCTGGTATATATCACCTTAAACCATTATTTATTACCTATCTTTTTTCCCAAGCTACCTCCCAACACTAAAATAAGAAACAATAAACAAACCCTGTTAAGGGCGTCTACAAAGATTCTAGAAAGTCCTTTGACAATGACCCTTGGCATTGAGTTCAGTGCTTCATGTTTATGAATCAGTTATTTCTAAAGTCTGACATCAGAACAGAGATAGTTTAAATGTAAGGACACACTTCATAGCTACTTAGAATTTTATGTACATACAAAATACAGAGATCAATAAAAATCATGTGTACAAACCAGTAAATATACAACTTATAATATTCCTTTTATGTAGCAAGCTTGGTCCTATTTTTGAGAAAGTAAACTTGATTCTTGAAGAAGTTTTAAGTTATAGCATATTATGCTATAGTAATTTTAATGTAATCACAGTAATTCAGCTGGTTCTAAATAAGATAACAAAAATTACAGTAAAGCTTAACTAATGAAATGACATGTGGTCAATAAGAAATGAAATACATATATTCAAGATTCTTCCAACTAAACTGGTCCAAAGCAAAAAAGTCAAGCAGGTGTGGCCTCCTTAGCCACACCTTTTGCCAAAAGGTATACCTGAATTCAATCTTACTTATGTTTTCCTCTTTAAAAAGTTTTAAAGCAATATCTAACAATGGTAAATATGAAGAGTTCAAAAAAGTGAACTAAAATACCAATATGCATTTATTAGCTTATAACTGTTGCTTTGAGTCTTGACTTATACTATTACCACAAATGATTCTTTTTTTTTTTTAAGATTTTATTTATTTATTTGACAGAGAGAGACAGCGAGAGAGGGAACACAAGCAGGGGGAGTGGGAGAGGGAGAAGCAGGCTTCCTGCTGAGCAGGGAGCCCGATGCGGGGCTCGATCCCAGGACCCTGGGACCATGACCTGAGCTGAAGGCAGACAACGACTGAGCCACCCAGGTGCCCCTATCACAAATGATTCTGACTGAATATTTTTTGGTGTCTATTTCAGTTCTATAATATTTATGTAATGTGACATAAATCTCTTAAAAGTCTTAACACATCCAATTTAAAACTCTGCATAATTTAAATTTTAGCTTGAGGAAAATTTCCCATATTGGAACAGAGACTACAGTGCGCAATCCAGTGTCCATTTATCTGGCAGAATTACATTTAAAAATTATCAGAAAGGAATAGGTGAGATGGTCAAGGAAAATGTTCCCATTCAAGGTAACATTGAGTGTCTGGAATGAATACAGAATGCATAATTTTCTTATAAATTAGATATGGGATGTACTGATCTGACTGTATTAGATTAGATTCCGTAACTGCAAAACCAAGCTCTTGACTGCCATATTGGTCTCCACATTTCTGAATGAATTAAAAGGCTTCCAACAAGCTTCCTTTCCAGCACAGGAAATCCTGTTGGAGTCCCCCCTGCCAGTATGCGTCATGCTCCCAGCTTTTCATTTTGCAACCCTTGAAAGGCCAACATTAGCTGTATTTCACAGGAAGTTCTCTCTTTAGTCCTCCAACAGTTTGCAGGATAAACTTTGGTTGGATACAAGGTCAGCAAAAATTGAGCTCCACTTTCTTATCACAGCGAAGCAGCTGTGCAGAGGATGAGACACCACCACCCCATGGCCCTAAACCTTTCTTTTTCTCAGACTTTGAAATATATTAAGCTGCAGGTGGGTGGGCCTTCTGTGCCTTCTTGTTCTCTGATTTCTATATTAATATCTAGAAATACCTTTGGAAATCATCAAGGGAAAAAAAAATCTATTGCCCCCCCAAATCTAAATGCTAACCAAAATGAAATACCCAGAAAGATTTGTATTAGTGAACTGTGTTCCCAAATTGAATTTGAAGCTCAGAATAAAGACACATGAAAATGCAGTTAAATGAAATCTAATGCAGAAACATTTTACTAAGTGGAGAACACCATAATTTCAATAGGACTGTGGGAAATCATGCTATTTTAAGACACATCTAAAATAGCAGGCAAGGTAAATTGAGGTTGTTACCAAAGGAATTCTTGAGAGCATGTTCAAGAGTCACTGCCTAAATAGAAGGGTCATTAATTCCTGTTAGAGGAATTTTTTTTTCACCTTCTCCCTAGACTGTGCACAGCTTTCACGGATGAGAGTGAAAATATCCCTTTGTCCCAAATAACCAAGTCATTAAAACAATAAAGCGATAGTAAATTTAAGACCACAACTGACATGCCCGAACATTATTCTCCTAAGTACAGCTTTAGTGGCCTTGGTTATATCCCCTAAATTTGGCTGCACATATTGTTATGGAGCACATTAGCCTATTTCCCCAAACAAAAGTAACCTCAATATTTATTCCTAAAGAAACTACATCAAAATAGCACTTATGTTCTAGTAAACAGGCTTTACTATGACCAGATCTTTTAATTAAAAACAGAAAATCTGACCCTGTCAAAAAATGGACAATTCACAGGTCTCACTTACATTACAAAAGAGTTCGTAACTT
The DNA here is from genome assembly GCF_003265705.2 of Callorhinus ursinus. Lineage (NCBI taxonomy): Eukaryota > Metazoa > Chordata > Mammalia > Carnivora > Otariidae > Callorhinus > Callorhinus ursinus. The sequence continues at coordinate 40,094,066 of NW_027397076.1, forward strand.
ACAATGATCTCTTCAATGTTAATTAACATCCAACTTACATCTGTTGTATAAAAAGAGGTCCACCAGATCAGTCCACTCCTACCACCATGCTCCAGAATACCACCACCCACATTGTGTGGTGACAAGGAAAGCTTCATACATATTCTTTGGGAGCAGGGTTCTCTGACCAAGAAAGTTTGGCAAATCAAATCCAGTGTGAAATATTTTCTAAACATATCTGGGGTCACAGAATCAAGGTAGTTCCCCAAACTCGTTTGACTACAGAACCTTCTTTTCAAATAATTCCAAATTAACAACTCAGAGTGTTTATCTTCGAAAGATACTGGGAAATGATGCTTTTTAAAAAAGATTATCATTTCCTACCCACATAGTCTCTAGAGTATGTACAGAGCTTTAAACAAAATGAGCCAGTACTGGAAATCTGGTGATTGCACAAAACATCTAGATTTACTAACACTCTGTTCCTGCAGGGTCATAAGTAGCTGAAGGTTAGCAGTGGAGTTGGACCACTCAGTCAGGGGACATGCATGCTTACCCGCCTGATGCCGTCCTTCCGATTCTCTAAGTCTCTTACCCACAGTTCCCCCACGTTATGCATGGACACTCCCTGCCTGCTTTTCCTAGGCATTTCTTTGCCTGTGAGACTCTGTACAGAGGAAAGAAGAACATGGAAAAAGAGCCAGAAGCCTGTTCCCCTGAGCTGATCAATTACAGGTATAGTGAGAAAGCCGGAATCTTATAAATCTCAAAACTTTTCTGTCACGTCTTCTCTTCAGTGCTCAAGATCAGTACTTAGACTTTGGACTCTTATTCTAACCTTACTTCAACTAGAATGTTCCCCAATGTGTTTTCTACACTAAGTTCTCAATAGGTCATCATCCTAGTCTTAACAGCAACAATTAACTGAACACTCACAAAGTTCTACGCTCTAGGCTTAAGTACATGAGTACTATATCATTTAACTCCCACAGCAATTCTATGGCATATGTCCGATTATTATGCTCTCATTTATTGTGAGAAAACAAGGTTAGACCTGCCAAAGGCACATGGTGAGTATGTAGCAGGGCTAGCAGGCCAACTGTCTTAACCATTACCCTACACTGAGCCTTATTTAAAAACTGCACTGAGTGAAGGACAGACCTGAGGAAGAAGGCCTGTGGAAGGAAATGTCTTACCTTATGATCTACCAGACAATAAAGGCATACTGCCACCTGTGGTTGCGGGGTGAGCATTCACCCACAGAACAGCTGAATCTGAGATGCCATACAAACCTTGAAATCCACAAGAAGCCAGCAAAAAGGCAACGATCTTCACGTGCCAATATTTCTCAGTGTTAACCAACAACCCCAACTTCCACCTGTATGTAAGCACTTTAGGTGTGACATGAAGCATTTCACAGACATTGTAGGACATGTAACCAACCTCATTTTACACAAAAGGAAACCAAAGCTTTGTTTAGGTTAAAGGACCTGAGACCTTCCAGTTTATATAACAGCAGCAAGGGCAATGGTAAATGAGGAATTCAAAATCAGGTCCTTGGATTCCAGGTCTAGATTCACAGTGACTGTGGCATGGAAAGGGATAGAACAGCGTGGTCCAAAAGATGTTTCTAAGGTGATGAGAATGTTCTAAATCTGTGTTGTCCAAAGGAAAGAGCACAGATGTCCATTGACAGATGAATGGATAAAGAAGATGTGGTATATATATACAATGGAATATTATGCAGCCATCAAAAATGAAATCTTCCCATTTGCAAGGACATGGATGGAACTAGAGGGAATAAGTCAATCAGAAAAAGACAAGTATCATATGATCTCACTGATATGAGGAACTTGAGAAACAAGACAGAAGATCATAGGAGAAGGGAGGGAAAAATGAAAGACAAAACCAGAGAGGGACACAAACCATAAGAGACTCTTAATCTCAGGAAACAAACTGAGGGTTGCTAGAGTGGAGGAGGGTGGGAGGGATGGGGTGCTGGGTGATGGACACTGGGGAGGGTATGTGCTATGGTGAGCGTGGTGAATTATGTAAGACTAATGAATCACAGACCTGTACCCCTGAAACAAATAATACATTATATGGTAATAAAAAATATATATATATCAGAGGAAGCTCCACACCCCTCCCCCATACCTGGCCCTATGTATCTCTTCCAATTGGCTGTTTCTGAGTTGTATCCCTTGATAATAAAGTAGTAATCTAGTAAATAAATGGTTTTCCTGAGTTCGGTGAGCCATTCTAGTTAACCACTGAACCTGAGGGGGGACAGGAGTCAATGGAATTTCCAATTCATAGCTGGTTAGTCAGAAGCCGAGGCGACAGCCTGGACTTGGAACTGACATCTGAAGTGGGGGGAGCCTTGTAGGGCTGAGCCCTTAACCTGGGGGATGTGATGGTATCTCCAAATAGTGTCAGAATTGAGTTAAATCACAGACACAACTGAGTTAAATTGTACGACACCTAGCTGCTAAGAATTGCTTGGTGTGGGAAAAATCACCACACATGTGGTGGACAGAAGTACTGAGAGCTGACTGTAGAGGAAAGAAGAAAAATAGAATTTTTTCTTGCACTACTACTTTGGGCAATGCAGGGCTAGCAGTTACATAAACCTTTTCAACCACACGTTCAACTTGAACTACATTATCTACAGAGGCTCGACAACCTCCACGTGGGATGAGCGGATGATCAGAGGAACCAAAGAAAGACTCTGGTCTGGGTTTGAACACTAACTTTTACATTCAGCCAACAGGCCATATCTTAAAAAGCAACAACAGAGTGCCCTGAACACAGTAAATGCTCAATGTTTCCTTCAGTGAACAGAGGAAGGCTTTTGTTTCCTAATTCAGGAAGAAACTCTATAATAACATCAGATGTAACAAAGTTCTAATGAATATTAAAATATGTTTAAATGTTCTGAGCTAAAACAAGTAAAATGTAGCAGACTTATTTATGCGGGGATTTGTCCAAGGTCACTTAGGTAAGTCACTTGGCCTCTCAAGTTCGTTTTCTCTTCTGTAAAATGAAGGGATTGGCCCGATGATTCCTAGGTATTTTCAGCTGTCAAATTTTAGCTGTCAGGCATGTCATGGGTACTCAGAAAACCTTTCTATTTAGTAACTGTAGCTGAGTGCAGCTTAAAATGATAAAAATCAGATCTAGAACTTTTTTATTCTTCTCACTGAAACCCTCTGCCACTTTGCAGAGTTATTAATACAGAAAAGTACATTTTGATCTCTTGTTAGCCAGAGATGCCCCCCCTGCTGCCTACCACACGTGTAAGGATTTCTAAGCCCTACATTTGCAAAGCCTACCTTTCTTACAACAATGGACCCAGCACTGTTCTCAGATCTTCAACTTCCGTATTCTTTCACTTCAGTCTAAAATAAAACCCTCCTCCATTTAAGCCCCAAACCGACACCCTGTTTTTAGTTGAAACATACAACATGTATTTTCCAATAAACTAAATAATGTCTGACTGGGGGCACCTGGGTGGCTCAGTTGGTTAAGCGACTGCCTCCGGCTCAGGTCATGATCCTGGAGTCCCGGGATCGAGTCCCACATCGGACTACCTGCTCAGCGGGGAGTCTGCTTCTCCCTCTGACCCTCCCCCCTCTCATGCTCGCTCTCTCTCTCTCTCTCTCAAATAAATAAAATCTTTAAAAATAAATAAATAAATAATAAATAATAAATAATAAATAAATAAATAAAGTAAAGTAAGTAAGTAAGTAAGTAAGTAAGTCAGTCAGTCTGACTGGGGAGTGGGCAGGGAAGGCAGCATAATCATAGCCAAAGTAACTTCAGCGGCAGAAGACTGGCTTCTCTTGGCAAGAGCCTGAGTATGTAGCAGAGTTCCAAAGGTCCTAATTTTGTGCTTGGGTTTACTATGCAGCTCTTCTTCTAAATGCCTACATAACTGAACAGCCCAGCTCAATCTCAGATGGCATGCAATCAAGGAAAATAATGGGTCAGAGCAAATAACTTCAAAGCCTTGGCACCTCTCAGGTTAATAATATATAATTGCTACAATTGCTTTTAGCACAGTACTTTAATTAAATGAACTAAAGTCTCTACCTACCAACTTATTTTCAACCACAGGCAGCCATTTTGCACTCTAAAATGAGGCATCCAGAGAGTGTTTTTTTTTCGAAAGTACGCCACTCTTCAGTAACCCACTAGCTTAGAGAAGCCCACCTTCAGAGATAAGATTCGAAGACAGAATAAGCTGTAGCTTTAAAGAGCTACACAAAGTCCTTATCGTGGTTTTGTAAATGAGGTGCTATAAACTTTCCATACTGTACCCTCATGCAAGGAAAAAAACAAATGGCCTCAAGAGGCAAAAGAACATGAAAAAGAAAAAGGGTTGGGGAAAACATCAGTTTTATGCTATTAAAATATACAAAAAAAATACAAGATATGCCCCAAAATATATTTTTAAAATTCCACTCCTAACACTAAAAGAGAAAGTGGGAGGTGAAGATTTTTGATTCCATATCATCATGACTTAAAGGCATTTGTCTAGAATATTTTTCAATAATTTCATAATGAAATTGGTAGTTCAGTGTTACACATCTTATGACTTATTTTAGGAGATATTTTTCACTAGCCCTATTTGAGATTAAACTATAATATTTACAAATATGGCAGTAGCCACCAGAGAAACTAAAAACCAAACATTTAAAAATGGTTGACCCTGTAGTTCAAGACTGCAGGTGGGGAGGAATGGTTGCTTTTCATTATAAGCTTGTTTGTTCTATTATGATTTAATTATGTGCATATATGACTTTGGTAATAATGTGGTTTTTTTTAAGTTACAATATTAAATTTTGGGAAAGAATCGCTACAACAGCATTTCAATCATAATTTTTTCCCCTACAATCCTTCATCACTACACCATACTTTTTTTGAGGGGGAGGAAGGCACAGATTTACCTCCTTGGCCAGTTTCTTTTCTGAATATACTAATATGCTCCAAATGTTAGCCCAGGGGTTCAGGAGAAGGAATGATCAGCTTTGATGGGGGTCAAAAATCACCTCAAGAGAAGCAGGTGAGCTGAAGACCATGTGGTGTGGGGATGATGAAAAGAACAGAGATTGGTACGGCCATCTCTTACAGAACAGGTATGTGGGGAGCACACAAGCAAGAAAACTGGAAGGACAAGCCGGGACAAGCGGGGACCGCAAGAGAGCGGGTATTTGTCATCAGAAGTTTCCACAACTCAGGTGTGGAGGTGAAGTCCCGTGGACGAGAGCTGTGAGGATGCTGAGAGAGGTACTGAAGACCTCCATCAGTGTGCAGGAGGGCGTCAGAACCAAGTCCCTGAGTATCACAAGAAACAAGAGAAGGTGGGGTCCAGCAGGTGGCCTGACCCCATGGAAGAGGGAGGGCTTCTGTACAAAGCATGGGAAGACTGGAAAGTCTGGACTCCATGCAATGTGGAGCTAAGCAGGGTGCAGAGCTTCCTCCAGGAAAGGCCACAAAAAGGATGTGTTCTCCTTGGAGATGAGAGGAGGAGGTGGAAACATAAAGTTTTAGAGGAAGAGCCTACAAAGAGGGGCAAAAGGCTGGGCCATTTACTTACCATGGAACCAGTTTTCCATAGGGCCCAGTAGAGGAGGAGGGGAAAGGGACACAGCAGAGAGCCTAGAGGCGAGGTCGGCACCCTACCTTCTAGCTGAGGATGAAGCTGACCAGCCATGGGGACCTGCTGTAGGCCAGGTGAAGAGTTTTTGTTTTTTGGTTTTTTTTAGATTTTATTTAAATTCCAGTTAAGATATAGTGTATTATTAGTTTCAGAAAACAACCTTTCGCATTAACTTGGGTTATTTCCTTCTACCATGGGACCCAAACTCAGACTCTGGCTAGGGAGTCGTTGCAGCCAGCAGGACGGAGGAGGGAAAAAAAAATACACACCTGAAAAACATCCCTTCATGCTGTCCACTCATCTGCCTCCTACCAGCTTACTCTCCCCTGCCCCTTGGCCTCTCTGTCGACATTTGTTTCTAAAGTGTAAGCACGACTCTTAAAAACAAACCATTCTACTCTTTTCTGGTAAAAACAGCACTGGCTTCTTGGGGTTGGGGAGGAGGGGGTGAGTGAAGATTAATGCTGTTATTCTTCCCCTCCTCCGGGGCAGGTATCAGAGCCTGGAGGACTCCAGAAGTACCGGTGAGGTGGAGAAATGTCATCAATGGGAACCTGCAGCCATTTGTAAAAGTGACAGAAAGGAGGGAAATGACAAGTCCATTAGGAAGAAAGGTCACATCTCGGAAAAACTAGATAAAGCCAATGAGAGATTCGCTCATGGCCAACTCACAATAATCATCACTCTTGTACTTTTATTTCAACTAGCTGTAACTAAGGCGTATTTAGTATTTACTGTATCTGTTCATTCAACAAATACAAAGTAGGTGCCTACTATGTGCCTGGCACAAGTTAGATGCTTGGACTAAGACATAACTGTTTGAGGGACCAAAAAAAAGACGTAACGATTGGGTATGATACACACTAGGTCTCAGGACCTTTAGAGGGAAAAGCCAGCCCTGCTCTTAGCTGTGTTCTTCCTGCACTACCAACTCACTCCCAAATAACAGAGATCTTAACAAGAAAAAAGAAAAAAGAAAAAGAAAAGCCCTCTGAGGCCATTATTATTTTCTTTATAGCACAAGCTCTACCGTATTGCCTGCTGCGGTTCTTACAGAGCCAATCTCTCCCAAGTCGTGAGGTGAGTAACAGTAGCAAGGGCCGCTGGGTGCTTGCTACTTGACTAGGCAATTCACACATGATATGCTGCTTTAAAACCTACTTGAGTGGAGGGCAGGGAGGGGATCAGGAGCCCAGGCCAGAAGTGCCACCACGTCCCAGTTCAGAATTCTCAAAGGAGTTTAAAGGTCTCCGAAAAGAACCCTCTGCTGAGTCAGCAGGGCATGACGTGAGAATCTTCAAGGGTAGCAAGTGGGGCTTTGCCTCTTTGTCATTCACTCACTCCCTCCTTCCTTCCACGACCATGCCTGGAGCGCTCAGCATCCGCTCCACACCTGGCTCCGTCCTGGGCACTGTGGTCACCAGGAGGAGGAAGCTACAGGATGGATGCTGCTCCCACGCACAAAGGGAGAGGTATAGCTTTCAAGGCAGAAGAAGCCACATGTGCGGAGGATGGGAAGGGGCCTCTAGAGCCACTGAGAGTAAAGTTTAAGAAAAGGAGTGGTGGGCAGGGCTGAGGGTGTGTTTTTCTTGGACCAGCTCTGCATCCCCACTGACCCTCTCCATTCATGGTCCATCCCAGGTGCCAGGTGCAAGCTCGGTGCTGAACAGAACCATGCCCAATGTTCAGCAGGGTATGCTGTGACCCAGCTGGCCAGGACGGCTACAGAAGTTTCTGTGGCAACTTGGAATACCCTGGATGAGCTATATTTCTGACCAGAATGGGAGACACTGCACTGCTGTGTGGCAGAAGTACCTAACAATGTGAGACTGCTCTCATCCTCCCTGGGTAAAAATGGAAGACAGGGACATGGCCCTGGACAGCTGGTAAGCTGCCAGTTCTCTTGGTTTTTAAAAAACTTTTTTTAAGATTTTATTTATTTATTTGACAGAGAGAGACACAGCGAGAGAGGGAACACAAGCAGGGGGAGTGGGAGAGGGAGAAGCAGGCTTCCCGCAGAGCAGGGAGCCCGATGCAGGGCTCGATCCCAGGACCCCAGGATTATGACCTGAGCAGAAGGCAGACACCTAACGACTAAGCCACCCAGGCGCCCTCAGTTCTCTTAGTTTTAACAGAATTTTCAGTCACTGAAAAAAAAGCTTTTCGATACAGAGAGACAAGAAACATAACATTAACAGCACCGCCCAGTTCTAGAAAAATGTAAAGTTCCTGTCAAGTTTTACCCTGTGGTGGAAGATGAAAGCCCAGAGTACCCAATGCCTTGGACATGGTAATCCTGTGATTTGGTCCATCTTGTGCTTTACAACAAACCAACTTGGTAAGAAACCTCCACATTCTGAACAAGATGAACTAATGTCTGATACTGCAAGAAAAAATCTCTATACAGAAACTAAATCCACAGACATAGTGGAAAAGCTACCATAAACTCAACACTACTCAGGGCAACCGATAAAAAAAACCTCTGGAGTCCATATAGAGCTATAGAGTCTCTGTGGAAAGTCAGATCAAGACTGCAGGAATGCTACAGACACAAGCAGAAGAATGAAACTGGACCATGTTCTTATACCACACACAAAAATAAACAAATAGACTCAAACGGATTAAAGACCTACATGTGAGACCTGAAACCATAAAAATCCTAGAAGAGAGCACAGGCAGTAATCCTTCTGACATCAGCTGTAGCAACATTCTTCTACATATGTCTCCTGAGGTAAGGGAAACAAGCAAAAATAAACTATCAGGACTACATCAAAACAAAAAGCTTCTGCACAGCAAAGGGAACAATCAACAAAACTAAAAGGCAACCTACTGAATGGGAGAAGCTATTTGCAAATGGCATGTCCAATAAAGGGCTAGTATCCAAAATATATAAGAACTGATACAACTCAATACCCAAAAACTGAATAATCTTAACAATTAAAAATGGGCAGAAGACATGAACAGACATTTCTCCAAAGAAGACATCTAAATGGCCAACAGACACAGGAAAAGATGCTCAACGTCACCTGGCATCAGGGAAATACAAATCAAAACCACAATGAGATTATCACTTCACACGTCAGAATGGCTAAAATCAAAAACACAAGAAATAACTAGTGTTGGTGAGGATGTGGAGAAAGGGGAACCCTCTTGCACTGTTGGTGGGAATGCAAACAGGTGCAGCTACTGGGAGAATAGTATGGGGGTTCCTTACAAAATTAAAAATATAATCCAATAATCGTACTACTGGGTATTTACCCCCAAAGTACAAAACATTGATTCAAAGGAATAAATGCACTCCTATGCTTATTGTAGCATTATTTATAATAGCCAAACCATGGAAGCAGCCCAAGTGTCCATCAATAGATGAATGGATAAAGAAGAGGTGGTATATATACATTATTCATAAAAAAGAATGAAATCTTGCCATCCAGCAACATGGATGGATCTGAAGAATATAATCTTAAGTGAAATAAGTCAGGAAAAGACAAATATCATTACCTCACTCATACGTGGAATTTAAGAAACAAACAAACGAGCAAAGGAAGAGAGAGAGGCAAACCAAGAAACAGACTCTTAACTATCTTAAAGAACAAACTGATGGTTACCAGAGGGGAGGTGGGTGAATAGGGGCTGGGGATTAAAGAGTACACTTATCATGATGAAAAATTAAATTAAATTAAAAAAAAAAAGACTGGAAGAATGTGTATGAAAGATTAAAGGCCTGGCAGCTGCCCTTGGAGAAGGAAGATGGTGATAACTTGGACTCAGGAGACAGAGACCATGCTAACAACCAGGTAAGAGGAGCCAGGAGGAAACTGACTGATTTGCAAAGTTAAGTGTGCATTTCAATACCCAGGAGAGAAAAATCAATTCTATACCAATATTTCTAAAAGAGAGAACACAGAGTGGACCCGACAGATGAGAGCCTAAACTCCAAGTGCAGTTTGCAAGTTTCAGGAGAGGGGAACTGAAATGATCACCCTTTGTCAAGAAATGGAGCTTCTCAGGCTTTACCTTTCAGACAATTCATGACGTAGAGCAAGAGGAGGAAAGTTCTGGGGGCAGATGGCAGGATGAGCCATGAGGATAAAGAGCTGGAAACCTTAGGAAGCCATTCAAAAATCTTGAAGAAAATGCTGGAAAGAACCTTTTTTTTTTTTTTTTTAAGATTTTATTTTTTTAGTAATCTCTACACTCAAGATGGGACTTGCGCTTCAACCCTGAGATCAAGAGTCACACGCTCCACTGAGTGAGCCAGCCAGGTGCCCCTATTTCTTCTTCTTCTCAAAGCAGACTCTGTTCATGGTCACTGGATGAGGGCATGGGAAGTGGAAAGAAACCTCCTCAAGACAGGAGGTGGCTGCAGACCTGAGACAGCTCAACAGCAATTACACTCAACTTCTAAAGTGGATCCTCGGGGCACCTGGGTGGCTCAGTTGGTTACGCGACTGCCTTCGGCTCAGGTCATGATCCTGGAGTCCCGGGATCGAGTCCCACATCGGGCTCCCTGCTCAGCAGGGAGTCTGCTTCTCCCTCTGACCCTCCCCCCTCTCATGTGCTCTCTCTCTCTCTCTCTCATTCTCTCTTTCAAATAAATAAATAAATCTTTTAAAAAAATAAATAAAAAAATAAAGTGGATCCTCATACACCTGATGAGACAAACCTTTTTCTTCCTCCTCTGTTGCCAAATCCAATGTTTCCAATGGATCCAAATGGGGTGTTTATGGCAAGAGGATTTCCTCTTCTCCCTTCTCCTGAAAGCATAGTTAACCCCCAGCTACCACCCCCACCACCCGCCACCAGCTGGTTTTCCACCCAGGCCTTCTTTTTCTTATCCTCCCTCATGTGTTGGGTTTTCCCTGGATATTCCTGTGCAGAAAAGCAAAGTGAGCTACCTTCTGGGGGTTGCTGAGCCTCCACACGACTCCCACTGATCAAAATCCTGACACACACACAGAGGGCCTTAAATCATTTTGCATCTTTTTTTTGTTTTTTAAGATTTTATTTAATTTATCTGAGAGAGAGAGAGCACAAGCAGGGGGAGGAGCAGAGGGAGAGGGAGAGGCAGACTCCCCACTGAGCAGGGAGCCCTATACAGGGCTCGATCCCAGGACTTCGGGATCATGACCTGAGCCCAAGGCAGACGCTTAACTGCCTAAGTGACTGAGCCACCCAAGCACCCCTGCATCTGACTTTTTTTTTTTTTTAAGATTTTATTTATTTATTTGACACAGAGACAGCTAGAGAGGGAACACAAGCAGGGGGAGCGGGAGAGGGAGAAGCAGGCTCCTGGCTGAGCAGGGAGCCCAATTCGGGACTCGATCTGCCTTGAGCTGAAGGCAGATGCTTAATGACTGAGCCACTCAGGTGTCCCTACATCTGACTTTTTATAGTGAAATATTTTTGAGTTATTGTTTTTAGTTAAAAAAATTTACATACACGTTTTTACTTTTGCTCAAATTGCAACTCAATATAAATCTTAGATTTTTAGTGAAAAAAGACAGTTCAGATTATTCCCATTTTATCATATATTCTAGAAAATATAAGCAGCATATTTGAATCTGATGAGCCAGACCCACTGTTCCTCAACAATATAAGCAGTTCAGCTACCAGGGATGTTTGAAGTAGCAAAATGCTTTTCTTCCTGCCAATGGCTCAACATAACACAGCAGTAGGAAAATGGGGAAAGTTCCCTGATGGGCTCCATAAATTTCAGTTGATTTTAAAAATCTACTCCAATAATGTGGGAATCAAAACTAATGATAATATCCAACTATTACATATAAAAATCTCAGTGACTAATGCTCTTACTGTATGCATTCAAAAGGATTTCCCTTTCCAGGAAAGGTCAAAATAGAGGTATGTCTTGAACAATGAACAAACCCTGGGTAGGGCTGTCAGCATAAAGACATATTCTGGTACTAGAGGCATTTTTACAAGTTCAACGATTTTGTATATGCAAAATGTCATCTACATTCAGTCAGAATATATATGTGTGTATATATATATATTTTTTTTTTAAATTTTCAATTTAGGAGGAGGTTTGTTCATAAGAACAAGAGCATTTGCAATGAGAGATGTGTCAGATTCTACCACCTGGAGCACTTCAAAAAAGGAAAAAATGGCTTCCTTCTAACTTCAGGTGAAAAGACTTACCTTGGTAAATTATCTTTGCAACTATAAAAATGTGTTCTGTTTTAAGAGAAGCTTGGGAATAGCCTGAGATAGACAAAGAGCAGGCCCATCTGTAACTAAGAAACAGTCCTACAGTTTCATAAACTGGGGTGTGTTCAATTATACCACCCTTTGCCCTGTTGAGTCTTTCATTCTCCTTTGAAAATCTCATGGAAATGAAGCCATTCACGGTTAAATGAGAAAGGTCCCTGCTGGCCTGACCCTAAACGGGAATAATGGCCTTGGCAAGTGGGCCTGCATGCCCTGCGAGGCCGATGTCGGCTCGGCAGACCGTCCCCTGGACTGTGAAGGATAACTCTGCAATTGCATGATGAACCAGATCTGCACTTTCCCTGGGTTGTAACTGGATATCCCCACACATGCTTCAGGAACCAGCGATGATCTCTGGGCAGTCCCTTAAAGGGTCACAGAAGTTTTTGCTGCTGACTTCCCATTGGCCTTGAAAAGTTACTTTATGAAATATCTACAAAATGTCATGACTAAGAGTTTTAAGAGAACGGTCGTCCTGTATAGGTATCTAATTTAATATCTGGATACCAAAATATAAAACTGAGAGACCCTGCTTGTTCTTAGCCATCTAGGAAGTTGATTTACCAAACAGACTTGATTTTAACAAACATTTTGTAAATAAATTCAATAAATTTGCTAGGTATAATAAAAGACTTAGGTACAATATGATTTTTTTAATATTTATCATTTTGAGCAATTAAGTAGCAGGCATTTTGTCTCTTAAACTTTTAAATTATAGGGGCGCCTAGGTGGCTCAAGTCAGGATCTCAGGGTCCTGGGATGGAGCCCTGTGTCGGGCTCCCCACTCAGCAGGGAGTCTGCTTCTCTGCCTCTGCCCCTCCCCCCCTGCTTGTGCACACTCTCACTCTCAAATAAACAAACTTTTAAATTATAAAAACCTTGCGGTGCCTGGGAGGCACAGTTCATTAAGTGTCTGACTCTTGGTTTCAGCTCAGGTCATGATCTCAGGGTTGTAAGATTGAGCCCCAGGTCAGGCTCCAGGCTCAGTGTGGAGTCTGCTTGGGATTCTCTCTCCCTCTCCCTCTGCCCCTTCTGCTCGTGCTCTCTCTTGCTCTCTAAAAATAAATAAATCTTAAAAACATAAATTATAAAAACCTTATAGCAACATTACAAACACTGGAAAGTAGAGAGAAAAAAAAGTTATCCTTAATCTCAAGACTACGGTAATGCTTTTATCTATTCATCTCAAAATGCATATTTAACTTAATTATATTCATGCCATATAAACTCTGTATGATTTTTCATTTATTTTCTACATAGCTAGTTTTCATAATATTTCCTAATATTGTATTCCATTGAATTAGAACTTCATTTAATATGGTTTCTTATTATTTTTGTTAGGGTTTTCATAATTTATTTTTATTTTTTAAAAGTTTATTTTATTTTAAGTAATCTCTACTTCCCATGTGGGGCTCAAACTCACAACCCTGAGATCAAGAGTCGCAAGCTCTTAATACACTATATATCACCTCTCAATATGGAGTTTTAAAAAGTTTTAAAATAGGAAACCAGAAGTAACTCTAACCAAATAGAAAAACTGAAAGGAAGAAAAAGTACTCATTCTAAAACTCACTCTAAAAATCATTCTAGGGGCGTCTGGGTGGCTCAGTCGTTAAGCATCTGCCTTCGGCTCAGGTCATGATCCCAGGGTCCTGGGATAGAGCCCCACATCGGGCTCCCTGCTCCACGAGAAGCCTGCTTCTCCCTCTCCCACTCCCCCTGCTTGTGTTCCTGCTCTCTCTCTCTCTCTCTCTCTCTAATAAATAAAATCTTTAAAAAAATAAAATAAAATAAAAAATAAAAATCATTCTAAAATTTAAGATTAAATTACAGAGAAACCATCAGAAAAAAGAATGTAATATTTATCAGATCTATGGGGAAGTAAGACCTACAATCTCAAACAGATAAAAATTTTAAGCTTATATATAATTCCAATAACAATAAATGTAAGCTAACAAGAAAAATACATTAAGGGGTGCTTGGGTGGCTCAGTCGTTAAGGTCTGCCTTCACCTCAGGTCATGATCCCAGGGTCCTGGGATGGAGCCCCACATCCGGGCTCCCTGCTCTGCGGGAAGCCTGCTTCTCCCTCTTCCTCTGCCCCTCCCCCTGCTTGTGTTCCCTCTCTCACTGTGTCTCTCTCTCTGTCAAATAAATAAATGAAATCTTAAAAAAAAAAAAAATACATTTTAAAAAAGTTTAACTTATTTCAAGAAGGATTCTGGAAGAATAAATTAATGTATATAAAACAGGTAAGAAAGGCAGAAATATGGTAAAATAGCACTCTGCACATAAAATTAATTTTCAAATACAACTGCTAGGGGTACTCTGAAGCCTGTTGTTTCTTGTCAAAAGTGCCACTATGCCAACAAATAATCTACACAGAGTAAATGGTAATAAATGAGTGCTAAAGAAATAATGGCACACACTAAGTGATTTACATGAATTAATCACATTTAATCTTCACAATAATGTATGCCTCCATACTATTATTACCTGCATTTTACAGATAAGGAAAGCAAGGCTCAAAGAGGTTAACTAACTTGAACAAGGTCATGGAGCTGGGATGGTGATCCAAACATCCTGATCCAAAGCCAGCATATAGTCAATATGCTATAAACTTTACTGCTCCTACAAACAAAATTTAACTGCCAAAAATCTAATCTACTGCTATAAGGTATCAACTTATTTTTGGCAAATTGTTTCTCCTCCCACATGATTATTACCATACAAATGAAATTCTCATACTCTTTTCTATCCCCATGATATGGTGATGTTATTCCATACATGTATCATAAAATATCCATAAATGGTTTACTATAATGTATCAATGATCCATAATATCCCATGCAAGCATTTTGATATATTCCAGCCCAGTCATATGTTCACACACCATTGTGTCTACTCCAGAAAATTACTATCTAATCTCAAGAGCTCAATGCCATTGGATTTCAACTAAGGTAAGGTGTGACCCTGACAGTTTCCAGAAAGTCAACATGACAGCTTTGAAAGTGGCAGCACCGCTGTTGGCTGCTTTCCTATAATGCTATTACACAATCAGCACCAAAAAAAATGAAGGATGAGGAAAACAGTTGACTTCCCAAAATACACAGTACATGTTCTTTTGGGTTATGGGTATTGTATTGGAAAAGTGTTGACAGTAATGTGTCCTCCTCCTTCCCCCCTTCCCCCTACCAATCTGGTTATATTTTTGAGAGGGACCCTAGCAAAGTGAAGAGCATGCAGATAAAGGACGTCAGGCTGGAGAGAGGCATGGACAGCATCACACACTCATTCATTCACACATCAATACATTTTCAAGGTGCACCCAGGGTGTGCCAGGAGCCAGGGAGCCAAAAAAAGAATCAGAGTCCCTCTACTTATAAAACCTGCAGTTCTGCAGGAAGAAGTCAGAGAAAATAGTGGCAAAATAACATAATGTGTGGTTTAAGAGAGGTCATGGAGGGTGCTTTCAGATCGCAAAAGATGGAGGAGAAACTGAGAACCTGAGATACCACACTCTCTAAGGTCTGGGCTCTCAGGGTCAGTGCTGGAGCCTGTGGATGTGGGTGCTCCAACTGAGGGTCACCTTGGTCTGGAGCAACACCAAGGCTTATTCCCCTAAGAGAATCTCCAGTTACTTCACACCAAATCATCTTCCACTGGTGGTAGAGGCGGGTGAGTTGAACATAGCTGGGTAAGTAAATAACTTCCACTTGCAGAAGGTGAGTACTTTTTTTTTTTAATTTTTTAAAAAAGATTTTATTTATTTATTTGACACAGAGAGATGCAGCAAGAGAGGGAACACAAGCAGGGGGAGTGGGAGAGGGAGAAGCAGGCTTCCCGCTGAGCAGGGAGCCCGATGTGGGGCTCGATCTCAGGACCCTGGGACCACGACCTGAGCCGAAGGCAGACACTTAACGACTGAGCCACCCAGGTGCCCCAACAATTATTTTTTTAAAAAAGATTTTCTTTCTGAAAAGAGAACAAAGAGGGGCGCCTGTGTGGCGCAGTTAAGCGACCGACTCTTGGTTTTGGCTCAGGTTATGATCACAGGGTAGTGAGATGGAGCCCCACCCTGAGCTCCACACTCAGCCTGGAGTCCATTTGAGATTCTCTCTCCCTCTCCCTCTGCCCCTCCCACTCATGCTTTCTCTAAAATAAATAAATAAATCTTAAAAAAAGAAACACAAAAAGAACGCAAAATAACAAAAGATTTGTAAAAAAAAAAAAAAAAGCACATAGCCTTTGGGATAAGATTCTCATCTAAGTTTTTAAGAACTACCATTTATTCAGATTCAGTTTACCTTTTTCAGGCATTGAGCCTTGCACTCTACGTGCATGGGCTCATTCAATCCTCATGGCATCCCAACAAAGTAAAAATTATCACTATTTTACTCATAAGAAAACTGAGCCCCAAGAAAGCCACATCATAAGCCAATGACTTGCAGCTAGGAAAGGGGCAGAGCCACAAGATAAGTCTCCTGAACTGCAGAGCCAGAATGCACTACTGTCTAATATAACTCAAAATCTACTCAATTATCAATGAGGAGGTATAATGTCTATCCTCTCAGGTAACCCAGGCATTCCCCGTGCCCCTCCCCCTGTTCCTAGAGGTGTGAGGGACATAACAGAAACGTCAACTGTCATACAAACTACAATTCTGAGGACAAGAATTTACCTCTAATTAAAAAAACAAAAAAACAAAAACCAAAAAATATACTCTCAGTTTTCTACAACAGTGGTTAACAAACTGCAGTCCATGGGCAAAATCCAGCTCACCTCCTGTTTTTATAAATACAGCTTTCCTGGAATACAGCCATGCCCATTCTTCTACACATCGTAAATTATGGCTGGTCTTGGATACAAATGGCAGAGTAGAGTAGTTGTGATAGTGACTATAAGGCCTACAGCGCCTAAAATGTTTACTTCCTGGCTTTTAATAGAAAAAGTTTGTCAACTCCTCTGTATCAGTGAGACGGGCAACAGTGCAGATTACGAATTGATAAAGTAAGCCCCAATTTCATTTTAGCCAGTAGGATTCAGTTTCTGACATATCCAAACTTCTCTAACGTTTGTTTTAGGCAGAGATGACTTGCATTCTGGATATTTTTTCCTTTGTCAAGTTTTTAGAGGAAAGTATACCAACTAGCTAATTCTCCCAAATGAAAGTGGCAGAAAGATGACGGGTTTTAAATACCCCGCAACATAAAGAGGCTCTACCATCAACTGTAAGAACCATCATGGACTCCAGGCACACATTTTTAGCACTTTCCACATATTTGTGAGGATTTCAGGCAATCCTCCCAATGACCCCCAGAAGGTAAGGCCCCCAGGTCCCTTGAGATTTGGTAACCTGATTAGAATGATGGTGATAAGCTAAGTCAGTGCGGGATCTAGAATCTGGTCCCAACACTCTCACTCCAAAGCTCACCCTATCACTTCTCTCTAGTGACAAAGGACAGCAACATGCAAAAGATTCTAAATTAATCAACCTCAAAACGTAAAGTAACCAGATATACCCCCAATTTTTTTAAAATGAGAATTTGTTAATATTTCAGACAATCAAAATGAAGTAACCAGGTATTTGTAATGTTACCATAAACTTTGGAAACAAATGTTTTACCTGACAATTTTATTTACTTAAATGTGTCCATGTTTCTGTTTTAACAAAAGACAGAAAAAAGATGTGACTGAGACACATCTTAATTACAGGCTTTTTTTGTTCTGATATGAACTGTATTTTCCTATTAGATTATACTTTCCAGAAGAACAATGCCATTTAAATCCTTCTGAAGGGAAAAATACCTTTTAGTGGGTTTATGTTTGCAAAGAAGTAAAAAAGCATTGGCAGAGTCAGGTTTTCCCAAAGTACAAATACATACGCCAAATAAGTACAGATTAGAAAACTAAAGAGGCATTCCCAGCCATTATTTTCACTTTCAACATTACTGCTACTTTAGGAGGAGCTGTTCAATTCCTAAGTCTGTTTCATAGGTTCATTAAGAACTTCTAAGCAGATAAGGATGCAGTCAACCAAAATGATACACACTACAGTGAGAAAATAAATTTTATTTGATCCTAAAAAGTTAAAATACTCTAGTTGGTTATCCATTTGCATAAACAATAAATTCACTGAATCACATTTGTCTTCAAAATCAATTTTGACATACATCAACCTGGTTGTCACAGGATTTTAGCCAGAAATACCTGTCCCACAGTATCCAGACTACTATGAATGGCAGAAACACCTTGAATTATGTACTTTTTAGACATAATTCTTGATCAAAGGGTTATATGCTTTTTGGAATCTGAGTTCCACAAACACTGTAATTTCACTGTTAAACATATTTACAGGATCATAAATATTCAAATTATGTAATAAAGATAGTACAAGCGGCTGATAAAATGCGATTAACATTCATTTACAGTAGCTTAGCAGGCTTTGCCAAATGCTACTTCCCATAACAGGCTATGAGGTTCTGATTGCATTAAGCTTCCTGATTATTCTTTTCTATCCTATGGTATTTTAACACTATTTCTGAGATTCCAAAAAATCACCATCAAGTGGATTTCAAGGTCTTTTGGAATACACAAGGTCTCAGGTTCATGATATTAAAATTCTTCCCAAGTGCCTATGTTTTCCAAGTACATATTTCTCAATTTTTTATAAACTTATAATTTCTCAACTTCTTATAAACTCAATTTCTTATAAAAAATTTTTATAAACAATGGTTACTTTCCAATTTTGTGATCTTTCCAGTTTAATTCTATAAAACAGAGACGACTGGTAAAAGGTTTTTCAAACTTTTTATGTTGGTTTCATATAAATAAACACATTTTTGAAAAAGCACATTACTCTCAATTTCCTCTGGTATATTTCAGATATATTCTGTCTCAGAGATACAATAATCATGATTATTATGTTTTAAACAATAAACACTGCTGTCAGCACATTACTTTCATTAAGTGAATTTTATCATTTGGTTTCATAAACAGCAGCTGGTTATTCTTGATGAGTTTCATTACTTCCTCATAGTGATCAGCAAACCTTGGGAAGTGATTATTTACAATTAAGAAACTTTGTATATTACAGAGACCTCTAAGCTTGTAATCAAGTACAGATTCAAATTATGTCCTTTTATAGAATTTTGGATCTTTGTATAACGAAATACACTCCTACTGTCCCATTAAATAACCTTCCAGGCTATTAAAAATGTGCCCATTTCTTGGGGCGCCTGGGTGGCTTGGTTGTTAAGCGTCTGCCTTCGGCTCGGGTCGTGATCCCAGGGTCCTGGGATCAAGCCCCGCATCCGGCTCCCTGCTCCGCGGGAAGCCTGCTTCTCCCTCTCCCACTCCCCGCTTGTGTTCCCTCTCTTGCTCTCTGTCAAATAAATAAATTATTAAAAAAAAAATGTCCATTTCTTAAGTATGTAACCTAGTACCAATCAAAAAGGATGTCTGAGGTAGTAGCTTTGTTATAATCTTTTTTGAGTCCTTCATATTCTAAAATTTGAAAACTCTAGAAAAATATTTAAAGAAAAAATATTTAAAGTTATCTCAGTGCCAATTTGTACATAAAATACACCAATAAATATATTTCTGGTTCAGCAACATGCTATTTAGCACAGTGCAATTTCCTCATTTACATATATTTCAACACTCCTAAGAACATAAAAATTCTCAATTGGGAACAGCTAACATTTTAAGAGCTTTCTCACTGGAGACGTTCCTGCTAGGAAACTGAAATAAAAGAAAATATTAGAAATCTGATCTGTAAGAGTCCAAACAATTATTTATTGAGCACTTACTCTATACTAGGTAAGTACTGGAGGTAGCATATATAGGCTAGATAATGGACCACACGGTCTACGGAAAACAGATGTTAAACAAAGAGTTATAAAAATACTGTAATTAGAGAGGGCTTGAAAAGATTTTTCCTATTATAAAAGTAAATATCACAACAATAGTAAAAATGTATTTGAGAGCGCACTATGCAGTCAGGCATTATTTTAGTGCTTTACATGTATTCATTCATTTAATCACCAATGTAATACATATTTGTTATAGAAAATTTGGATTATACAAGAACATACAAAACAATTTTTTTTTAAAGATTTATTTATTTATTTGAGAGAGTGAGAATGAGAGAGAGAGTACGTGAGAGGGGTGAGGGCCAGAGGGAGAAGCAGGCTCCTCGCCGAACAGGGAGCCTGATGTGGGACTCGATCCCGGGACTCCAGGATCATGACCTGAGCCGAAGGCAGTTGCTTAACCAACTGAGCCACCCAGGCGCCCTACAAAACAATTTTTTAAAAAGTTGCCCATCCCCTTTACTTAGAAATAATGACTGTGATATTCTGTATTCACCATAGCTTTTTTCCTCCCATTTAACGGTATATCTTGAATGGTTTCTCTTGGCTTTAAATACTCTTCAAAGTCATATTTTTTTTGGGTGGTTCCATAATGTTCCAATCCCTATACATACTATAATTGATTTATTTCCTGACTCTTGGAGATTGTGGCTTCTAATTATCATTTATTTTTTTTTTTAAAGATTTTATTTATTTATTTGAGAGAGAGAATGAGAAAGAGCATGAGAGAGGGGAGGGTCAGAGGGAGAAGCAGACTCCCCGCTGAGCAGGGAGCCCGATGTGGGACTCGATCCCGGGACTCCAGGATCATGACCTGAGCTGAAGGCAGTCGCCCAACCAACTGAGCCACCCAGGTGCCCCTATCATTTATTTTTTAAAGAAAATAATGGCGAGCATTCTTAAGCATTTTCTTCATCCACATCTCTATTTCCTTTGGATAGACTTCGAAAAGTAAGATTACGAGGTCCAATTATACTCCAGGAAGAGTGTATCAGTTTATACTCCTTCTTGAGGAATTATGTTTATCATGCCACACCCTTAACTGACTCCAATATTATCCTAACAAAATACATTTTCCAACTTGAAAAGTACAATCACATATCACTGTGTGTGGTCACCCTGTGCAGCAACCATTCCTTAACTATGGCTATATGCAACATTTTTTTTTAAGACAACTTAATTACATTGAATAACATTAATATTTAGAAAACCTCAAGTGGCAAACATTACATATATATTTTTTTAGAACTTAAGGAAAAGTCAGTTCCCTAATGCAAATACTTCCTGCCAGAAGTCAGGACATTCAGATTTTTTCTCAGACTAAAATCATGTTGAGGCAAAAATGTCAAAATAGGGGAAGAAAATTGAAAGTACTGTGATTCAGCATACAGAACATACTGATGTTAGAAATAGTAACTAAAATGAAATAAAATGAAGAATGAAATATTTACCACAGAGAACTGACCATAACAAAAATTAGAAATACAAGCAACTCCCCCATGGACAAAAGAAATACACAGCATGCATAAGGCATCATTCCCAAATGAGCCATTACAATTTTTGGGAAAAAGTCAAAGTCATAACTGGAGATACCCTCACCCACAGTGTCTGGCCTTGAATTCTTCTCTGCTTAATATCCCTCAAGAGCCCCGGAAGTTACTGGAAAACGGATACAACAGATAACAGACTCCCTGCATAGCCAGACTTACTGGGGGAAAACATTAAAAACAAGAGCTGGGGAAAGATTTCACCTTTGTAGAAATGTGCTATTGGATGAAATCCAAAGAGGACATATAAAAAGACCTTCAGAATAAAGAACCAGAGGGACGCCTGGGTGGCTCAGTTGGTTGAGCGACTGCCTTCGGCTCAGGTCATGGCCCCAGGGTCCTGGGATCGAGTCCCACATTGGGCTCCCCCTGCCCTGTCGGGAGCCTGCTTCTCCCTCTCCCTCTGCTGCTCCCCCTGTTTGTGCACGCGCGTGCTCTCTCTGTCAAATAAATAAAATCTTTAAAAAAAGGAGGAAGGAAGGAAGGAAGGAGGGAGGGAAGGAGGGAGGGAAGGAGGGAGGGAAGGAGGGAGGGAGGGAGGGAGGGAAGGAGGGAAGGAGGGAAGGAGGGAAGGAGGGAAGGAAGGAAGGAAGGAGGGAAGGA
>NW_027397076.1:40116060-40200913 GCF_003265705.2 Callorhinus ursinus
GGAAGGAGGGAGGGAAGGAGGGAAGGAGGGAAGGAAGGAAGGAAGGACGAACGAACCAGAGCTGTTCATTGTTGGCTAAAAGTAGTGATGGCAGGACTGGAATTCTGGGCAAGACATCTGCTATGTACCCTGGACTGAGTAAGTTCACTTAGGGCCTATGGCACCACCCTCATCACCAAAGTTTTAGGGGACAGAAATATGCATTCCTCAAGAGGAAAAATTCCAAGGAGGTCCAAAGAAAAATTACCATCAATAACAAAGCATTTCCCACATTTCCACTGTCTTTGTGTGAAGACACTAAACATAATTCTGTATATTTGTGGGAAAAAATATTTTTTCTGTATTTATATATTTTATCTGAAGTATATGTTTCTGAACTAAAAGATATGGTAGCAAACTCCGAAGATGTATTAGTAAATCTGCAAGCACTAAATTTCAACAGACTTAACAATAAGTAACATTTCAGTCAGTCTGCAAACAGCTAATTAGTCATTTATATGTTCTAGGCACTGTGCTATGTGCCATTAACAGAGTGAAAAATTCTCACCGGATCTTAGGCCTCAGAAAACTCAGTCTGGCAGGCTAAAAATACACTTAAACATGAGCTAGCAGTTGTCAAAGGGCTTTCACATCTATCAAGAGCTTAAACCCCTGAAAGGGACAGATTTCTCAGAATGAAGATAAAAATCATATTTTTTCCCCTCCAGACAGAACATGAAAACAGGATGAAAGACAGTCCAGTGGAACTAACTGATCCTTTCTTTCTCAATATTTATTTCCAAGGATATACATATGCATTTATTGCGTGACTCCATGAAGGAAAAATCTCAAATTAAAAAGAAAACCGACTTTCATTCCTTCTCATTTAGTCCCATATGGCTAAAATGCAATAAAGTGACCCATCTGATGTTATATATAATAAAATGTTTTTAAAAGAGTTAATGCAGTTAACTTTTTTTCTCAAAATGGAAAGAGCTGAAATTTCTTTCTGATGGTACATCTTTCTATGACTTTGAAATAATTCAATAAACTTTATAAAAATCAAGATAATAATCATAATGAGGTAACTAAACAGACAAATGATAGGATTAAGTTCCAAAGTAACTTCCATTAGTTCCTCAAAAATTAAAAATAGAACTATTAAATGATCCAGCAATTCCACTTCTGGGTATATAGCTGAAGGAAACAAAAATACTATCCCAAAAAGATATCTGCATCCCTACGTTCACTGCAACATTATTTATAATAACCACGATATAGAAACAACCTAAGTGTCCACTGATGGATAAATGGATAAAGAAAATGTCACACATACACACACAGGAATATTATGTAGCAAAAAAAGGAAAGAATTTTGCCATTTGCAACAATGTGGATGGACTCTGAGGGCATTATGCCAAATGAAATAAATCAGAAAGACAAATACCATATGATCTCATATGGGGAATTAAAAAAAAAAAAAGCTAAACTCACAGAAATAGAGAATAGAATGGTGGTTGCCAGGGACTGGGAGGTGGGGGAATGGAAAGATATTAGTCTAAGAGTATAAACTTCCATACATAAGATGAGTTAAGTTCTGGGGATCTAATATACAGCATGATGATTATAATCATACCGTATTATACACTTGATAGTTGCTAAGAGAGTAAATCCTAAATGCTCTCACCACAAACAAAAAAATTATAACTATGTGAAGTGATGGATGTGTTAACTAACTTTATTGTAGTAATCATTTTGCAATATATATGTGTATCAAATCGTTATGTTGTAACACCTTAAATGTACAGAATGTTATGTCAATTATATCTCAATAAAACTGGGGGGGAGAAACAGAATAACCTCTATTAGCTGATATAATGGAACTATATTAGGGGTAATATAAAATCTGACAAAGATAAACATCATGTTATATATAGATTTTTAAAAACTTATTTGAAAGCAGGTACATTCATTTGCAATATCTGTTGCACATCTAACTCTAAGCCACACTTTTACCATGGCTTACAATTAGGTAACAAGAGTTACCTAATTTAATGGTCCCAGCAGTGCTCTGAAATGGTGAGCTTTATCCCTCTTTTATAAGCAAGGAAACTAGGCTCAGAAAGGCAACATAACTTACCCAAGGTCTTGCTACTAGAAAGTGGTAGAACTGGAACTGAAACTCAGGTCAGATGGTTCCTGGTACTTCAATGCCTCCTATTTAGAATATACAAATCAGGCATGACAAATATTTGTAGGGAAAAGAACTACGATGCTTTTCCGTGGGACTATAATCTCAGCTGCCTCATGGCCTGCATAGAGGAGTGGTGAGCATCAAGTGTGACTGTGCACGTATGTGTGCCTGGTAAATTGTAAGGCTCTATGTATGGTGTTACTGGCTCTGTAACGATTTTAAGGGAAGAAAAAAGAACAAATGTGTAGAAGCTGCCCATAGGGAAGCAAACTACGCCTTATAAAAGGAAGAACTTTCTACCAATAAATCTCCTTGTATAGGATTGCATGCCTACCTCGCAAAAAGAGGCAAGAGCCCAGTGACTACTTGTCTGGGATTTTGGATGGGCAGGAAGATGCTGGATTAGATGACCTTAATGCCTGTTCCACTTCTAATATTCTCCAATGACAAGAACAGCTTAGAACAGAATCAGTCCCATAGGAAAGGAATACATTTAGTATCGTTAATCCAACTTTAAAGATGTTTTGGATTATTCTGAGACGCAAAAGAACATGGAATAATCATCTACAGAAATAAAAATACAGATAGTCATCTTTTCAGCTCACCTATTCAATCTTTCTCGTCCCAGTGGATGGGGACCCATCTCTTGGAGACGCTGGAATCAGTAGCTTCCAAACTTGTTTGATGGTACACCCCATAAAGAAAAAGTGAGCATAATCTCAATGTGTTTCCATTTCTATATTTAGAAATTATGTACCTGTACTACTGTGCTAATATATTTTGCTATTATACACAGAAAAAACACAATGTTTGAAAGGAGACAAATAATCATGACACTGTTTTCCACCAGATCACCGTGACTTTTTTTTTTTTTTAGATTTTTATTTATTTATTTATTTGACAGAGGGAACACAAGCAGGGGGAGTGGGAGAGGGAGAAGCAGGCTTCCCGCGGAGCAGGGAGCCCGATGCGGGGCCCGATCCCAGGACTGGGATCATGACCTGAGCCAAAAGCAGACGCTTAACGACTGAGCCACCCAGGCGCCCCCATCAACGTGCATCTTGTTCTCCCCTCTGTAAACCTGATCGTTGACTTCCTTCTCCCATGGGTCAAGTCCTCTAGATTCCACTTCTCAGATCTCCTTATCTCTCAACGTTTCCACCCTCGAGGTCAAGGACAGAACTGAAGCCTTCAATATGCCACAGTAGACAAGACTTTTAAATTGGCCTCCCTGCTCGGGCTCTTCTAGTCTACCAGTACCCGAGAACCTCATCCTTTCACCCTCAATGGCTTCTCACCAACCACAAGGTCTAAACTGCTTGAATGCCATGTAAGAACACAAAGCATAATGGCTGTCATCTCACTAGGTCATCTCTAGCAAAATAAACTTTCCTCAACTCTCTAATCTGGAAAATGGAACTAGCAGCATCTACCTCATGTGTCTCTTGTGAGATTCAAACAAAATAGTGCGTGCAAAACAGGCACACTGTCAGGCATGTAATACGTGCCCAATACACACCTTTCTATTCTTAACTCTTTACTCTGCTCAACGCATTTAAAACACTAATCTAACACCTCCTAAAAAGGAAAAACCAGAATCACTCACTTGAAGAGACTCTCCTTCACCTGGAATGCCCTTCCTTTCCTAGAGCACTCCTACTCATCCATCAAGGCTAGCTCAAATGTCTCTCCCATGAGTGTGTATTGTTCTCTCCCAGGCAGAACTAATTTCTTCCTGCACAATGCTCCCATAAATTCAAAACACCTCTAACATACCATTTAGCAAATCTTTGTTTACTTCTCCATCTCTAAATCTAGAGCACAATCCATAAAAAGGCACAGGCTGTGTTTCATTAGGTATTAATTCAATGAACACTGACTGAGCAACTACTATAAGGCAAAGCAGGTACCTTGATTAAAAAACATCTGCACTTGGAGAGTCTACAGTGTGGTAAAGGAGGTATTCAACAGCTGTTTGTTGGGGGCACCTGGGTTGTTCAGTCGGTTAAGCATCTGCCTTTGGCTCAGGTCATGATCCCAGGGTCCTGGGATGGAGCCCCACATTGTGCTCCCTGCTCAGCGGGGAGCCTGCTTCTCCCTCTGCCTACCGCTCCCCCAGCTTGTGCATGCACACTGTCAAATAAACAAAATCTTTAAAAAAAAAATAACTGTTTGTTGAATGAATAATATTTAATTCCAGCATGACTGTAAAAGAATTTAAGTCAATGACTCAGAATCAAAAGTTTAAACTATCTTAACATCATAGTGGAGTCACATTACAAGCACATTTAATTTATTGGAATTAAACTGTATGTCCCTATTTAATTGTAAGGGAGCTGGGGAGGAAGGAAAATCTTTTTCCCTCAATGTCTTTTTGCTCTTTCAACTAGACCTTGGCCACATGCAAGTGTGAAGCCATAGTCTATAAGCAAAAACAAACATGGGTGCCTGGCTGGCTCAGTCAGAAGAGCATGGGACTCTTGATCTTGGGGTCATGAGTTCGAGTCCCATATTGGGTGTAGAGATTACTTAAAACACATACACACACAAGTTAGTTTTCTGGCTTCTGAGCTTTCACAGATGCAATTCTTGGTAACGTGGTAACTTTAGGATTTTCAAGAGTAATTTTGTTTAGTTTTTCTCCTAATTGTTTGATTGACTTCAAAGCCTAACTCTCACATATGTTATAATTATTATGTATGTAACTATTGCTATAGCAATTTCATGAATTATCAGTGGATCCAAGATTGTTTTAAAATCAAATAAAAGCCCTCATGAAACATAATAAAATTTCCTGTTTACAGAAAAACTCCATCCTTACACTAGCCTGAATTAACCATAACCCACAGTAAAAGGTGCACTTCAGTAGCTCCAGAGTTAGGTGTCAGGTCTCCTGATTGTCCTAAGAGTTGGTGGCCAAGGAAGGAAATGGAAATGGGCCACAGGAGGTCCTGAAAAGGTTACTTTGCCTTGTGTTTTTTTCCTTAGTTCAAAAGCTCATGCAGATTTGTAAGGAAATTCAAGCTTTATTTCTTAAGGGCTCATCATGTTCCCACTTTAGTTTTCAATTTACCAGATGTGATATGAAAGGTTTTTTATAATTTGAGAAACTAACGAATTATGACGATTGGCAAGGGAGGGTGGGAAGTAAAGCAAGAAGCAGAGGGCTGCATGCATTTTCTCATATTCTTAGTTTAAACTGCCATGATTTGATGTCCATTTACAGGAATTGAGAGCAATTGTAAGAAAGGTAAAGATCTTAGGGAAATAGGGAGTAAAATTAGCATCTAAATTGGCTAACTTAAGGAAGTAACAAAATTGCTTTGATTTTTACAGCAATGGTTCCCAATGTGTGGTCTCTGACCCAAAAGCATCAGCATTACCTGGGAACTTGTAAGAAACGCAGATTCTAGGGTTGGGTGTGGGGCCCAGCAAACTGCTTACACAAACCCTCTAGGTGATTCTGACCTATAAAGAGAGTGAGTGACATGAAACCTAAGACCCTGAGAGGGTCTACCAGAAGCCTCAACACCTGCTCAAAGAGGAACAAGAGCAACAAAAAGTGAACACTTGGGTAAATCTAGAGAACTAGCTAGAGAGATACAACTTCTTTCTCAGGAGAAATCAAGACAGGGCAGGGCCTCTTTACTTGGGAACCAGCAAGGCCTTGTGGTGGGAATAACAGGAGAGCCGAGGCAGAGATTCTCATCCCTAGGAACAGGGCACTAAATTTGGCAAAAATATTCTCGTTCAGATTTTTAAATATTTCTCCCCAAAATGCCTTTTCCGTTACATACAAAGAGGCAACCCCACAATGAGATTCATCAAGACATCCATTGAGATAAGAAGACAAAAATTTCATATTCGTACATAGTTGTTGAACAACAAAGACTTCTATCTGAATTGATATCATCAACTCTGTTTATTAAGACAAAAATGGCAATCATTCTTCCTAGCTTTCTCTACGTTTAAAGAGAGTGAGTGACATGAAATCTAAGCATTTAGCCTCTCATATAGTGCAGTGTCTTCACGTAGCTCTATGGAATAGATGGTGCATAGGTTTGAACTGTGGTGATTCCAACATCCAGTAGCTGCGTGATCTTGGGGAAAGTACTGCAAGTTTCTAAGTTTTGAGTTTCATTTTCTCCATCTGTAAGGTGACACCAATATGACCTTCCTTAAAAGAAACACCCTCATAAATGTGAGCTGCTGGTATTGTAAGCAGTGGCAGTGGTAACTGCAGGAGACACTGATACTGTAATCAGGCATTCTGCATCAGATCAGAAGCATAAGGGTGGACCCAAGCTTTCTTCTGATTCATTATTAGGGGAGACTAGGTCTTAGCTCAAAACAATCAAGTAATAGACTTTAATGGAATAGTGAATACCTGTAGGTTAACGCAGAGGAGAAATCAGAGTTTAGTTATGGAAGACCTGTAAGCTGCTGTTTCAGGTGTTCTTTAGGAAGGGTGCTGCCAAGCTCAAAGGGAGCAAAGAAACAAACACACATAAACATACTATACAGATATATCCTATCTGGAAGCAAAAGAGAGGATTAGGCCTTTGACAAAAGCTGGAATAACTACGGTTCTCTTCATCCGTGTGGCAGATTTATTTTTGGCAACACTTAATGAACAACTAACTAGTGCAGGTTAATGGTAGAGCAATCTACTATAGCTACATTCATACACACCTAGAAAACGTTAACCAGCAAGGTTCTCTAACAATAAGACAAAGAATTATAACAAAGTACTTCTTTGTAACTAAATGTCATAAGAAGTTTACCAATACAATTGGGCCCAGTATAGCTTGTGGAGATTGGCTATATGTCTCCTATTGCTTTTCTAAAGAACCATTAAAATTTACATTTTTAGTGTCTGCTTTGTTAAGATTTAAGTCTGCTAAGTAATTTTCATCTCTCCGGAGATGAGTGAGTTTTACATCATTTAAGAAAAAAACTGCCACTAATTAAGACAATAGCTTCAGGTAGTAGTATATAATAATATTACAACAGCTCACTTTTATTGAACCCTTATCACTTGCCAAGAGCAGTGCTAAACTCTTTCTTTACAGGTATAAACTCATTTATTCCTCACAACACTCTTATAAAATAGATGTAATCATCACATCCATTATCAAACTGGAAAATTGAGGTTACAGAGGAACCACAATTTGAATTGGATTTATCCAAGATACTAACCTCTATACCACACTGCCTCTCTAAAGGAAGCCCAATCCCTGAAAATAATGATGTTTAAAGTACCAATGGCCATTAGTAAGTGGCCACCACTCCTACACTGAAGGACAAGCTTGTTCTCTAAATCAACAAAGAACAAATAATGGTATCAGCTATTAAAGGGATCAGGCAGATCTCGATATACTTCTACGGAATGCTGCAGACCAATACCACTCCAATGAAGGTCGGTGAACTGTTCATTCCAGATCCATAATGCGATAAAGAGCTTGTGCCGGAACCTAAATCATCACATCACTAATCACAGCTTAGTTTAGCTGACATTAATTTGTAGCAAGACTTTTGGGATAAAGAAAGCAGTACCATGATGCACCTTGTCTCCTCATGGACTGGTAATAAATAATCTGCTGCCCAGCACTGGTCTAGGGACCAACTCTGAGTAGCACGCTATAGATGATACAGTGCTGAGCAATATTAACTATTCTGCAAGTGACCACATTTGTTAAATAAGTACACAGAGATTAATGTATAAATATTATGAATGTAAATACAAACAATGCCATTGGAGGTATATATTCCAATCCATTTGAGAATTTCCATTTTTTGCCTTACCAATTCTGTACTTTAACCAACAAGTTCTTTATAATCAAAAAAGTTATATAAATGGGATTTTTAAAAACAATTGTTTTATTTTCTTCCTCTTAGTATTTTGGGAAAATTAACTAAAGCCCATACTTTATTCAGATGTCCTGAGTTTTTACCTAATGTCTTTTTCCTGTTCCAAGATCCCATGCAAGACTCCATATCACATTTAGTCCTCTTGTCTCCTTCGTCTCCTTTTGCCTACTAAGTCCTCCATAACTTCATTATTATTGCTTCCTGAGCCAGAGTTCATAAAGTGGTAATACACTAACATTTTCTGAGCACTTACTGTGTGCCAGTTTGTTTGTTCAACACTCTACTTGTCTTAACAATGCTCTGAGGTAAGTGTAGAGGCCACTTTTAGGCAACAGGCTTGAGCAATGCAAACTTGGGCAAGGCCAAAGGCCCCACAGAGATCACTGAGCTGAATACAAGCAGGTGTATCACATGACCCTCCCTCCCCACCCTTGGAATAGCCAAAGGCCCTAACTGACCAATAAGCTACTTACAACCAGGCACAGTTCCTAAGATTACCAAAAAAGGGAAAATTCCTTATGCCCCCATATGCTTTCACTGCACCCTATAACTGCGGCCCCTCACCATCGCCTGGTGGCAGTCTAACCAGCAGTCTCTCCGCTGTTGCCCTCCCAGCTGCTCCCTTGCAGTGCATTCAACAGACTTCTATCTCCTTTGTTCTGTCTTGGGTGAATTCTTTCACTGCCCTCACCACCAGCCCCCCTCCACTCACTATTATTATCTCCATGTTACAGGCAAGGAAGCAAGGCAGGACGGGAGTAAGTAATTGGCCCACAGTTAAAATAGCTGGAGAGTGGCAGGGCCAGGATTCAGACCCTGGCAGTCTGATTCCCAAGGCCATTAAACTATAAATTCCTATGCTACACAAAACATATAGATCTATGTGAGCATGTGTATTTCAGAGTATTATGTGGTTATCTGAAAATGGGACATGGCAGTATGAGAATGTCAGAAACATCCACTGACCGCAAAGGCAATAAAAGAAACTTTTATCGTATTTCACAGTGCAAGAGCTTTCTGTACATTATTTCACAATTTAATTCCATGACCACTGAGCAACTGCAATGCCTGACAGAAAAGAAACTATAGGGGTGCCAGGTGGCTCAGTGGGTTGAGCATCCGACTCTTTTTTGACACAGGTCATGATCTCAGGGTTTTGAGGTCAAGCCCGGTGTCAGGTTCCTTGCTCAGCGGAGAGCCTGCTTGAGATTCTCTCTCTCTCTCTCTCTCTGCCCCTCCCCCACTCTCTCTCTTTCTCTCTCTCTGTAGTAAATAAATCTTTAAAAAAAGAAAAAAAAAGAGAGAGACTACAATGCTAACTTAACTGCAGGAAGGAGATGTCCCAGCTTCAAACAAGAGATATCTATTTGTATGTTAGGTATTTGGAGAATGCAGGAAAATGGGTATAATTAAAACTCTAAACTCTAGAAAAACAGCCTGGCAATCTTTCAAACATAAACTTTCGGTGACACATGTGAGAGTCCCTGTAAACACTGTGAATACAATTGCAATAGAAGTTCAACTTAAAAATGGAGTGGCCATTTGAAAAGGCATTCATCAGCTCTTTCTCTTTTTGTAGCAGTGTACCCAGAAAACTCTTGCTGAGGGTCACAAAATCTAAAAATTCCCCTTCTAAAGTTTCAGAACCTGCCAGCTTTCTGTGCCATGTTATCAGTAAGGAATGCACCAGTCATCTGCAATGATGAAGAGAAAAAGGAGAAGTGAGCACAAAGAAGAAATACGAGCAAACTAGTCGAGCTCAAAGTCCACCAGAGAACAGCCCTCCGCTTTCTGGAGTGCTGCTCAACCTGCGCCTTCTGAAACAGGTGGCTCTTCTGACCTAGCTCTCCTCACCTCTCTGGAGGAGAGCTCCAAGGATGGGCAGCAGGCAGCACTCAGTCCTACAACGGGCACACCTTTGGCTATGAATGCCAGACTTTCTCCTGATGCCTGGGGATTATAATTTGACTAGACTGTGTTCAAACTGTAGACAGTCAGTACAAGGCACAAGGAAAAGCCATCAGTGATCCTCACAGGAGAACTTTTGTGAACTACACTGACCGGACAGCAAAACAGGCCACCTGGCCAAGACCTCATCACAAGATGAGCAGCCTGACTTCTCCCCACTCGCTCTCCTTGGTAAGTGTTCAGAGGCGTAATTCCATTTTTCAAACACGCTAATTTCACAGCCAGACTAAAATCTGGACTTCCTCAGAAGTGAAAATTGTCTGACTTAAGTACGATAAGCAGACACCTATTGTTCTATCTTAATTGCTAGAGGTCTGAGGGAGGGCGCTGTTTTTGTAAGCCACACCTTCAAAATAATAAAGGCAAAGGGCAAAAGTCCAGAGGTCTTCCATAGACCAACTGAGAAAGAGGTGAAAAATGACAGCCCAAAAACTGGAACATCCAGCACTTTGAGAATTATTGCGGGAAGCTTTGTAAATGCTCTCATGATGATGGCTCAGTTACTATGCTGTGATGCCAAGAAGGCTGGAGGGTGCTACCTCTTCCAGGGGGCCCTGGATCATCAAAGCTCTCTGCAGCCAGCTTTGGAGGAGAACTCCAATGGCTGAAATGGCAGAAGTAGTTCCGCAGGAAAGGAGAAACTGTCACCCGCAAACTGCAAGAATGAAAGAGCAGAGTCTGGATGATTAGCAATAGCAAAATCCCAGAGATTCTCCAACAGCAGCTTAGATTATTGATAAAATGTGGATGTTTTCATGCTCTGCCCGTTATTGGAGTCTTCACTACACATTTCCATTCCTAGAAGCCATATATGCTGGAGTTTTCCAAACCTCTATGTGAAGAATTTAAAACTGTTAGTGTAATATTATTTGCTCTCTTGTATGTATATCCTTAGTGCATTGATCCTGCACATTACTCTAGGTGGTAAGGACCAGATCCTGTAATACTCTTTAAGAAAAAACACAAGACTCGTTCTTCTAACGGTAACTTGAACTATATATTCTATAGGGTTGTTGTGCTAAAATAGAAATTGATATTGGAAAAATTTAAAATAATTGTCTGAAAGGGGCTAAGGAGAGTAGATATTAAAAGTTCTCATCTCGGGGGGCGCCTGGGTGGCTCAGTCGGTTAAGCGTCTGCCTTCAGCTCTGGTCATGATCCCAGGGTCCTGGGATCGAGTCCCGTATCGGGCTCCCTGCTCAGCGGGAAGCCTGCTTCTCCCTCTGCCTGCTGCATCCCCTGCTTGTGCTCTCTCTCTCTTTCTCTGTCAAATAAATAAATAAAATCTTAAAAAAAAAAAAAGTTCTCATCTCAGGACACCTGGCCAGCTCAGTTGGAAGAGAATGCAACTCTTGATCTCGGGGTTGTGAGTGTGAGTCCCATGTCAGGGACAGAGTTTACTTTAAAAAAGAAAGTTCTTATCACAAGAAAAAAATTCTAACTCTGTGTGGTAATGGATGTTAATAAGACTTACAGTGGTGGTCATTTTGCAATATTTACAACATGGTGTTCACCTGAAACTAATGTTATATGTCAATTAAATCTCATTAATAAAAATTATAATATATTGATAGCTTCAGAAGATGAATATTAGACTTCTATTTCCTACAGTATATTAAAGTTAGATAGATAACCCAGCATGACCCTTCTGGTTAAAACTAAAATGAAGGATAAAATGTTTTTAAAATATGATTTAATCACATCACCAACTTTCACATAAGAAAGGAATTTTAAAAGCCCCCAAATAAGATGAAGTCCGTATAAAATAGATTAATGATAATAAGTGCTATGGAGAGATATAAAGCAGGAGAAGGAGATGGAAAGGGCCAAGAAAGGATGCGGCTTATAATCTTCAATAGTATACAAGAGTTATACAGAAGAAAATCAATGCAATTAAGTTAGAAATCAGTAACGAAATAACTGTATATCTGGAAAATTTTAAACACATTTTTTAAAAAGAACACGAGTTACGGGCAAAATCATATGATCTCACTGATATGAGGAACTTGAGAAACAAGACAGAGGATCATAGGGGAAGAGAGGGGAAAATGAAACAAGACGAAACCAGAGAGGGAGACAAACCATAAGAGACTCTTAATCTCAGGAAACAAACGGAGGGTTGCTGGAGTGGTGGGGGGTGGGAGGGACGGGGTGGCTGGGTGATGGACATTGGGGAGGGTATGTGCTACGGTGAGTGCTGTGAATTGTGTAAGACTGATGAATCACAGATCTGTACTTCTGAAACAAATAATACCTTATATGTTAATTTAAAAAAGATAATAAAAAATAGAAGTCCACAAAAAAACAAAAACAAACAGACAAAAATCATAAAGGAAATCAGAAAGTGCATAGAACTGAAAGATGACCAAAACACAACATATAAGACTTTGCAGAATGCGGGTACAGCAGTGCTTAGACGAAATTTTATTCGCTTACATATTTACATTAGAAAAGAAGAAAAATAAATCAAGGAAGCAAAAAACTTGTTCTTTAAAAAACTAATAAAATACGGGGCGCCTGGGTGGCTCAGTTGGTTAAGCGACTGCCTTCGGCTCAGGTCATGATCTCAGGGTCCTGGGATCGAGCCCCGCATCGGGCTCCCCGCTCAGCGGGAAGCCTGCTTCTCCCTCTCCCACTCCCCCTGCTTGTGTTCCCTCTCTCGCTGTTTCTCTCTCTGTCAAATAAATAAACAAAATCTTTAAAAAAATAAATAAATAAATAAATAAATAAAAATAAAAAACTAATAAAATAGGGCGCCTGGGTGGCTCAGTTGGTTAAGCGACTGCCTTCGGCTCAGGTCATGATTCTGGAGTCCCGGGATCGAGTCCCGCATCGGACTTCCTGCTCAGCAGGGAGTCTGCTTCTCCCTCTGACCCTCTTCACTCTCGTGCTCTCTGTCTCTCATTCTCTCTCTCTCTCAAATAAATAAATAAAAATCTTTAAAAAAAATAAAAAAATAAAAAAATAAAAAACTAATAAAATAATCATACCTCTGGCAAAGCCAATCAAGGAAAAAAAGGGGAAAAGGCACACAGACAATTGCTATTAATAGAAAACAGGCATAACTTCAGACTGAAAGGATATGAGAATATTATAGATGATGTTATGCTCATCAATCAGAAAATGTGTAAATGTGGAAGCAATGACAAATGTTTTTTTCTTGATGAAAGCACTAGACCTAGATACCTTTACTGACGAGTCCTACTAAACATTTAAGAGTCAGATAATTCCAATCTTACATGAAATCCTCCAGAGAACAGTAAAAGAAGAAAAAATCCCCAACTAATTTCAAACACTATTACTCTCAGATCACAATGTAATTATATTTTTTTAAAAGATAAATTAAATATCCCCACTTTTTTTGTTTTAATTTAAAAGCATACTCCTATATGCCTCATGGGTCAAAGAAGAAACCATTATGAGAAATTAAAAATACTTAGAACTTAATTCTAATAAACTTTGCATATCAAATCTTATGAGATATAGCACAGGTGATACTTTAAGGAGAATTATCATAAATATTTATTAGGAAAAAAGAACAGATGCCTTTGTTAAGAATAATATTTATATTAGAAATAACATTTATATTAGTAAAGAAATGTATTGTCTTAAATGCTTATAGTACCAAAAAAGGATAAAAATAAATGTACCATGCATCCAACTTAAGAAAAAATAAAGAACAAAATAAACCTAAAGAAAATCAGAAAGATGTGGTAAAGATAAAAGCAATAATCAAGGGACGCCTGGGTGGCTCAGTCGGTTAAGCGTCTGCCTTCGGCTCAGGTCATGATCCCGGGATCCTGGGATCAAGTCCCGCATCGGGCTCCTTGCTCAGCGGGGAGCCTGCTTCTCCCTCTGCTTGTGCTCTCTCTCTCTCTCTCTCTCTGACAAATGAATAAATAAAAAATCTTAAAAAAAAAAGCAATAATCAAAAAAATAAAAAGAAAAACCAGCAAAAACACACAAACCCCTTTTAAGATTCAGCAAGAGATAAAGCAAAAAAGAAATTAATAATGTTTTGAATCAATACAGATCAGCCACGTTTAAAAAATAAGAGAATATTATCATTAACATATCAATATATTTGAAAACATAAAATGGACAAATTTCTAGAAAAATATAACTTATCCAAACTGATGTCAGAAGAAATAGAAAGAATAAGTAATCCTATAACTAATAAAGAAAATGACTAACTGCTGAGTTAAAAAGTTCTTCTGACACCAGAAGAAATAGAAAGAGTAAGTAATCCTATAACTAATAAAGAAAATGACTAACTACTGAGGAGTTAAAAAGTTCTTCACACAAAGTTAATATCTAAACCCAAATAGTTCCACCAAACTTGCAAGGAAAGGAATTTTCCAAAGTGTCAAACTTCCACAAAGGAGAAAAAGAAGCAATACACTCTAACACACTCTGTGAGGCAAGAATGAGAGATATGAACCCAGACAAGGACATTATCAGAAAGGAAAATCTGTTTTTCCTTTTCATTCAAGAATTGAGAGGCAAAACCCCCTAAATATTGGCAAACTGAATCCAACTGTTTTTATCTTTTTAATTTTAATTTTTAATTTATTTTATTAACTGGGTTCCACACGGGGCTTGAACTCACAACCCTGAGATTAAGACCTGAGCTGAGATCAAGAGTCAGACACTTAAATGACCGACCACCCAGGTGCCCCCAACTGTTTTTATATACCTAAAATACAATGATGAAGACAGGTGGGTTTTGTTCTGTTTTCTTTTTAAACTAGGCTCCATGCCCAGGGTGGAGCCCAACATGGGGCTTGAATTCACAACTCTGAGATCAAGGCCTGAGCTGAAATCAAGAATTAGATGCTCAACCAAATGAGCCACCCAGGCACCCCAATACAGGTTTAATTCTGGAATGCAAAGATGGTTCAATAATAGGAAACCTATAGACATTACTCAACACACTAACACATTAAAGAAAATAATATTAATAGATACAAAAAGAAAAAAGATAACATTTAGCTACCTATTAATGATTAAAACCTCAAGTAGACAAGAAATACAAGAGATTTTACTTAACTTGATGAAGAGTGTATATAATAAACCGAAAACAATCATCATCCTTTAAGAGAGGAGGAGCTTAAAACTATTCCTTTAAATCCAGAACAAGAAAAGAATGCCAAAGTCACCACTTTAATTAACTTTGTACTCAATATTCTGCCTAGGGAAAAAATACAAGAAAAATAAATTAAAGCCTTAAAGTCTGGAAAGGGGGAAATAGTCTTGATTTGCAAGTAATTTTTTTACAAAAAAATATAGATATAATAATAGACCAGCAAAGTGGTTGGATATAAGACTAATATGCTAATGTAAACTCCATTTCTGTTTAACAGAAAACAATTAGAACACATTTTAGAAGAGATCTTATGACTATTAGTAATAAGAATTATAACATATCATGAAATAAATCTAACAAAAACATAGAAAATATAAAACTTTATAGTAAGATATTTTATTTTATTTCAAAGATTTTATTTATTTATGTTAGAGAGAAAGAACATGTGACTAGGGGGAGGGGAAAAAGAAGAGAGAGGATCTCAAGCAGGCTCCATGCTCAACATGGAGCCCAACATGGGGCTCCATCTCACAACCCCAAGATCATGACCTAAGTGGAAATCAAGAGTTG
Organism: Callorhinus ursinus; assembly: GCF_003265705.2. Lineage (NCBI taxonomy): Eukaryota > Metazoa > Chordata > Mammalia > Carnivora > Otariidae > Callorhinus > Callorhinus ursinus. The sequence goes on from NW_027397076.1 coordinate 40,131,729, forward strand.
GACACTTAACTGACTGAGCTACCCAGGTGCCCCTACATTAAGGTATTTTATTTTTTTAATTTTTAAAAAGATTTTATTTGAGAGAGCATGAGCACAAGAAGGGGGGAAGGGCAGGGAGAGAGGGATAATCAGGCTCCCCACTGAGCAGGGAGCCCAATGCAGGGCTCCATCCCAGGATCCTGGGATCACGACCTGAGCTGAAGGCACACACTTAACCGACTGAGCCACCCAAGTATCCCTTCAGTAAGATACGGAGAAATATTCATACTCATGGCTAGGAAGAATTAATATTATATAGATGTTAACTCTCTTCTAGTTGAGTTATGATGTCACACAGTTTCAATCAAAATGCCAGTGGGTTTCCCAGGGAAGGAAAACTGATTCTAAAATGCATTTAGAGGGACACCTGGGTGACTCCGTCTAGTCTGTTCAGCATCTAACTCGGTTTCAGCTCAGGTCTTGATCTTTGGGTGCTGGGATTGAGCCCTGCATCAGGCGCCATGCTCAGCAGGGAGTCTGCTTGAGGATTCTCTCCCTCTCTCTCTGCCCCTTCCCTTGTACATGCACTCGCTCTCTCTCCAAAATAAATAAATAAACCTTTAAAATGTATCTGGAAAAGACTAAGATCACCAAGATAATTCTGGAAAAATAAGGAAGGAGGATTTGGCCTACTAGATATAAAGACTCATTATAAAGTGACAGTAATTAAAAGAATGTAATACTGGTGCAAGAAACTACAAATTAACCAGTGAAACACAATAGTATACAGAGATAAACTCATGCACGTATGAAACCGTGATCAAGACAGAAGGAGCTGGTCAATCACTTTTTAAAAGAAGGGACTGGGAGGCACCTGGCTGGCTCAAGTCAGTACAGCATGCAACACTTGATCTCAGAGCCATGAGTTCAAGCCCCACACTGAGCTTAGCGCTTACTTTAAAAAAAATACAGTACGGAACTATTTAGCAAATGAAGCTAAAAAAATGTTTTTTTGGTCATCCATATGAAAAGAACTAAAAATATAATCCCTAGCTCACAGTATGAAAAATAAACTTCAGATGAATTGAAAGCCTATATGTCAAAAGCAAATTTTTAAAACATTTACAAAAGGATAGAGACAAATATCCTTCTGATTTCAGAGTAGGGAAAGACTGCTTCAACACCAAACAAAAATTAATAATTGATACATCTGAAAAAATTAAACCTCTGTTTATCAAGAGATAGCTTTTATAACTGAAAGTACAAGCTACAAACAGGGAAAAGATATTTGCAACAGATAAAACTGACAAGAGATTAACAATGAGAACACACTAAAAAGAAAACTCACAAATCAGTAAGACAAACTAGCGGATAAATGGGCAAAGAGATGAATAAGTATTTTAGTGACAAAAAACACACAGCCAATAAACACATGAAAAGATGCTCTATCTTATTAGCAATCAAAGACATACAAATTAAAACAAAATACAATTTCACCCCAATTGACGGTCTCTCCAAAAAAAGCCTGTCTTTATGCTAACTGCTGGTTGTCCACCAAAATCTTCTTCTCCTTCTGCCGTGGTCATAGAGCTGTTGCCGGAAACCAGTCTGTCTAGGTAGACTATGTTTGCCAGACTGCCTTGCGGCAGACGTGGCCGTGTGACTATATTCTCACCAGTTAAATGAGTGAAAACTGTCTCGTATATGTCTGGCCTGGGTTTTAAAACACTGAGGCGGGTGCTCCTCAAGACTCATTTTCCTTCCCCCAAGCTAGAACATGGATATACTTAAGACCCAGTTTCAATCAGGCAGTTCCCCAGGTGATGGCAGAGCACCAAGATGGAGAAGACTCAAATAACTTAACGAGGCAAAACAATTCTGGTGGCCTGGGTGGCATACCTTCAGAATGTTGTATGAGAGAAAAATGAAAAAAGGGGGGAAAAAGGGTGAAATAAGGAAACAAGGGAAGGAAAGAAAAAAGGAGAAATCTTTATTTTTACATTATTGTGAGATTCCTGGATTAAACCAGGAAACTTACCAAGGTATCCTGTGGTCCAAAAACACAGGAAGTAAAACATACACTAAGAAGGAAAAATAACCAGAAATTCCTCCCGTCATGCATTATAGCCTGCAATGTACACGGAGAGCTCAGTCTACTCATGGGAAGCAGCCCCAGCAGTAACTGGCACAGCATGGACACTCATTAACTGTTAGCTGCAGTTGTGATTGTTTTTAATTATTATTATTCCAATGTCCTTTTATAGTCTTTTTTTTTCAATTATTATAAAATACTTCTCCATACCAAAACGTTCTTTAAAAACTATTGGTAATGACTGGATAACATTCCACGTATACAAGTTAGTTAACCACCCCCAATGGGATTTAGTTTACCATTCCCCACTGTTGGACATTTAGACTGGTTTTAACTTTACAACATTCTAAAGAAGTTACATGCTATTTGAATTAAATTTAATTTTGTGGTAATACTTTACTGGACACCCTACATAATTTTGAATGATCACTGTGTTAACTTATACTGTAAAGGAATGACAATCCAAATGATTGCTCCACTCATTCAATAAATGTTTAACAAAGCTCTGTACTAAAAAGGTATTATAGATACATAAACAATACATTTTATTATCAAAGTACTTTCAGGACACCTGGGTGGCTCAGTTGGTTGGGCGTCCAGCTCTTGGTTTCAGCTGGGGTCATGATCTTGGGGTTGTGGGATCGAGCTGTGCGTGGAGTCCACACTGTGGGTGTGGAACCTGCTTGAAATTCTCTTTCTCTCTCTCTTTCTCCCCCCCTCCCTCTCCCCCTCCCCCTGCTCAAGCACTTGAGCGCTCTCTAAAATAAATAAATCTTTTTTTAAAAAGTACTTTCTGTTATATGTCAATTATACTTCAATAAAGCTGGGAAAAAAATCAAAGTATTGTTTCATGAAGCAGAAGCAAATTCACAGTTGTAAGTGAATTCTTCATTTCCATATTGATTTAAGAATATATCTATTTTTCTCAAGACCATGAAATTAAATCAGTGACTTGATCTGATGTCTTAAGAATCCTTTTTACCATAGGTTAATAAAAGCCATGGACTACAGTTTCCATTTTCCATACATCACTGAACAAAGGTAAAGAAAATTCAAAGCAAAAGTTGTAAGCAAACACATGGCAGCCCAGGTCCAGTAAATATAACGCTTTTAGGCTCTGTTACCTGTACTTGGATAAAAAATAATGACAATATAAAATCCACTTTAAGGAGCTGGGAATCTCTCTGGTTTGCGTATCACATTTCCCCTTGTATTTCCACCATGAAACTTGCTCCACTCCATTCCCAAAGTACATGGGACTTTGTCAGGATGATTAAAGACTCACCCACTTTGGGATCTAGTCAGGTAGCAGACTGCTGATTAGGTATTTGAATTTCCAAAAGCTTATCTCAGTCAGAATGTAACAAGAAGCAGTTGAAATGTAAAGAAAACTGAAATTACACAGATAACAAGGACTGATTTTTACTGTCTATTTATTATGTGCCAAGCCTGTGATAAAGCTTTCCACAAATCACCTCACTGCAACCTTACAAAGACAAGAAAGTAAATAGTTATTATCCCCATTTTATAGATGAAGAAATGGACTCTCAGAGATCACACATGTGATCAATGGCAAAAATCTCTGCTCTTAAATACCATGTTCTATTTCCTCCCATCTTGAAATACCAACAGGACCGCAAATATACATGCTGTCAACACACTAGAAAGTAACTGGGACCAACAGATAAAAAAAAATACTTTTTTAAATAATTAAAAATGTCTTCAAATAACTATCCCTAATCCCATCTTCTACCTTCAAAAAAATAAAACAGGGTGCCTGGGTGGCTCAGTCGGTTAAGCCACTGCCTTCAGCTCGGGTCATGATCCTGGAGTCCCGGGATCGAGTCCCGCATCAGGCTCCCTGCTCGGCAGGGCGTCTGCTTCTCCCTCTGACCCTCCCCTCTCTCATGTTCTCTCTCTCTATCTCATTCTCTCTCTCAAATAAATAAATAAACCTTAAAAAAAATTAAAACAAAAATAGAGTGATGAGACATACAGCTTATTCCCTTTTCTTTACCTTAATTCTTAATTGTCTGAACTGAAGGGAAAATGAGTAGCATGAATGAAATAAGAAAAGGGTCTGGCCACACTACAAAGCAGACTCTCAAACCAGAACCAGAGTTGAAAATGTGTGGCTCCTAAATTGGTCAACACTTCACAAGAGTAAGCCAAGCAACACAGACTGTTAAAGCTGAGATTTGTCATCCTGTAGTAACTGCCAACCTTCACTGTACTTCAGAAGGATGTATTTTGCTCAAAAATTTCTCCCAAACTATCCAATATATTTTGAAGTTCATGAAACTAACCAGGGTTTCTGAGCAACATAAGAGGGCCTCCTGCAGTAGCTCCAATTAGTCTGACCAAAATTTCAAGCAAGTTACCTTTGCACATATTCACCATATTTTTTTCTTGATCCTAAGGCAAGTATGTGAAGCCACTGCCTGCATATTGTGGTTTCTTGAAATGATCTTGGTGAAAAAAAACAAAGCTTAGTTACAGTTAATCAATTTAATTAACTCCTCCAGTTAACAGAGCAGAGGAGTTGCTGTTCTCTTCTAGGTTCCTTCAGTGAAGGTAAAGTCTAAACAGTGAGGGGCACCCCGGTGGCTCAGTCAGCTAAGCATCTGCCTTCGGCTCAGGTCATGATCTCAGGGTCCTGGGATCGAGTCCTGCGTCGGGCTCCCTGCTCTGCGCAGAGTCTGCTTCTCCTCCCTCTGCCCTCCCCACTGCTCGTGCTCTCTCTCTCTCAAATAAATAAATAAAATCTTAAAAAAAAAAGTCTGAACAGTGAAGTGTTGTCTCCTGCTCTACTTTGTGAGGAATCTAAAAGTAAATCATTGTTCCTGAAAACAAGTTCTAGCCCCAGGTAGGTTACAGTTAATTGTGTAACTCTATCATTATGCCTCCTTGCATCGTGTAAATGAATGGGTTGGACAGGAAATGTTTAAAGTCCCTCCCAGCTATAAAGTTTTAATTCATAATTTAAATTGTTGCTGTTTTCTATTACAGGTCAGATGAAAGAACATCAGATGTAGATACAGGTTCCATATTAGTGACGGCAGCACTTTTTCCTGTTGAAACCTACTGCATGACATGGGGTCACATCAAACTGAATTGGCATTTCCTCACGATCCGTCTGCTACCAAAATGTACTATTTGTAGTTCAGGCAGCAGAGTGGTCGAAGAACAACAACAACAACAGCAGAGTGGTCGAAGCATTTCCTGTACATATGGCATGTAGATGAGTATGAGATTATCCCTGGGAAAATATTGCAAATAATAGCTGTCAATTCCTAGCAACTAACAACATGCATTATTAAAAACAAACACAACCTCTCACTCAGTCCATGGGTTCCACCTCACAAAATGTGTCTTTTGATTCTTTTGGTTCCCATATGGGAACCAGTATTTTTTTATATGTGTGCCACGATACTTTTGCTGCAGAATTCAAAAATTGCATAGAATACTAAAATCCAGATGATCTCCAAACCTTCTGTTAGCCAGTTGTTACGATCTATTCCCCTGCTAAGCTTTTTGCCAGATGCTAACAAGCAACATGGTCAACTGGCTTTTGTTTCATACGCTTCTCCAGACAAGCTGGCTTCTTAAAAGAGCCGCCACAAACAAGAGATTAACTTCTCTGGATTCTAAATCTTTGGGAAGTTGACTAACACACATGCAATAGTCTTTCTTCTCCTAGCTAACACACTCCTTTTAAATTACTGCTTGAGGTTCTTTTGTCCCTGATTTAAACCTATCTATTCCTTGACAACTTGTATAATTCGTAATTCTATCCCCTCTTACAATTGTGCCCTATACTTTTCTAAACACGGTTTTTTCCATACTCCTATTGCATTACATTTTAATTTTCTGAGAACTCAAATGATAACAGTGTTTGTGAATTCATTATTAAAAAAAAAAAAAGTGAAAGCAAAGATGATTTCCCCACAACCGGGTGGCCAAAAGAAAATGCAAAAAGCTTGAAAATTTTACTAAGTGATTAATATGAACTGACACAACATCTTCAATCAGACCCAAAAATCGTTAGAACTGAGAGAATCCAAACTCTTCATCTTACAAGAAAACCAAAAGCCAGAGAGAAGCTATGTGACTTACTCAACATGATATATCTAACTAGATGGATTTACAGTTTTACACATAAAATTACACATTGTCACCTATGATGGTTCTTTTCACAGTTGAGAATAATTCCATGAAGTCTGTTCCCAAAACATGTGCGGGCAGCCACAGTGGCAAAATCCCATACCTGCAGTCATTCCTTCCGATGAAACCATTATCTCAGAAATTCTGAGATTCGTGCAACTGGTATTAGGGAAATGGGAGAGAAAAAGAAAGAACAATACTCTGGAGTATTAAGTTCTAAGTCAGAAGGTTAAAAAAAAAAAAAAGCACACCTAATCAAAACTGACTCTTGAAATCACCCATACCCCGAAGTCACCCAGAGACTCCAACATATGTGACTTTATTCGTTGGGAACAGACCTATGTCTTCTCTTCTGAGTCCAGCACAGCCGGGTTTTCCTTCAGCAATCGAATAGACCACATCTTTTGTTTATCGACAGATGAAGTAGTTGGTTGGAATTAAAAGAGGTGGTTGTTCCAAAACCACATACCTTTAAGCAGTGGGACTAGCACTCTGCTAAGGTAAGATGCTTACCCTTACAGAGGGACTCAGCAAATAAAACAAAACCAGAGTCCTGGATTTCACATCCTTACTAAGGAATCTACTCTCACTGTGCAGGATGGCTTGGCCTCACGCACTATGTCACTGTCATTTTTTTCCCCACTCATTTTTTTATTTTGCTTAGAAGTACAGGTGAACTGGTGCCATTGAAGGTGTGCATAATTCGACTCCATTGTATTGCCTTATTCCCATAACTGCATATGGATATAATGATCTGGGTTAGAAACAGGAGGAGTGGAAATAGATAAAGTCTGGACACAGGTCCTGATGAGAAGGGCAGGTCAGGTTAGGAAAGAGTCTGAAAGTAGCCTGAAGACTGTAGGTATATGTAAAAATGGGGAAGGTTGAAGAGAATGGAGAAGATCACTTTCTATGGGACAGAATTTGTTCCAAAAATAATCCTCACCATGTTCATAATTTTTTCTTGGATTGGATTTAATAGACACATTTTAAACATTACAACACATCCCATTTTATTGATTTTTTTTAACAGAGGGCCTTTATCTCAAGCATATCAGTAGTCATATAACAACAGAATTCATGGTCTGAAAGAAATTAATCATGAGATTATTTTTCATATAAGGACTTAATCATGGACAAATGACTTTAGAGCAGAAATAACTAAGCCAATACTTGAAAGTCCATTCTGCCAGTCAGCGCTCCAGGCAGCAAGGAAACCAGACTGCCATCCCTCAGAGATCTACCACAAAGAGCCATGTGGAAAACCTGCACAAGGAATGGTGACTAGGAGTTCCGCCTTAGAATGAAACGTTTTAGGCTGTGTTGCACTCATTAAGAAAGATTCTGCTTCTTAAGAAGTTTACCTGTCACTAAGGAAATAATTACTTCTCTGCTAATATAACTTCCATGTCAATGTAACCAGTTCCTATAAGTATAAATTATATTAATTACAAGCAGTTAAAAATCATTTCCTGAACAACGGTGAGCTCAAATCCATTATTGGGGTTAGCCTAAAGAAACATGAGTCCCTGGGCTTGCACACTACGTCCGTGGCCTTGATGAGTTGGTCCAAATCTACCCTCGGGCGATGGAGGGTCCCCCTCCAGGTCCTCTCACAGGACTCCAAGCATTTTCACAACTTGACCACACAAAAGAACACCCAGGCTGTTCCTGCCTTTCCCAAGGCAAGTAAGGAATGCCTCCCTCAGCCGCCCTTTTGTAAGACTGTATCTGAAAAAACACAGGTGTCTCCATAGCAATTGTTATTAACTTTGCATTGAATACTCCAAATAACAGCAGCAATCTCAACACTCCATCCATTGTCTCAATAGGGAAAACCACCCAGGAGAGACCACAGAGCAAAAACAAAACAAAAACAAAAACAAAAACAAAACCCCACACAAACACAAGAGATATGTGTTCATTAAACACTTCGACAGCAACACAAAATACTTGTACTAGAGAGAAAACCTATTTTTGAAAACCACAAGGCACATTAAGTAAAAATGCTTAATCAACCTTAATTAGGTTCCTTCATTAGCTGACAATGTAAATGGATTGAAACTACTACTTAAACATTCAAACCATTTTACATGCAAGTAGCTTCCTGCAAATGATAAAGCAATATGCCCGTGTGAATGTGAAAGATGGCACTGAATTCTGGCCCATTATAAAGGAGGAGTCAGATTCCACTAGTCCCTGCTTGGCTTAGCTGTCAGGCTTTTAGGGAGCTGTTTTATAAAAGGCGGACTCACCCTAATAAATTGTGAACAGTGTAAATGTCTAAAATCGTCTGCACTCAATAAAGCTCTAGACCACTTGGTGTCCGGACTCCTTAAAAAAAAAGATATATATATACACACTATATATACTATATATATAGTGACAAAGATACCAGTTAAAAAGAATGATAAGGAGGAGGAAGAGGGTAACTGGGCAGGAACCACTAGCTGCCGCCTGCCTCCCATGTAAGTTGCCCGGCTGAAGGTGGTTAAGTTAAAGCCAGTTCTCTAGTGGAGATGCGCTCTGGCAGTCCGGGAAAGCCACCCGGTTTCCAGCTCCCTGTGGGCTTTACGGGACCAGGAATGGGACAGGGACTGGCTTGTACGAACCCCCGGGGTGGCTCAACCAGAGGCTCTGGCTGTCCTTCACCGCCTTCTTCCAACGCAGACACCAAGTTAGAAATGCAACTCCTCGAGCACAATGACAAGAAGGCACACAAAAGGAGCAAGGCAGCCGCTCCCACCCTTACCTTTGACTTGACTTTCATACTCGGCTATGATCTCTTTGTCCTTTTTGAATCTGCTCGGAGTGGACATTATCCAGCTGTTCTGGGTTTGCTTTCAGTGGGCAAGTTCTGTTAGGCTGTCACAAACCGGTCTCCTTGGAGAGGCAGAGAGTTGTACTCCCACACACCGGGAACCCAGAGGCAGCACCGACAGGAGGTAAAGGAGGAGGAAGAAGAGGCGGAAAAAAGAAGCGAGCCGAGGGCTAGATTAACCCTGGCGCTGGCACCATACTCTCCGGTTCGAGCTGCCGTCGGTGATTCGGCGGGGAGCCGGGCTCGGGGCCGGAGAGGCCCGGTGCGCAGGCAAACTCCGGCGAGCGAGCGGCGGGGGGCGTCTCCCTGCCCACCCCACCCGGAGCCGGCCACTTCCTCTACGGCCGCTGGGCGGACGCGGGGTTCGCGCCGGCGCTCCGCACCATTGTTAGAAACCCGCACCGGGCGCTCGGGGCAGGGCCGGCAGTGGAGGGCGGGCGCCGCGACCCTCCCTTCCTGCTCCAGCCGCCGGCTCGGGCGTTCGGGGGTCCCACCCGGACCGGGATGCCGCTTCCGTGGCCGCCGCTCCCCCGTCGGCAAAGGCGGCTGCTAGCACCCGGGCAGGCGAAAGCAAACGTAATCCTAGACCGAGTCCCCGCTGCTGGTCGGGAGGGCGGCCGCTGAGCCGCTCGAATGCGTCCTGGGCACAGCCCCGGCGGAGTTTAGGTCTCGACAGCCAGCGCCGCGAGGGGCCTCTGCCTCCTTGGCCACGGGGCGCCGAAGCTCCCTCTTTCTCCTCGTCCCGCTTTCCGCTGCTGCCCCCAGGAGGCCGCCGCTGCCCTGCACACTCGCACGCGCACCGGGAGGAGCCGCGCCCCCGGCGGCCGCAAAGTTGCCGGCGCGCCCACGGCCCGCGGCTCCCAGCGCCCAAAGAGCAAGCTGTGGGCGGCGGCGGCCCGACCCGCCGCGCGGGACTCGGCGAAGAAGAGCAGGGCTCGCGGGAGGGGCGGCGCCGCGGCCCGTGCCCTTCGCCCTCTCCCCTGCCACGCTCGGTGAGGAAACGCCGGCTGGTCCGGAAAGATGGATGCCTCTCGCGGCCACCCGCGGCCCCGCCCCGCGCGCCGAGCCCGGGCGGCCGTGGGCGACGCCCCCCGCGCCTCCCCCGGCTGTGGCTCGGCTCGGCTCGGCTCGGCCCTCCGGGCGGACCGCAGCCCCCGCCGCTGGAAAGCCCCTTCCCGACCCCAGCCGTCTTGGGCCGAGGGAGGGGGTCCTGGAGGGGCTTTTTCCAGAATCCATCGGAGAAATCCAGAGTTGGAGCTCTCCCTGACGGGAAGGGATGGGAGTCCAAGATGTTGGACCCCAGTAGGAAATCTGGAGGTTCACTGAATTGTGCACGACTCGGCTGCCAAAAAAAAAAAAAAAAAAAAAATCAAAGGAGGATGAAGCTCTTCAGTCGAGATGGAGAAAAATACCCATCTTGAACATAGTATTCTCCCCATCCTAGAAGTAGCCCCGGGAGCTGAGGTGGTGGGAAAGGCGTGGTCACCAGCTTTGTGAGAGACGCAAGTACCACTCGGGACCTTTCCTGTCTTCTTTCTAATCACTTCTGACATAGCGTGGGCCTTATCAAAGCGATTGTTCAGAGGCGTGTCCAGTATACAGATGTTTTCCCTGCAAGATCTAAACAGAGTAGGGACTTTTAGACTTTGATCATTCATTCAAGTATCCAGTGATAAACTTTGACGTTCTTACTGTGGGCCAAACACCAAGCTAAGAGCTAGGGACTTGGAGATCAGGTCCCTGGTCCCTACCCTAAAGGATCTCAAGGTTTACTGTATAAATAAGTAAATAAAGTACAATAATGCTGTAAGAGAGAAATACTCGGGACTTTGGGAGCCCTGAAGGGGACAAATGGGCTGCAAGAGGTTTTGGGAGAAGTGGTATTTAAACTGGATTTGAAGGATGTAAGCAATTTGCCGCCTCAGAGAGTTCCGGAAGGGGTTGGGTTCTAGGGGGAAAAGGAACATCATACTTTGGGGCAACTGGAAGTACAGTTACAAGATGTCCTCCACTAAAATACCAGATCTCTCATAGGAGGTGAAAAACATTTTGAAAGTTTAAATATATATTTATGTTTCAACTGATATTGTGTGCACATTGTTTTTAATTGTACAGCTTTTTAAACTTTAATTAAAAAAACTTTTTTAAGGGGTGCCTGGCTGGCTCAGTCAGTGGAGCATGCAACTCTTGATCTTAGGATTGGTTGTAGGTTCAAGCCCCAAGCTGGGTGTAGAGATTACTTTAAAAAAAAAAAATCTTTTAAAAAGTTTTTTTTTCCATTTTGCCAAACAAGAGGTTAACTATGGAACTCCTGGCTGCCCTAATTTCATGTGGAACTGTCTTATGTAAGAGTGTTCAGTGAAGAACCAGAATATCTAAAGCAGAGAGGCTCTGAAGGAAGGTCAGGGCCAACTGGGGGAGGCCTCCTGTATTGAGCTCTTGGACACAGTTCTGCAGACAACAGGGAACTTTTTAAGTAGAGAAGTGTCATGATTACATATATGTTTTATAAAGGTAACTGTTGGCAGTGTGGAGGGCTGGGTTGGGCATGGGGAGAGAGAGATCAGAGATAAGCAGCTTACTTTGGTGATGATTGCAGTCAAATATAAACGTGATTCATATCATCCATCCATGGTGCAACTGGGATTTATTTTATATTTGCACTTGGCAAGTACAACTTGGCAGCAGAGTACAGCCCCTAGAATGAATTGTTGGTTGAAGCTAACTCTGAACCACTGTGGTAGGCACAAGCCCCTTAAAGACAAGAGTGTCTAGAGGTGACTCCTAGCTCTGCAATTTCCTGATTGAGCTGATAAAAAGCACCTCTCCAGGCCTCAGTTCCCTCATCTGCACAATGGGTTAATGCCTAGCTCCTGGGGATGTGATAAGCGCTTACTGAGATAGTCCTTTAAAGAGCTTATAGCAACGTCGGACCATTGTCCATACCCAGGGAATGTTAGTTATCTTTGTGATTATTATCTCAGTTTTAATCTTCTTTGAAAGAAAGCTATTTAAAAATCAGAGACAGGGGGCGGGGCGCCTGGCTGGCTCAATCAGAAGAGCCTATAACTCTTGATATCTGGGGGGTGAGTTCAAGCCCCATGTTAGGTGTAGCAGATTATACTTAAATCATTAAAACTTTTTTTGGGGCGCCTGGGTGGCTCAGTTGGTTGAGCGACTGCCTTCGGCTCAGGTCATGATCCTGGAGTCCCTGGATCGAGTCCTGCGTCGGGCTCCCTGCTCTGCGGGGAGTCTGCTTCTCCCTCTGACCCTCCCCCCTCTCGTGTGTTCACTCTCTTTCTCAAATAAATAAATAAAATCTTTAAAAAAATCATTAAAACTTTTTTAAAAGATTAAAAAAATAAAAATCAGAGACTGTATCTTAAACATCTTTGATTTCATCATGTCCAATAAACCATCAATAAATGTTTTTGAATGTTAATGTCTTAATATTAGTAAAACGCCATCTTACTGTTGTTGGAAATTGGGTCTCATCCACTAAACAAAGCATTTTGCATACATTCTTACAAGAACCCTGCAAAGGTGGGGATCCCATTGTCCTCATTTTACAGATAAGAAACTAGAAAGCCCAGTAAATGTGTAAAGACCTGCCTCGGCCAGCATTCCAGCCCATATCAGCTTGCCTCCAAAGTGCATTTTCCCAATTTTCTACTCTGCTTCCTGTGAATCTATGGTTCTTTAAACTTGTGAGGCAGGTTCATGTGCAGTGAAATGTGTATGACTGGTTCCTGGTTTTCGCTCCGTGGATCTCTTCTGATCCAGCCATGCAGCGTGATTAACAAATCAATTGTTCTTTTCATAGTTTTCTCTTTTTCAGGTTCTCCTTATCTTTCCCATATTTAGGAGCCCACTTTGCTTCACAAAGCTGGATATGGAGAATGCCTGTGACTTAAAATCCAGAAAGCCAGGGCGAGCCAAGTTTGGGAGACAGGCAACGGTGATTCGAATTCTGTACCTTTGCTCCACCTTGTGGTGGCTGTTTCCTTAGCTGTGCAGAAGGGATAGCCCCCTAAAGCTCCTGCTTCCCCAGCCATACTCCTACTCTATGGGGCCCATGATGAGAAGTTTAGAGTGCCTGATAGTAGGATCCCTACTACTTATTCATCCACCCTGTTATCTAGTATTTGCCTTTCAGAACCACAACAAATTTCCAGAAGTACTAGTTAATCTACCATGTGACCATATATCCTGGGAGTAGTTAGGAACATACCCACAGGTCTTTGCAGCCACAAAATAAGCCACGCACCTTGCTACAGTACCACTTTGGCCCAATCCTAAATAACTTAAATCATTTTTAAAAGTTAAATACAAACACATTAAGGAGTCAATGCCAAATTCACACAATTCTTTTAGATACAGTTTCAGTGTCTCAAAGTAGTTTCATGTCTGAAGTAGGACATTCGGCTACTCCCCTGCCTGTAAGGGATACCTTCTCCTCTGTCTGTTGGGATGGAAAAGTGGGTGAAGCCCTGCCAATAGCCTCGGTTTTATTCTTGGATCCAGCCAGAGCATCAGAACAGCAACTGTTGTGCGTGCACATCTTATGTTGTCTTGACTCGGCGACCCCTTGGCTTCTCAAATTGCTTGCAGTAGCGCTTTCACTGAATTGCATTTTGGTATCATGTCCTGGGGCAGTGTTTTATAAAGTGTGATCTTACCACTGATCACCTTCATCAGGATCACCTGGGGAGTCTCTTTAGCTTTCAAACATTCAGCACTTAAAGCCACATTTCTCCACTTTAATATGCATAGAAATCACTTGAGAATCTCGTTAAAATAAGGTCCTGATGCCTTCAGGAGTGAGGCTTGAGATCATGCATTTCTAATAAGCCCCTAGACCATGCCAATAATGCTGTCATAAAGACCACACACTCGGGCGCCTGGGTGGCTCAGTTGGTTAAGCGACTGCCTTAGGCTCAGGTCATGATCCTAGAGACCCCGGATTGAGTCCTACATCGGGTCCCTGCTCGATGGGGAGTCTGCTTCTCCCTCTGACCCTCTTCCCTCTCGTGCTCTCTATCTCTCATTCTCTCTCTCTCAAATAAGTAAATAAAATCTTTAAAAAAAAAAAAGGCCACACACTCATAGGGTCCAAATTTTGGGTGAGGGGGAAGTCCCCAGGTGATTCCCATGCATGAGAATCTTTGCCCAACGGCAAGGGATACTAAATATCCTTACAAAACACCAGCTACATTTACTCAAGTAATGTTGATGACATGGTCAAGATTTTTAATTTTTTTTCAATTTAGTGTATCTCCAAGAAAGTAGACTGTTTTCTCCTCCAAGATAATAAAACTTTTAACTTTTTCATCCATAAAATGGGGATAATAATTACCTTCATAGGTTTGTGGCAGGGAATAAATGCAAAGTGTATATAAAGCAGTTAGTACCAAGCCAGGCACATAGGTGATAAATAAATGTTGATTGTTCTGGTCATCATCATCATTATTATTTGGTACAAAAAGCTTACTACCAAGTTCATAGCAAACTCAATCCAGTTATGGAGGACCTTTTGGTGCATTTATGTGTGCCTATGTACCTCCTTGTTTAAACCTCCTGTGTTAATTGAGAATTTCTTTGGTTTTGATGGGATTGTTTTGTAATGTATTAGTTTACTGTGTGTCTGCGTTTCCTAGACACCACCTCAAATCTTTTATAGAATGATCTCTATAGTCTCTTCCATTCTAATCAACAAATATTTATTATCTATTCAGTTGCACAGTATGACATTGCTGATATTTGACCATTTTTGACATAAAAGATGGCAAAGTTATATGATGCATTGTATTACCATGAGCCCCACACTCTGCAATTGGCATAAACAAAAATTGACATTAAAAACCCACTTCCAAATATCCAAGTGAAAACTCCATTGAATCCTACCCAAATCTAGGGAAATCTCATTCATTCGTAGTTTGGATGAATCCAGTACAGTTTGCCAGGTAGTCAATCAAGAAATATTAATCATTGTTTTAAAGGAAACTTGGCCCATAATTTAACAGCAGCTTGTGGAAATGGACCGTATAAATAGCCATTTTCCCTTTTCTGGCAACATAGTAGAAAAGACAAGCTGTCAAAAGATCTTGCCAATTTCATTCTGATGCACTTTTCCTGATAGGGAAGAGGGTAGAATGTAACAATAAAGGTGAGTTTGGATGTGGCCCTGGAAGCCTCAATGCAAGAGATACTAAAAAGAGACAGCAGGAGAGAAAGGATGGAAGAGAAAGAGATAAAGAAACTAAAGGTCACAGGGAGAGAAAAAGCAAAAGAGAGCAATAAAATGCATGATTCTTCCAAAATGTTCAGTTGTATTATTTAGCTCCTCTCCGCCAAAAACACTCATCTCTGATTTTCAAGAAAACTCTTTAAAGCTAAAATAAATGAGGGCTTTTAAATACCTTTAATTTTCTTTGAATAAAACTGCTTTGTAAAGATTTTAACCATCTGCTCTAAATCACCTGTTTCCATTTTGCATGAATCGTTATTAAAAATAGCATTTGCTTTGTGTAATCCCATATTTATAACTTCCAAACACCCACACATCACAGTCTTCTCATTGGAGTGACTATCTTCTGCTTTGAAATTTCCTACAACTTCCCATGTGGTTGCTGCATAATATAAACGGAATATGAATATTCAATGAGCCCATCCTGATGAAAGTATTAAATCCAATCACTTATACCAAAAAAAAAAGGTATTATTACTCAGAGGAAAACAGCCAAAGTTAGACAAGAAATGGCAGCTGCATTTCAGTTATCAGAATCCGAGATGGATTAGTATGTAGAGCAAACCCTAAAAAAAGATTTATTATACCAAGAAGTGCATGTATCTCTAATGCTTGTATTTTAGGAAATGAATAGCAGACTCCACTCCTTCTGCCATTATACTTTGGCAGCAGACATTTCAAGGCTGCCTAATTTTGTTACCTCTTTTGCAGAGAAACCAGCCTATGTAAATGCTCCTCAGGAGTGTACCAGAGAAGACAAAGGCTGGTAAATAGAACCCTATTTAAATACAATGGAGGGATGCCTGGGTGGCTCAGTCGGTTAAGCAACTGCCTTTGGCTCAGGTCATGTCCTCTGGGTCCTGCGATCGAGCCCCGCATTGGGCTCCTTGCTCAATGGGGAGCCTGCTTCTCCCTCTCCCCCCTCCTCTAGCTCATGCTCTCTCTCACTCTCTCAAATAAATGCATGAAATCTTTTAAAAAATAACATAAATATAATGGAGACGCTTGCATGTAAAAGAATGTCAAGGTATAGTTTTTTGTAAAACAAAGATGATTTTTGAAAAAGGATTACCATATGGGAATATGAGGCCCACAGGCAATGGGGCAATTGAGGGTTATATACCATCTAGAGCTGAGGAGAAGAAGGTGAGGGGCCTGGGGCCTCAAATGGAAAAAAAGATAATTCACAGGAAGATAAAAAAGAGTAAATACCTGGTAAACAAATGTTTGCTGGGCCCTACACAAACAATGAGACACAGAGAGGAATTTTAACAAACTTTACTAAATTCCTTCATGGCTACCGCACCTACTTCATATTACTGTAATCATCTATGGTGATAACCCCCTTCCTGGGGCAGGTCCTCTATCTAAAATCTTTCAGGCAGTTAAGGGGAAGAACAAAGATTCTTCCTGAGCCTTCTGTTTCTTAACAATAATCAACCTAAAATAACCCGCAAGCCAAAGAGACATATTTTGGGGTGACAAATTTTGCCTCTCTACACCCCCTACTCATGGCAGCCTAGCATCTCGGGCTTCCTTGGGCCATAGGGCTTGCTATCCTATGTTTTCATTTATCTATTTGTCTGATCCCACCTCTTACCTGTGAGTCCCCGGAGCATACTTGAACACTGCTCCTGACGTAAAGTAGTTGCTTAATAAATGTCAGTTGAAAAACATGAATGAATGATGACATCCTTTGACAAACTGCACAATTTGGAAATTGTACTACCTTTGTATTTGCGAATCTTGCTTAGTTAATTTTGATGAGGTGAAATTATCCAAATAAGAATGATGAACAAAAGTAAAAGACAAAGAGCTCTGACACTTAGAGGAGAAGGAAGATCAGTGTTTGCTGAGCCATCTTAGCTGAGGTCTCCGAGCGTTAAGATCTGTTCAGTTTGAAGCAACTGACGTGTATTTGAAGGAGCCCTGGGTTTAGAGGCAGAAACTGAGGCTCGGCTTCCAGCTCTGTCACTTTGCCTCGTTGACTGTTGTTTTCTTGCCCAGGAAATGGGAAAGAATATGTGACTTCGGTGCTGTCGGGAGAGGGAGAATGTATTTGAAATGCTGTCATAAACTTCAGAGTTGTGTACAAAGTGTGATCTGTGAGTGCAGCCTGGGAGAGCCTGACTGAATCAGACCGGGACTCCCGCTGGGCCAGGCAGTGGGAGCTTCTCCTGTAAGGAGACGACAGGATGGGGCATCAGACCCTTCAGCTGTCAGCCTGAGCTCAGCATGCATTCACCAAAAGTCAACTGGAATGGCTGGTTTCCCGAAAGTTCAGTCAAGTTGCACAAACCCAGGGTAGGCTATCTACATGGAAATGGGGTTTCCAGATCCATCTGCTTACCCACTATGGGCACAGCCATAAGCTGTGGAATAGTGCCAGAGAGCACAGTGGGGTACAATGAGGCAGAACAGGTAACTGCCCCAGTGGTATGACTGGAGGGCCCCCCGAGAAGCTCTTTGGCCCAAACAACCCTCCTGCATTGATCTTTCCTTGGTGCTTAGGATTCCTACATTACTCAATCTCTTTGCTGGGGCCTGACATCCAGTTTGGAATAAGAAAACTGTGACTACTGTCTGTCTGTTATTCTTAACTAAGGCTCCACAAGGATCTGTGGTTTTTTTCCCCCCAAAACAGCAACAACAATAACAGGTTGGGGGGTGTGCCTGGCTGGCTCAGTTGGTGGAGTGCTCAGCTCTTGATCTCAGGGTTGTGGGTTCGAGCCTCACATTTGGTGTAGAGATTACTTAAAAATAAAATCTGGGGCGCCTGGGGGGCTCAGCTGTTAAGCATCTGCCTTCGACTCAGGTCATGGTCCCAGGGTCCTGGGATGGAGCCCTGCATCAGGCTCCCTGCTCGGCGGGAAGCCTGCTTCTCCCTCTCCCACTCCCCCTGCTTGTGTTCCCTCTCTCGCTGTGTCTCTCTCTGTCAAATAAATAAATAAAATCTTAAAAAAATAAAATCTTTAAATAATAATAATAATGATAATAACAAGGAACTCTTGTTTAGATGTGCGCAGGTGCAGCTCCAAGCACTTAACAGCACTAACTAATTTAATCCTCATCGCAGCCCTGTGAGTTTGGTGCTCTCGTTATCATCCCTGTTTTATGGTGAGGGTATTAAGACACAGAGGGTGACAATTCTTTCTCAAGAATGTAGAGCTAGAAAGTAGCAAAACTGGAATCAGAATCAGGGCAGTTCAGCTCCAGAGTCTAATACGTAACCACTATGCTGTTGCCTGTGTATTTGTGGCAATGGAACAGCATATGCAATACTTTGCTAATTCCCTATTAACAACTGATCTGCATCCCTCCCTTTTTTATTTAAGAAATTGTGTTGGGGCACCCAGCTGGCTCAGTCAGAAGAGCATGCAACTCTGGATCTCGGGGTCGTGAGTTTGAGCCCAAAGTTGGGTGTAGAGATTACTTAAATAAACTTAAAAAAAAGAAAAAAGATACTGTGTTTACTCGCTTTTGAATGTCACTATTACAGAATAGGAGGAAATAACCCCTCTGGTCAGTGCTCCCTGTAAGATCAGGGAATCTTTACAGATATTCACTATTTAGCCCCCAGTCTCTGAAGAAAGCAAAAAAGAGGCCAGAACATCTCCCAGCTCCTTCCCACAAAAACAAAACAAAACAAAACAAAACACTTTGTCTTCTTTTGAGTGATCACCCACTTGCGCATACCATGGCTCAGGAGCAGATGGAGGAGAGCCCCTCTCTCCTCTGCCCCCAAAGACCATGCGAGTAGAGCCCATTCCAAACCCTGGACCATTTGGACCATTGCAGGCAGAGAGCAGGAGAAGAACAGGTAATACTCAGAGTTCTTGGTGCTCTTAGTTTAAGATATAAAGGGACACGGAAACCTTCTGGTTTCCCTTAATTTCTATCTAATTATAATTTTTGTGTCCCTTAATTTCTATTATAATTTTAAAAATATCAAAATAAAGTCTGGGTTTGTGTGGGAAGCCACCCCTAAATCTGGCAGATTCTGAAATATGTGGTCCCTGTATTAGTTAGGGTTCTCCAGAGAAACAGAAGCAAAAGGGCATACATACAGAAAAAGATACATTATGAGGGAAAGGCTCAGGCAGTTATGGAGGCTGAAAAAGTCCCACAGCTTGCTGTCTGCGAGCATAGCCCTGTGGAGAAGACATGTAGTCAGTCCCAGGGAAGGCTGCTGCCAGCTTCTTGTTCTGCCCAGAAGTCATCTGTCTAATATTCATCACATTTAATGAGCTAAAGAACATGAAACTCTTTGTAAAGTTGTCATTGTTATCATCAACATTAAATTAGGCTTAGAATATATAAAATCACAAAACAAAAAGGGGAGGTTCAAGGATATATACAAACACGATTGGAAATTAGATTCAGACAGACTTAAAATTTTGTTCTTTCACTCTCATGAATAATTTTTTTTTTTTTTAATGTGGCCTTAGCAGGGCACCTGGCTGGCTCAGTCAGTAGAGTGCATGACTCTTGATCTCTGCGCTGTGGGTTCAAGCCCCATGTCAAGTATAGAGATTACTCAAAAAGAAAATCTTTTTAAAATAAATAAAATGTGGGCTTAGGATGACAGTGCACACTTAAGAAACTTGTGTTACAGGGCGCCTGGGTGGCTCAGTTGGTTAAGCGACTGCCTTCGGCTCAGGTCATGATCCTGGAGTCCTGGGATCGAGTCCCGCATCGGGCTCCCTGCTCAGCGGGAAGTCTGCTTCTCCCTCTGACCCTTTCCCCTCTCATGCTCTCTCTCTATCTCATTCTCTCTCTCAAATAAATAAATAAAATCTTAAAAAAAAAAAAAAGAAAAAAGAAACTTGTGTTACAGAGAGGGGAAGTGTTGTCTGATAGCAGAGGACTTGATGACCATTTATCTTAGCTATTGAAGGGGAGGGGAAAAAAATCCTTTCCATCCACCCCTTTAGGTTCTTAGCTAGAGCTCTGTACCAAAAGACAGATTAATAAGACAAAAGCCTACAAATCTACTTAAAGTAAGTTTTCTGTGACATGGAAGCCTTCATAAGGAAAATAAGACCTGGGCACTTTTTAAAAAGATTTATTTATTTATTTTAGAGAAAGAGCAAGAGAGTGGGGGAGGGGCAGAGTAGACTCCCCACTGAGCGTGGAGCCCAACGAGGGCTTGATGTGGGGCCTCGATCTCACGACCCTGAGATCATGACCTGAGCCCAAATCAAGAGTTGGCTGCTTAACTAACTGAGCCACCCTGTTCCTTCAGATTCCTCTCCATTTTGGGGGTTAAGGATCCTGGTAAGGGGAGGGAGTCTCTCATATGAAAGTCTAATGGTCTGCTTTATGGGAAGATCAGAAAATCTTTCCAGCCCTTGCCTTTTTTCAGCTTCCCTCAGCTTAAAATATTTAGTATGCCAAAATGCCATATTTTGGCATCGCACATCCTGAACTCCATCACTATTTTTTTTTAAATTTTTTAAAGATTTTATTTATTTATTTGAGAGAGAGAGAGAGAAACAGCATGAGAGGGGAGAAGGTCAGAGGGAGAAGCAGGGCTCCCCACTGAGCCGGGAGCCTGATGTGGGACTCGATCCCAGGACCCTGGGATCATGACCTGAGCCGAAGGCAGTCGCTTAACCAACTGAGCCACCCAGGCGCCCTGAACTCCATCACTATTGATGGTGTGTATAATCCCTGAGAGTCCAAGTCCACCTGTAAACTTGGAGCTGGAGACTGGGGGAATATCAAAGAGAAAGGTTCTTCTTTCATTTGCAAAATTACCAAATTTATTTATCTTCTTTTTTTTAAAAAATATTTTATTTATTTGGCAGAGAGAGAGAGAGACAGCGAGACAGGGAACACAAGCAGGGGGAGTGGGAGAGGGAGAAGCAGGCTTCCCGCCAAGCAGAGAGCCCGATGTGGGGCTCGATCCCAGGACCCTGGGATCATGACCTGAGCCGAAGGCAGATGCTTAATGTCTGAGCCACCCAGCCACCTCTATTCATCTTCTTAGAATTGAATGTATTACTGAGGGAATAAAAAAAAAAAAAGAAGGGATTTTAAAGAGGAGGGAGGAGGAAAAAGGAATTTAAAAAGGAGGAGGTATGGTCATATGAGGGGTGTTTTAGAATTTTTTTTAACAGGTCAAAATGGAAATGAAGCATAAAAGCCTGAATAACCTTTTTATTCACGGAAACAACTGTCACATCCTGCTTAAATCCACCAATGACTGGATTAAAGATGTTGTCTGTTACAGCCTGAAAAAAAGTCATTCGTCCTTTTGTTTATTTAGTAGATATTTATGAAGATTTCACTATGTATTAGGAACTATATTAAATGCTGGGGCATGTGTAGGTGAATGAAACAGATACAGTCCTTGCCTTCAAGAAGCTTACAATCCAGTGCAAGAGATAGACGATATATGAGCAAAGAAGCAAATATGTTATTCCTATAACTCGTATAAACTCTACAGGGGTCTGTGGTGGAGAATTAGGAAACTTTAGGGAGCATGGTTGTGGAAAGACTTTTCGAAGAAATGACATTTAAGCTCAGACCAGAAGCATGGGTGATAAACTGCTGGCATTTGGGTGGAGAGGGCATCCTAGGGAGAGGGAGTGGTATAAACTAAAGCCAGGGGGTTGAAAAACACTTGGTGAATACATGAAGGTCAAAATTGATGGAGATCTTGCCTTTGGCATTAACCAAGGAACAGGGCTCCATGAACACTAAAGAGTTGGCAAGAAGAAATGTTTTCCTACTCCTGGGAAATTCAGCTAACTCATTAGCAAATTCAAGTGACTTTAGCAAAGAAAATGGATTTCTGGAGAGAGTGTAAATTGCTACAATCATCTTGCAAAATAACTTGACTTTATCCCATAAAGACTAATACTTTCAATACCTTAAGACCCAGCAATTCTACCCTAGAGCAGCAGTCTTCAGAATTTTTTGCTTCTGTGCCCACTAAGGTAATCTTGTAAAACTCTCTACCCCTCTGAACATTTTTGGATTGATATCTAAAATGTTTTTCCTATGTGTAAACAGTTCAAACAATAAATGCTATCATATTTTAAGTATTGGTATATTAAGACTGTTATTTCATATTTTATTTTATTTTTTTAAAAGATTTTATTTATTTATTTGACACAGAGACAGACAGCGAGAGAGGGAACACAAGCAGGGGGAGTGGGAGAGGGAGAACAGGCTTCCCGCGGAGCAGGGAGCCCGATGCGGGGCTCGATCCCAGGACCCTGGGATCATGACCTGAGCTGAAGGTAGACGCTTAATGACTGAGCCACCCAGGTGCCCCATGTTATTTCATATTTTAAAATATACCTAATGGGTCAAATCTCCGTGTTGTACACCTGAAACTAATATAACCTTGTATGTCAACCATACTCCAAAAAAAAAAAAAAACCCAACCCAAAATAAAATGCATCCAAAGGAATCTAACTACCATAGTGATTTGGTAAATAAATAAATAAGTGCTTGGATGAACTCTTTTTTTTAAGATTTTATTTATTTATTTGAGAGAGAGAGAGAGCACAAGCAAGGGTGGGGGGAGGGGCAGAGGGGGACAGAGAAGCAGGCCTCCTGCCAAGCAGGGAGCCTGATGTGGGGCTTGATCCCAGGACCCCAGGATCATGACCCGAGCTGAAGGCAGATGCCTCACCAGCTGAACCACCCAGGTGCCTGGATGAGCTCTTTGTAATAGACAGGAATTTTACATTATTCTTTTATCTCTTTGAATCTGTGTTTCCATTCTACTTTCCCCATAGAATTTTATCTTAACAAAATATATTTTATGTTTGAAAATGCTTTCTTGTCCTAAGTGTTCTTTTGTCCATGTGATAAATCCATGTGATAAAAATATACATAAAATAAGTTTTAATTTATTAAAATTTATTTTCTTTCTTTTGACCGTAGGACTCTTAAGTGTTAGAAAATATTGTCTTGAGGGCGCCTGAGTGGCTCAGTCATTAAGCGTCTGCCTTTGGCTCGGGTCATGATCCCAGGGTCCTGGGATCGAGCCCCGCATCGGGCTCCCTGTTCCGCGGGAAGCCTGCTTCTCCCTCTCCCACTCCCCCTGCTTGTGTTCCCTCTCTTGCTATGTCTCTCTCTGTCAAATAAATAAATAAAATCTTTAAAAAATAAAAAAATAAAAAAATAGAAAATATTGTCTTGAGTTATTATTAAAATTATTAGTATAACACAATCAAACAATATATTACAAATCTTGCCAAGTAATGATTAAACATAAAAGGTAAATTTTACTGGAGATGCAACTTTTAGGAAAATGGATGGAGCTTTAATTTCCCAAATAGCTTGTATTTCTTTGGATGATCTTTACTTTTTTTTTTTAAGATTTTATTTATTTATTTGACAGAGACAGAGACAGCAAGAGAGGGAACACAAGCAGCGGGAGTAGGAGAGGGAGAAGCAGGCTTCCCGCGGAGCAGGGAGCCCGATGTGGGGCTCGATCCCAGGACCCTGGGATCACGACCTGAGCCGAAGGCACACAACGACTAAGCCACCCAGGCGCCCTGATCTTTACTTATTTCTAAAATAAGACAGGAGGTAGCATGGATTCTCTTTCCATTTTTCTTTTGTTTATGATAAATGGAAAGGCTGAGAAAACTTTTTCACATAAATAGGTGTATGGGAATGAAATGGGATTTTCTTTGAATTCTTTAAGAATTGTCTGACGGTTTTGTGATCAGCAGAACATTTAATAATCTGTCAGCTGCTCCCCAGTCATTAGAGTCATCTGCTTTCTCAGCCGTGGCACCTGTGCTTCGGGTGGCCCCCCATTTGGCCAGAGGTTTTTATGTGACTGACCAGTGCCCTGGGGGTGCACCAATGCGCCAGATTCTGAATGAGAGCAGTGCACCTTTGGCTGGAGGGCAACTGTGAAAAGGTAAGTGGTACCCGCGAAACCGAACCCCCAGAATAGTCATGTTCTTCAGGCAAATGAATTGAGGGAAGAATGTATGTAGAAATTCGGAATCTGACAATCGAGTTCCTTGTCGCTCTCTGTGATAATACCACAGAGGTACCAGGGTGAAGACCACTGTCCAAAAAAACTCCTGCTTGGGCGCCTGGGTGGCTCAGTCGTTAAGCGTCTGCCTTCAGCTCAGGACATGATCCCAGGGTCCTGGGGTCGAGTCCCACATCGGGCTCCCCGCTCAGCGGGAAGCCTGCTTCTCCCTCTCCCACTCCCCCTGCTTGTGTTCCTGTTCTCGCTGTCTCTCTCTGTCAAATAAATAAATAAAATCTTTAAAAAAAAAACAAACAAAAACTCCTGCTTATGAGCATCACATCCAAGAATGTTCACAGCATCCCTGTTTGCCCTAACCCCAAACTAGAAATAAGGCAAATGTCTCCTGGCCGGAGAGAGCATAAATAGATTTTGATCTAGTCATGCGATAGAATTTAATACAGAAGTGAAAAACAAACCACAGTTCTACTTAACAGCAGAGATGATTCTCAGGAACAGGATATTGAGTAAAAGCGACAACAGGAACAGAAACGAATCCTGGAGGACTACATGCAAAATGAAACCACTTTTAGAAAGCTCAAAAACATGTACAATCGATAATATATTTTTAGGCATATATATAATTTTAAAAAAGATAACAAAATAGGGGTGCCTCGGTGGCTCGGTTGGGTAAGCGTCTGACTCTTGGTCTTAGCTCAGGTCTTGATCTCAGCGTGGTGAGTTCGAGCCCCGCGTTGCGCTCCACGCTGGGCATGGAGCCTACTTAAAAAAAAAAGACAACAAAATGATAAATAAAATTCAGGGTTGTGGTCACTTCTGAGAGGAGGAAACAGGCATCAGAAAGGGAAGCGTAGTCGCTCCCTCTGCGCCGCCCGCCGGAGCTGAGTAGGACGCAGTCCTCTGCTTGTGCATTTCGCAGGCGTGGCCTCGCCGCTCCCCTTTTTCTTCAGTGCCACTTACACTCACCGCTACGAGCACCAACATGAACAGGCAACTCAACGGCTTTCACGAGGCATTCATCGAGGAGGGCACGTTCCTCTTCACCTCAGAGTCTGTGGAGGAAGGCCACGCAGATAAGATCTGTGACCAGATCAGCGATGCTGTGCTTGATGCCCACCTTCAGCAGGACCCTGATGCCAAAGTGGCTTGTGAAACTGTTGCTAAAACTGGAATGATCCTTCTTGCTGGGGAAATTACGTCCAGAGCTGCTGTTGACTACCAGAAAGTGGTTCGTGAAACCATTAAACACATTGGATATGATGATTCTTCCAAAGGGTTGGACTACAAGACATGTAATGTGCTGGTAGCCTTGGAGCAACAGTCACCAGATATTGCTCAAGGTGTTAATCTTGACCGGAACGAGGAAGACATTGGTGCAGGGGACCAGGGTTTGATGTTTGGTTATGCCACTGATGAAACTGAGGAACGTATGCCTTTAACTATTGTCTTAGCACACAAGCTCAATGCAAAACCGGCCGAACTATGCCACGATGGCACTTTGCCTTGGTTATGCCCAGATTCTAAACCTCAAGTGACTGTGCAGTGCATGCAGGATCGAGGTGCTGTGCTTCCCATCAGAGTCCACACAATTGTTATATCTGTTCAGCACGATGAAGAGGTTTGTCTTGATGAGATGAGGGATGCCCTAAAGGAGAAAGTCATCAAAGCAGTTGTCCCTGCAAAATATCTTGATGAGGATACAATCTATTGTCTACAGCCAAGTGGCAGATTTGTTATTGGTGGGCCTCAGGGTGATGCTGGTTTGACTGGCCGGAGAATCATTGTGGACACTTGTGGCGGTTGGGGAGCTCATGGAGGAGGTGCCTTTTCAGGAAAAGCTTATACCAAGGTGGACAGTTCAGCGGCTTATGCTGCTCATTAGGTGGCAAAGTCCCTTGTTAAAGGAGGTCTGTGCAGAAGGGTTCTTGTTCAGGTCTCTTATGCTATTGGAGTTTCTCATCCATTGTCTATCTCCATTTTCTATTATGGCACCTCTCAGAAGAGTGAGAGAGAGCTATTAGAGATTGTGAAGAAGTATTTTGACCTCCGCCCTGGGGCCATTGTCAGGGATCTGGATCTGAAGAAGCCAATTTATCAGAGGACGGCAGCCTATGGCCACTTTGGTAGGGACAGCTTCCCATGGGAAGTGCCCCAAAAGCCTAAATATTGAAAGTGTTAGCCTTTTTTCCCCAGACTTGTTGGCGTAGGCTACAGAGAAGCCTTCAAGCTCTGAGGGAAAGGGCCCTTCTTCCTAAATTTTCCTGTCCTCTTTCGGCTCCTGATCAGTTGCAGTCACTCCTAGTTCAATGACATGAATTTTAGCTTGTGTGGGGGACTGTAAGTTGGGCTTGCTATTCTGTCCCTAGGTGTTTTGTTCACCATTATAATGAATTAAGTGAGCATAGGTGATCCATGTAACTGCCTAGAAACAAACCAACAACACTGTAGTAAATAATGCTTTTTGAAATTGAAAAAAAAAAGAGAAAGGGAAGCGTATTGTAGATGTAGCATATTCTGAGTGATGAGTTTATGGATGATAATTTCAGCATCATACGTCATAAGTATACATGGTACATACATGGTATATATACCATGCTTATGTGCATGGGACAGACATTTATCTTTAAATATAAATTAAAAATGAAAGAAAGGCAGAAGAATGAAGGTTACCTTATTTAACATTATTGAGGTTTATTTATTTGTAACTCAATAAAGTTCTCCTGAGCAAATTCCACGTGTAGGCATTGATGTAGATGCCAGAGATCTAGGGATGAGAGGAGGCAGACGTTTCCTGGAAGCTTGTATTTTGCCGGAAAGAGAGAGGAAGAGAAACTTTTTCTTCTGCAGGGTTCAGTGGTTTGAGAATGATTCAGGAGATCCGTTCTGAAGATGAAGCTCAGACACACACGGAACTGAGAGATACCGCAGTACCAGGTGCCATGGTTTAAACCTGTAAGCCAATTTGTACCTGACTTCACTCAAATTGCTGGACTTTTGTTCCTGTGACCCAGCAAGTTCCCCTGTGGCAGTGGTGTTCTTGAAGCAGGCTTGAGTTGGGTTTTCTGGCATCTGTAGCACAATGAATGCTAACAGACACAACCCTGGGGGGTTACTCATTGAGCGAATTGCGGGGGCAGGGTTGGCACCAGGAACTCTGAAGCTATTTGTTTATCAGTTTACTTTCTAATGGGCAGCGAGTTTCAACGTTTTCAAGGGCTTTCATATGCATTGTCTCTTCTGACTCTTAAATCTACCTTGTAGCAGAAAAGCAAGAGGTGAAGGGACTTGTATATAGCTGGATAGATAGTAGGGGTCCTTGGGACTTGAACACAGACCTCTGGGCTCCAGGTCCTGTGTGTTTTCTGTTAGAACATGGGGGATAAAACAGTCAAGTTAACTGACATAAAATTTCCACAGGATTGGTCAGTTTGCACGAGCATCTCACTGAGATAGTGTTAGGGGGATGCTTGCCATCGTTCTATTTTATTTCATTTATTTTTAATTATTATTAGTTTTTTAGTAATCTCTACACCTAACATGGGGCTTGAACCCACAATCCTGAGACAAGAGTCAAATGCTCTACTGAATGACCCAGACAGGTAGCCCTGTAATCACTTTATTTTATTTTATTTTTTTAAAATTTTATTTATTTATTTGACAGAGAGAGACAGCTAAAGCAGGAACACAAGCAGGGGGAGTGGGAGAGGGAGAAGCAGACTCCCTGCTGAGTGGGAGCCTGATGTGGGACTCGATCCCAGGACCCTCGGATCATGACCTGAGCCGAAGGCAGACGCTTAACGACTGAGCCACCCAGGCGCCCCAATAATCACTTTATTTTAAATGATGAACTCTTCCAGGTGTAGAGAAAGCATAGAGAATAAGCAAATAAATACAGGAAACAGATCCTCCCATTCAGCCTTCAGAAAGGAACCCAGCCCTGCTGACACCTTGATTTTAGACTAGCGAGTCCCATTTCAGATTTCTTATCTCCAAAAATGTAAGATAATAAATTTGTGTTATTTTAAGCCATTCAGTCTTTGGTAATTTTTTATAGCAGGCATAGAAAACGAATCTAAGATTTATATATAGGCTTCAGTCATTCATTTTAACTGCAATGTGCAATTGCACTGCATGTGCTCTTTGAGTATTGCTTTTCAAAATTATATTTGAGAGATTCAGTCGTGTTTTTCCATGCACCTGTAGTTTGTAGTTTCTCTCTTTTCTTTTTTTTTTTTTTTTGAGAAAGAGTGCGAGCAGGGGTGGGGAGTTGAGGGTGGGTACAGGGCAAGAGAGACAGAGAGAGAGAGGAGAATCTTAAGCAGGCTCTACATCTAGGGTGGAGCCTGACTCGGGGCTCAATCTCATGACCCCGAGATCATGACCTGAGCTGAAATCAAGAGTCAGAGCCACCCAGGCACCCCCATAGTTTCTTTAGTTTCCTATTGAATGACTATCCCATGTGTTTTAGTTTACTATTCATCTGTTGATGAACATTCATGTCGTTTCCATTTTTTATGCTGTAATAAACAATGTTGCTGTGAATATTTTTGTATTTGTTTCCTTGTGCACATGTGCCAGAGTTTCTCATAGGGTGGTGGGTTGACAACCCACTGGGATAATGAGTCTAACGTGCAAGCCGGGTTTTCAACTTAATGGGAGTGGAATTGGTGGATTGCAGGGTGTATGCATCATTAACTTTATTATATGTGCTAAATTGCTCTCCAATGTGGCTATGCCAATTTAAACTCCCCCAGCAGTGCATGAAGGTGCCCATTTTCCTACACATTGAAATGTGACTTTTAAATTTCCGCCAATATGATGAGTCTAAAATGGTATCTCCTTTTCATTTCAATTTGCATTTCCCTGATTACTAGCAAGGATGAATATGTTTACACATGTTTATTGGCCGCTTGTCTCTCCTCTTCCTTGAATTGTCCAGATAACGTGAAACAAGTTAGGACCCAGACTCCACTGGCATGGGACATGCCACATGTGAAAATATAACTGGACCCCTACAGGCCCCGATGGTTCTTTAAGGAGGATTTATCGATTCAAGGAACTTCAAATGAAATGTACACGAGGAACTAATGAGTGTATCACATTTAATAAAATAGAAGTAATCGCATTTGTTTTTTTCCACCAAGAAGATTTAAAAACTATCAAGGTTCTGAGAAACTTGAACACTGCTCTTTTCACAAAAATGTCCTACTTTTATATTTCTGATTGTGCACACTTCAATGACACAACCCCATTTATCATTAAACACTGACCACATTCTGGATTCTAAGCGGTTCATGCGAAAAGGATGAAAGCGAACAGGAAGAATATCATCTGGATTCCGAGGTTGTGAAGGAAGGGGACCTGACAGAGGATCAAGCCTGCCCAGGGTTGCTGGGCGTTCTGTTCAGTCCTCCCAAAGTGGCAGTGAGGGAGACACTAGCTCACTCCCAAAGCTTATCCAGCCAAATGCCCATAGCTCGCTTGCCCCAATTCCGGACTTTTCTGGGGCTGCTCAGTCGGAAAATAATCAGAAGCAAAAGTTAGAAAAACCATACGCCATTTGTGGTTTCATATCTCCCTCTTCTGGACAAAGAAGAACTTGCACCGTGGAAGTCTGCTTTCCATTGCATATTACAACTAAAATAGTACTTTTGTTTTTACTTTGTTACCAAGGCTTACCAAAATATGTATATTAAGACTCAAAATGCATGTATTTTATCTATCTCTCCATCATCTATCTGTGTATCACCTATCATCTATCATCTAATTTATGTGTCCCAGGTGGATATCGGCAAGTAGGTGGTAGCTTGCCTTGCTTTCTTTCTTCCTTTTCTCCTAAGTCTTTGTGGTATGGAAAGCCCCTTAATAAAGTATTTTAAAATGTTACCAATTGGTAATTAGCCCTTCACTTGATGTCTTTCCTCATATTCTGTTATGTACTTTTCGATCCTAATATTTATCTAGTTCTTCGATGTGGCCCCCCACCTCCCCACCTGCCGGGGAAGTGAAATTGACTCAGCACAAATCACAGACTTTACGAAACCTGCCCATGTTTCTTTCCTTTCCTTCCCATTCCTCCCTCCCTTCCTATCTATCCTCCTTTCTTTCTTTCTTTTTTTTTTTTTTTTTGGATCTTCTCTAACTGCTTGAATGAATTTTACAATAATGTAAGAAATATTGGGGAACTAAATATGGGGAAGAGCATAGTCATACATAATATATTCAGAGGGTTTCTCTATTGCTTTGATTACTCATTAAATTGAGCCAAGGTTCTGTTGGATTTACTTTTTATTTATTTGTTTATTCATATGGAAATACATGCATGTGGTCTAAAATTCATGTGATACCAAAATGTATACATGGAAGTCTCTTTCATTCAACAGCTTCCTTCCTGAGAGCAATCTCTAGTGT
Source organism: Callorhinus ursinus (assembly GCF_003265705.2). Taxonomy (NCBI): domain Eukaryota; kingdom Metazoa; phylum Chordata; class Mammalia; order Carnivora; family Otariidae; genus Callorhinus; species Callorhinus ursinus. The sequence goes on from NW_027397076.1 coordinate 40,162,417, forward strand.
CAGTTCCTTAACACATGTATTTTATTTTTTAAATTTTATTTTAAATTCCATTAACATAAAGTGCATTATTAGTTTCAGAGGTAGAGTTCAGTGATTCATCAGTTGTATATAACACCCAGTGCTCATTACATCAAGCGCCCTATTTAATGCCCATAACCCAGTGACCCCATCCCTCCACCCACCTCCCTTCTAGCATCCCTCAATTTGTTTCCTATGGTTAAGAGTCTCTTATGGTGGGGCACCTGGGTGGCTCAGTTGGTTAAGCAACTGCCTTCAGCTCAGGTCATGATCTTGGAGTCCCAGGATCGAGTCCCACATCGGGCTCCCTGCTCAGCGGGGAGTCTGCTGGAGAACTCTGACCCTCTTTCCTCTCGTGCTCTCTGTCTCTCATTCTCTCTCTCTCAAATAAATAAATAAAATCTTAAAAAAAATAAAAAGCTAAATTCTGTGCACATGATGAACAAAATGCAGAGGAAGTTCAGGTGGTGAGATATGTTCCTCATTTAACAGAGGAAAAAAAGCATATGCTCTCAAATACCCTTCTGGCATTTTCCATTAATCCTTTTTACTCATACTTTGAGTAGTTCTCCAAGTGGGTAGGTCCCCAACATCAGTATCTCCTGGGAACCTGTTAGAAATGCAGATTATCAGCCCTGCCCCAGATTAACTGAATCAGAAACTCTGGGAGGGGACCCAACATTCTGTGGTTTCTCAAGCTCTTCAGGTGTGTCTGATATTTGCTAGAGTTTGAGAACTCTGGTAAATGAAAAGAGTCTCAAAGGTGGGGTAGTTTAAAAATTTCCTCAGGTCATCCTCATGGGTGGCTAGCATTAAGAATCTGGGCTGGCCTAACTGAAATTTTTCTCTAATCCTAACCCATCTCAAGCTTTTCCCATTCCCTGAGTTTTCATGCTGGGTGCCCTGCCTTTACTCCCAATTTACAGATAAGAGAGCTGAGATTCAAAGAGATTGAGTTACTTGTTCCAGAAAAGTAACTGGATTTTGGCAGAGCTAGGTCTCAAAACCAGTGTCCTTGGAATCCCTCATCATTGCATTTTCTGTTTTGCACACTGCCACTTCCCCCACTACCATTTATTTCTTTTGCTCATTTTCTATCAGTTTGTTTGCTTTTTAAATCAGTTATTCAGGGGCGCCTGGGGGGCTCAGTTGGTCGAGCGTCTTTGGCTCAGGTCATGATTCTTGGATCCTGGAATCAAGCCCTGGGTTGGGTTCCCTGATCTGCAGGGAGTCTGCTTCTCCCTCCCTCTGCCCCTCCCCTCGCTCATGCTCTCTCTCAAATAAATAAATAGAATCTTTAAAAAAAATCAGTTATTACTATGTTCTGAATTCTAATATTTTGTGTTACTTTCACTCTATATATCTTCTGTTTGTTGAGGATCTATTTTTTTATCTACTCATTTATTGTTATATTTAAAAAATTCTAGTATAGTTAACATACAGTGTTATGTTGACGATCTTTTCGACTCTCCTTATGATATCTTTTGATACTGTTAAGCTTATCAACTACTTTCCCTTGTGGCTTCTGCTTACTGTACCTTTTAAAAGAAATACTTTCCTATCTCAAAGTTATAAAGTTATTTTTCATATATATATTTTAAAAGAGTTTGTAGTTTATAATTTTGCTTTTCATACTTTCTTTTTTTAAGATTTTATTTTTAAGTAATCTGTACACCCAACATGGGGCTCAAACTTAGAACTATGAGGTCATGCTCCACCGACTGAGCCAGCCAGGTGCCCCACTTTTCATACTTTTATATTTGATCCACCTGGAATTTATTTTTGGGTGTGCTGTGAGGCATGGTTTAATTTCATTTTTCCCATGTGGATAGTCATCCCAGAACCACTTACTGAAAAGTACATTGCTTCTAATGATCCTCAACGTTCCTGTCATATAACTTTCTATACCTTTTACTTCTTAACTGATTCACGTCTTCTTGGCTATTCCTGACCCTTTGCTATTTTGTTTTATTTATTTATTTTTATTTTAAAGGAAATAAAGGAAGAGAAATCCTCAAGCAGACTGCCTGCTGAGCATGAGCCCTGATGGGACTCGATCCCAGGACCCTGAGATCACAACCTGTGCCAAAATCAGACACTTAACTGACTGAGCCACCCAGGCACCCCGACCCTTTGCTATTTTAAAGAATGTCCTTCAATTTGGCCCTTTTTGTGTTTCTTCAGGATTACATTCAGGGCATGCATTTTTACCAGTAATACCACAGAAGTGACATGTCCTTCATAATGCATCCTTTCAGGAGGCGTATGATATTTATTGATCCCATTACCTATAACGTAAAATTCTATCATTTGGTTAAGTTGGTGTCTATCAGGTTTTTCACTGTAAACTTACTATTCTCTCTTCTGTAATTAATAAGTATTTTGTGAGGAGGTATTTTGAGACTATGTAAATCTCCGTTTCTTTTTATTTATTTATTTATTTTTAAAGATTTCTATTTATTTATTTTGAGAGAGAGAGAATGAGAGAGAGAGAGCACATGAGATGGGGGGAGGGTCAGAGGGAGAAGCAGGCTCCCCGCCGAGCAGGGAGCCCGATGCGGGACTCCAGGATCATGACCTGAGCCGAAGACAGCCGCCCAACCAACTGAGCCACCCAGGCGCCCTAAATCTCCGTTTCTTATCAAACTCTCACTGACTAGTTTTAGAACATATCAGGGAAGAATGGTTATTTTTGTTTGTTTGTTTCCTAGGAATGCGCATGCCAGACTGTAAGAAGGGGAACCAACCCTAGAAGTGGAATGTGCTAGTCAGGTGGGCTAGCTTACGCTGTAACAACAAAGAACCCTCAGACCCCTGGGGCTTACCATAACCGAAGTTTACCCATCTCATTCTCCATATTCAAGGTGGGTTGTTAGAGGGTCTGTTCACTCAGGACACAGGCTGACTGAGGCTCATCCTGACATAGGCTTTCATAACTGGTGAAGTACAAGAGGGAATGAGGTTAAATATGCATTGTTACTTAAAGCTTCTGCCTGGAAGTGAAACATCACCTTCCCTATACTCAACATGGCTATACCTATCTTTTTTTTTTTTAATTTTTAAAAAAATTTTAAGCAATCTCTACACCCCGTGTGGGGCTCAAACTGACAACCCCAAGATCAAGAGTCACATGCTCTACCATCTGAACCAGCTGGGTGCCCCATGTAGCTATACCTATCTTTAAATAGGGGCAGTGATGACCCTCCCCCCATCATGTGCTCTCTCTCTCATTCTCTCTCAAATAAATAAATAAAATCTTAAAAAAAAAAAAAGGGCGCCTGGGTGGCTCAGTTGGTTAAGCTCCTGCCTCCAGCTCAAGTCATGATCCTGGAGTCCCGGGATGAGTCCAGCATCTGGCTCCCTGCTCAGCGGGGAGTCTGCTTCTCCCTCCAACCCTCCCACCTCTCATGTGCTCTCTCTTTCTCTCTCTCTCATTGTCTCTCAAATAAATAAATAAAATCTTTAAAAAAAATGAATAGGGGCAGGGAGTGCAAGCCTAGAATATCTCAGGAGAGGGGAACTGAAATAGTTGTAAATAGGCCCAAGGACTCCAACATCATGTATTACAGAGCTCAGGTTTTTGCCAAAGAGAGTACGGTAAATTGGACTGTTACCAATATTTTCTCTCTTTCAGAAGGCAGAGTATACACTCCACACTTTTTGAATTCAGGTTTGGCCCTGTGACTGCTTTAACCAATGGAACATAGGAAGAGTGATAGGATGCCAGTTCTGGGCAGTAGTTTTAAGATCCAGAGCATAATTCATCACAGTCCATATCAGTAATTGCCCCTTTGCTATGAACTGTATGTTTGTGTCCCTGCAAAATTTGTATGTGAAAGCCCTAACCTTCAATGTGATGATATTTGGAGGTGAGGCATTTGGGAGGTAATCAGGTTTAGGTGAAGTCATGAGGGTGGGGCCCCCATGATGGGATTAGTGTCCTTGCAAGAAGTGGAAGAAACTGGAGCTCATTCTCTCTCTGTCTCTCTGTGAGGACTCAGGGAGATGGTGGCCATCTGCCAGTCAGGAAGAGAGCTCTCACCACAACCTGACCACGCTGGCAACCTGATCTCAGACATTCGGCCTCTGGAACTGTGAGAAATAAATTTCTGTTGTTTAAGCCACTCAGTCTGTGGCATTTTGTTATGGCAACCTGAGCTAAGATACCCTTCCTCTTCTCCTCTACCATGAGAATTGAACATCCCACAGAGAAGCTACTCCTTCATCAGGGTTCTGGAAAGAGAGGACATGTGCAGCCAAGTTGAGCAGAGCCCAGCTGAGCCCATCAGAGTTGCAGTTGACCTGTAACCCCAATGAAATGTGAGCAGGAAATAATCATTTTTTCTTATAAGCCACTAAGATATGGAGGATGGTTGTTATCACAGTCAGGACTAGGGTGATGGGAGTAAGGCATTTTCCTCGGGTGCAAAATTCACAGAGGTTTCAAACAGCTCAATAATCAAGATGAATGAGGGGTGCCTGGGTGGCTCAGTTGGTTAAGCATCTGCCCCGGGCTCGGGTCATGATCTTGAGATCCTGGGGTCAAGCCCCATGATGGGCTTCCTGCTCAGCGGGGAGTCTGCTTCTCCCTCACCCTCTGCCACTCTCCCTCTGCCCCTCCCCCCCGCTCGTGTGCACTCTCTCAAATGAATAAATAAAATCTTAAAAAAAAAGATGAATGATACTTTTTCTTTTTCTTTTTTTTTTTTTTAAGATTTTATTTATTTATTTGACAGAGACACAGCGAGAGAAGGAACACAAGCAGGGGAAGTAGGAGAGGGAGAAACAGGCTCCCTGCTGATCAGGGAGCCCGACGTAAGGCTCGATCCCAGGACCCTGGAATCATGACCTGAGCCGAAGGCAGATGCTTAATGACTGAGCCCCCCAGGCGCCCCAGATGAATGATACTTTCATGCAATATTTCTGTTAAAATTTCAAAATGCAGAAGAATCCACAATGAACAAAATATCAAAAATTTGAATACAAACAAGAGGAGCAGTGTAACCTAGCAAAAGCCCACTAAAGAGGGCGCCTGGGTGGCTCAGTCATTAAGCATCTGCCTTCAGCTCAGGTCATGATCCCAGGGTCCTGGGATCGAGCCCCGCATCGGGCTCCCTGCTCCACGGGAAGCTTGCTTCTCCCTCTCCCACTCCCCCTGCTTGTGTTCCCTCTCTCGCTGTGTCTCTCTCCGTCAAAGAAATAAATAAAATCTTAAAAAAAAAAAAAAGCCCACTAAAGAATTAAAGAAAGTTTTTGTCTGTTTGTTTGTTTTGTTTTTAAGAAGAGTTTTGATGCAACTAAAACAAATCCCAGCTGGAGTTTGGCAACAGGTGAGGAAGAGCAAACTGGAAGGGCATAATGAATAAATGTCAACATCAGTTAGAAAACTGATTTTGAGTTAATGATCCATTATCACATTTCTTGCTTTGTTTTTAGTGAATTTTAAAAAGCTTTAAATAAAACAAATATCTCAAACAGCAGACTGGGAAAGAGGAACAAACCAAAAAGAGAAAATACCAGTAAGAGGCACTTTAGAGATTGAGGTCCAAATGGTACCTTCCTGGCAGGATTAGGGGCTAATCCGGGCAGCATGGCTGCTTTAAGGAGGCCCTTTCCAGCCTGGCAGAGGATGCCTCTTCTGGTATGTGGTTTTCAAAAACAACGCTTCCAGGCACCTGGGCGGCTCAGTCAGTTGAGCGCCCAACTCTTGATTTTGGCTCAGGTCATGATCTCGGGGTCCTGGGACTGAGCCCCGTGTCGGGCTCTGTGCTTCTCATGGAGTCAGCTTGAGATCGTCTCTCCCTCTCCCTCTGCTCTTTCTGCTCATGCTCTCTCTCTCTCTTTCTAAAATAAGTAAAAACATAGATGATAGATAGATAGATAAACATTACATTAAAACAAAACAAAACCAAAAGAAGGCTTCCCCGTAGGTATATCCAGGAAGGAAAGTTGCAACAATTGTTTTCCACTTTCATTTCAGAAAGATAAATATTTAAAACAATTCAAATATATTTTAAGCAAGATAGACTGTAGAAATCATGCTTGAACCTGAGATAAACAGCAGACTGATGTAGCCATCCAGATATTCTGACAGACAAACTGTAGCTCATCTGCCTAACTTCTTTCAGTAAACAGGCTGAGAATCTATCATCTGCATTGGGATTGATAAAATAAAACTTGTGACCACTGTTACCAGTATGAAAGAGACAAGTGTGGACTCTAGGAAACACTAAAAGGTAAAGGCAGCAACATTGGGAAGTATTTCTCAGGGCTTAGTTTGTAGCTTTGTCTTTTAGCATTAGAGACTTTGCAAAATTTAAAGGCTGGTGGAGATTCATTCACAGAATCTGTGGCCCACTGTTTAGCAACACAGTAGGGATTCAGCAGTTAAGGGTTTTAGTTTTGCCACACTCACTCACATATCAGACTGTAAACATATTCACTGGCATAATTTACTCCTTTTCTGAAACTCCTTATTTTAACTATAAAAGAGGATACATAAGAATCATGGCAATAGGACGCCTGGGTGGCTCAGTCGTTAAGCGTCTGCCTTCGGCTCAGGTCATGATCCTGGGGTCCTGGGATCGAGCCCCGCATCGGGCTCCCTGCTTGGCAGGGAGCCTGCTTCTCCCTCTGCCTGCTCTGCCTGCCCCTTCCCCTGTTTGTGCGCGCACTCTCTCTCTCTGACAAATAAATAAAATCTTGAAGTAAAACAAACAAAAAAACCCCCCAAAAAACAACAAAACAAAAACAAAAACAAAACAAAAAAGAATCATGGCAATAAGATGATTTCAAAAGAAGTACATCCTGACAGTTGAAAACCCCAGACCATAATTTCCCCCATGGAGGCTGCTGGGACAGCAGCTTGGCTTCTGGTATAAACGTAGGACTCCTAGCGACTGAGATTACAAGTTGAAAGAAAGAACACAGTTTCCTTCCCACTGGTAACTTTAAAAAATATCTGTATTTCTGCTACAGAAAACAACCCAACTAGAGTATATAAAACTCAAAGATACATTTTTTTGTCAAATTGGCTTACTTAAATAACTGTGGTCCTTAATATAGTATTTTTTTTAAAAGATTTTATTTATTTATTTGACAGAGATAGAGAGAGAGCACAAGTAGGCAGAGAGGCAGGCAGAGGGAGAGGGAGAAGCAGGCTCTCCACCGAGCAGGGAGCCCGAGGCGGGACTCGATCCTGGGACTCCAGGATCATGACCTGAGCCGAAGGCAGTCGCTTAATCAACTGAGCCACCCAGGCACCCCTTAATATAGTATTTTTAACTACTATATTTCTACCATGTTTCTTAGAAAGATGTAACTAATGACCAAATGCCAATAATTGGTGATGTTTGTGAAAACTAATTCTCATTAGACATTTAAATCATTCCATATTTATGGAGGACTTATAAATTATTATTTTTATTGAGGTATAATTGACATATAATATCACATTACATTTAGGTATACAACATGATTCAATATTTGTATATATCAGGAAATGATCATCACAATAAGTCAACATCCATTCCTATCCATAGTGGCAAAAATTTTTTTCTTACGATAAAGTCTATATTAGAAATTATTGATACCATATTAAACTTTGTATTTCAGAAGTTCTACTTGCCAGATATAGCTTTCACTATTTTATTGCTCAAATAATGTATTTCATATGTAAGGTTTTCTACATTATACTTTATAATTTCCTAAATTTGGAATTAATCGCAGTAACATTATATTATTTCTGCAGAAATTTGCTACCCGAAGAATAGATTATTTTATTTAAAAATTTTGCCTAAGCCAAATATAAGTTTGGAGAGCAGTGAAAGTATGGAACTTGGTAATTTTTTGGAAGGATAGGGAGGAATAAATAGGAATTTACAGATTCTAGCTTGAGAAACAGCATGGTTAATGACACCATTTCCCGAGATTAAGGTTTGAGAGAAAAGAGTTGTGTGTGTATGGGTGTTTTGGAAGAGGAAGACAATGAATACAGTTTTAGTTGTGTAGTTTAAGATGCATGAAAGAGATCTAAAAGGAACTAAAAGAGTCACTGTGGGACCAGTGACACATGGAAGACACTATGTGAGAAGCCAGACAACTTGCAGCAAGTGGGACTCCAATTCCTTCTGAGAACTACTATCCCAATGAGCCAGTTTTTCAGTGGTTTCCTCTGTGATGAGCTCACTCAATGGATGGAGATGACTGAAACCCTTTGCCTGCACTGCTGGGTGGTTCCATAGACCTAGTGGCAGTTAACTTGAGTAGCTTATAACCATCCCAGAAGCCCGTCTCCTCCTGAACCAGGAATGTCTCAGTTCCAGCTGATCTTAGAAGAAAAATGCTGCCCCAATGTCCCTTTGCTGGTACTGAGAGATGCCACCAAATCTATCTTTCCTTTATTTTAAAAAAAGATTTAATTAATTTATTTGAGGGAGAGAGACAGAGAGATAGAGTGTGAGAGAGCACATGAAGGGGCAGCAGCAGAGGGAGAGGCAGAGGGAGAAGCAGGCTTCCCATTGAGCAGGGAGCCCGATGCGGGGCTCCATCCCAGGACTCCAGAATCATGACCTGAGCCAAAGGTGGACACTTAACCAACTGAGCCACCCAGGTGCCCCTCTACTTATCCTTTAAATTCCACTCAAGACAAGTTTGGATGCTTTACCCCTGGACAGACAGGTCTTTCTCTGAATTCCGATAGCTCTTTGTAAATTAGTCTACTGGAGTTCTTAGCATGAATATTCTGTAATATTTATGTAATTTTCTCTTCCATCAGGCTGTGAGCCCTTGAGGACAGAACCTTTTTTTTTTTTTTAGTTCCTAACATTTAAGTAAATTCCTGTAGGGTATGTTACAAAAAATTTAATGTACAAATGTATTCTGCTGCCTGGCTACTCCTTGAGGTGGAAAATTCTCTGGTATTGACATAAAAACAATCTGAAATAGTGCAGTTCCATTCCAGCATTGGTCTCAGCCTGTATTTCGGGTTTAGTGAAACTTTGCATTCAGATCTTGATAGGTTCTGGAGCTTTAAGCTTTATGGACTCCAATTTTGTAATGCAAAACACCAAAACCTAGTAGGCAGATTCCCAACTAATTCTAGAGGCAACTGATAGCTTGGAGTTGCCTCTTAAAAAGTAACCCACAAACTCCATATAATAGGAATTCCAGGTCTAAGAAAGTGTGGGGGAAATTTAGACTTGTTGGATACCTAGGGCCATTATGTATGAATTATGACCAAATTGTACATCCAGGCACCTACTCCAACAAAACTTGAGTGATCTAAAGGTCTAACTCTGTCAGATTTATCCACATACATTCTTGACACAGTATATGATTATTCCCAAATTATGTAATTAAGCATGTATTAAAATATTTAAATTTAATCTTATTATTAACTAGTAAGGAATGAAAAATGAATTAGAAATTAGTATTTAGGGGCACCTGGGTGGCTCAGTTGGTTAAGTGGCTGCCTTCGGCTCAGGTCACGATCCCAGGATCGAGCCCCGCATCGGGCTCCTTGCTCAGCGGAGAGCCTGCTTCTCCCTCTCCCTCTGCCTGCCGCTCCCCTGCTTGTGCTCTCTATTTCTCTCTCTGTGTCAAATAAATAAAATCTTTAAAAAAAAAGAAATTAGTATTTATTTAGCATTTACTATATATATTGGATACTTTATATATTATTTCTTTTTTAAAACTTAACCTAAGAGGTACCATTGTCTTCATTTTACATCGAAAGGAACCAAGACTCAGGACACTTAGATGGCTTTCTCAAGGTCCCCAGATAGTAGGTGCGGAGGCAAGGTTTCAACCCAGGTTCTATCTGACTCCAAAGCTGTCTTTCCTCCATAGAATGCTGCTTCCCTAGAGTGGATTTGAATGGATGAGAAGAGTTGATAAATGTTAAATCATCTGACCTAGCAAAAATGAGTTTGAGTAACATTTTAACTTCATTTTCAGGAGTGACCCAACAACAGAGCACTTAGTCGACATTATGTAATCTGGGGTCTACGAGGGTACCTCAAAGAACATTTATACACACACACACACACACACACACACACACCAAGTATTAGAAATAACTTTAAAAATCAGATCTTAGCTCAAAAAGATAATTAAGTTACCCTTTATTATTCATTAAAAATGAACTTTCTAAAACATTAGTAAATCTCATTTTTAGCTCTGTTTTGAAGTGCTGATACCAGTGGAGTAACATTTTTCTTCTTTGAACCTTTTCTTGTAAAATTAGAGTTTTCTCTTTTTCTAAAACAGCAGGAAGTTCATTCCAGTTCTTAATAAAGATAAAAGGAGCATCCATGGACTTGAGTAGCTGCAGAGGAGCATTGGGGTAAACAGACGCATTCCCACAGCTGCCGGCTGTCATGACATCTTCTACCACGGGAATAGAGCCATAGGAACAAGCCTCGTATATTCTATAACATTCTGTGTTTACTCCTACTGGGCACAATGTAAGGTCACTCTGAAGCAAAGCATCTTGATAGTTCTTAAGGCTTTCATTTGTTTCCTGAGGCTGCCACCTAAAAAAATCAGAAAAACAACTGTCGTTTTCACTTTACTAAGCATGTTTTTTGTGAGAAAATGTCAGCTAACAGGAAATGGTAAACACATTATAGAGATGACAGGCAGAAGAGAGAAATAAAATCTTGCCCAAATAGATTTCTTGAAAATATTTAAGAATTTGAAAAGTTTACAGCGACATGTTTAAATCTAGTAGTCACCATAAAATTTCTGAACGAACGTTAATCCAGCCAATATTTTCTTTTCTTTAAAGATTTTATTTTTGAGTAATCCCTACACCCAACGTGGGGTTTGAACTCACAACCCTGAGGTCAAGAGTCTCACGCTCTACCACCCGAGCCAGCCAGGCAGGCACCCCCAGCCAATGTTTTCTGAGTGTCAGGTCTTCTTTCTCTACCCCACCCTCCAAAATCCTGCCCTTACAGAGAGCTTACATTCTAGTTCCAGGGATGGAGATGGATAGTAAACAAGTCAGGTCAGTATGTTATCTAGGTGTTAAGTACTATGAAGAAAAATAAAGCAGAGAAGCGAGGAGGGAGTTTCTGAGCCGGTGCTGTTGCAGCTTTACGGAGGTCATCGGGGAACGTCTCATTGCAGGGGCATCGGAGCACAGAGCTGGAGGTGAGGCAGCCAACCATGCAGACGTTTCAGGGGAGAACTGAGGGCAGTACAAGTACAAGAGCCACGAGACGGTGTGTGCCTGGCGAAGCCAAGGGACAGCAAGGAGGCCAGGGTGGCTGAAGCAGAATAACAGAGGGGAAGAGGAGGGAAGATGAAGTCAGAGCATCCCATCGTGGACGGTTGTGATCAGAGGGGGGACTGACCTGACCCATGTTTTATCAGAATTAGTCTGGCCCTTGTGTTGCGAATAGACTTAACAGGGGCAGGGCAGAAGTTGAGAGACCCTCTCCTGATGGTTCCTATTTTCCCAGTGAAATAAGCAATAGGGTCAGAAGGAAATGAAGAGAGAAGGTACGAAGCAGCCTTGTAGGAGAGAGGGAGAACACACGGACAAGGGGGACGTATGATTGCTGGGCACTTGAGAGTCAAGGTCACGTATTTAAAGTGAGGTCTATTGGCACAATTCTGTGCGTGTGTGTATTTGGCCGCGGGGTGCAGGTAAGAGAGCTGGGTTTTACCAGAGTTAGAGTTTGCTCCATTAGGGAACCAGGGATTTGAATGTGTATCAGTCATAGTTGACTACGAAATTTAAGAGTGGAAAAGAAGAAAGTAAAGATGAGGTGAGCAAAGGACGATGAAAAGTAGTATAAACAATGAATTATAAATCCCAGCTAAATTGTTGAAGTCAATTAATTACAGGGAGTGAGCTGGAATGACAGAAAATGGTGGTTACAGAGAGAGATGCTGGAACTTGAGATCACAAAGACAAAGTATGTGTAATGATAAGGTCTAAGAAATGAGCATGACACTGCCTGGCCAAGGCCAACTGGAGGACCAGATCATTGGAAGACAGGGGGTAAAGGAACCGTAAGACAAAGGTGGCAGAAGGACCATCTATATAGATTGGGAATCACCAAGAATTAGGTTGGAGTAACATGGGAGAGAGTGAGAGTGTGCCAGAACTAAACTCTTCATGGAAGTAAGGAGATAAACCTCAGGGTCAGTAAATGTCTTCAAAGAAAAAGAGCAATGGATGGTTTTGTTTGCTGACATGATATTCAAAATGGGAGGTTGTAGGGAGGGAAAGGGGAGAATGGTCTGGAAGGAGCAATGAGAAGCAAGGAGGACACCTACTCCACCTCCCGGCTCAAGGCTGTAAGAGGAATTGCAAGAATAATTCTATTCCTACAATAAACTTTGATATTTTACACTGCCCTCATTCATTCCTTTCCTGGTACACCGTCCCCTTGTGGCTCTTTACACTTGCTTTCCCTCTGCCTGGACTACCCGTCTCCTAAATAGACACAGGGTTCACCCCCGCACTTTCTTCAAGGCCTGTGCGTATCTGTAATCTTCATACTAGAGTTTTCCTTAGCCTTCTATAACAGCAGGTGCTCCGCTCTTGATCCCTGGTCCTCTCCACATCCCTCCTCTGCTCAGCTGTTTTTACATGGCATCTATCATCTTCTGACACACAATATATTTTACTGGTTTGTCTCCTCCAACAAACATTTAAGTTCTAAGAGAGCATGGACTTTTTTTTAAAGATTTATTTATTTATTTGAGAGAGCGAGAATGAGAGAGAGAGAGAGTACATGAGAGGGGGGAGGGTCAGAGGGAGAAGCAGGCTCCTCGCTGAGCAGGGAGAAGGGCATGGACTTTTGACGGTTTTGTTCACTGCTGTATCCTTCATGGCTGAGATTGTTTCTGGCATATAGCAGTTGCTTGAAAAATAGTTGACTGAATGGATATAGTATGGTTACATTAAGTCTCTGTTCTTAGAGTTGGGAGTTATGCTTTCAAAAAGAGAATATCTGCTACAATTAATATATCTTTAGATCTGGAAGGACATTTTTTAGGCATTTCTTCTGATTCTACACATGAAATTGCATTTGTTTATTTAAAAACAAAAGGAATAATTCCAAGATTTCTTCCTTCACTCCATGAACACCTGTTTCATGATTACCATGCAAAAGATGGAAGAAAGTTAAATCCATCCATCCATCCATCCATCATCCATCCATCCATCCATCCATCATCCATCCATCCATCCATCCATCCATCCATCATCCATCCATCCATCCATCATCCATCCATCATCCATCCATCATCCATCCATCCATCCATCCATCCATCCATCCATCCATCCATCCACTCCCCATTTATCCTAAGCCTATTTGTGTAAGGTCCTATGTTAGATCTGGACATTCAAAGTATGTCCTGTTCTCCTGTCGTCAGGGTGGTGTCAGTTCCCTGAAGGTGTGAAGAGTACTTCATGCCACTCTTGGAACACCGAAACTGGTCAGCCAAACACCTCAGGGATGAACTTAAGACCTTACTGGCACTCATAACCGTTGTGTGTCAGGTCTAACTGACACATATTATTGAGGAATCTCACACAATTGACATTTGCATAGTATCGTTACTAGCATTTCTCTTCAGGATGGACTCTAGCTATAGGAGATTCTCCCCATTTTTAATGCATACAACCCAGTTTCTACACAGCCTTAATTACCGATATATCTTCTGCAGAAAGACTGGTATTAATGAAGCTAACAATGTCTCTTTGGAGACCTGTGCTCCTACATAATGCAACTCTCGAACTAGAGAAGAAAATGGGTGAATCAAGTAAACATAGAACTTACTGTTCTCTTGCTGAAACCCAACAAAGCTTATCGTTCCCATCTTGTTTCAAAATGTTCATTAGTGCTTGTCTGGATGAATTTTCATAAACGGTTCCTAAGAAATTACATAAGTAGGGCCTTTCGTTATGCAGCATTGACCAACTTGCCTCCACCACAGGAAAATTCCTGTATCTACAGAAATAAGTACATATGAGTTAACAACATATGGCAATAGGATTGGCAAATTACTGTATAACCTAACATCTTAGGTAGCATCATGATGCAGAGAGAAGAGATTTCAAGTATGATTTTTCTAAACCTCAAACTGTAATTTTCCATGCTTACTTTGGAAAAGTCCCTGAATCTACTAACTTAAAAAAATAACCTCACATTGACATCTTTTACAAAATTGCTATAGAGATTAAGTGCTTGAAATGTTTTTTTTATACTCTTCAACTTCCATACACTTGTGGTTATAAGGAAGGTTGAATTCAAGACCTTCAAAGTATAAATAATCCAAATTCATAATGATCATGCTTTAATGAATGTTGTAGCCAGGTGATGGAAAGATTACAGAATACACATTTCTATAGCAAAGAGCTCCAATTTTCCAAAGGCTTTTAAAGTAGATTTTTAAAAACGGGCTCTTATAGGTTGATTTTTAAAAAAGATTTTATTCATTTATTTATTTACTTATTGGAGGAGGGTGTATGCAAGTGGGAGGAGGGGCAGAGGGAGAGAGAGAGAGAGAATCCCAAGCAGACTCTGCACAGAGTGCGTGGAAGTCAAACGCAGGGCTGAATCCCAGGACCCTGAGACCATGACCCGAGCTGAAATCAAGAGCTGGACGCCAAACCAACTGAGTCATCCAGGCACCCGTAAAGTAGATTTAAAAAAAAACTTTGGGGCATCTGGGTAGTACAGTCAGTTAAGCTTCTGACTCTTGGATTCAGCTCAGGTCATGATCTCAGGGTCGTGAGATATAGCCCCAAGGTGGGCTCTGCATTCAGTGTGGAGTCAGCTTAAGACTCTTGCTCCTGGGGCGCCTGGGTGGCTCAATCGTTAAGCATCTGCCTTTGGTTCAGGTCATGATCCTAGGGTCCTGGGATTGAGCCCCGCATCGGGCTCCCTGCTCGACGGGAGGCCTGCTTCTCCCTCCCCCACTGCCCCTGCTTGTGTTCCTGCTCTCGCTATCTCTTTCTCTGTCAAATAAATAAATAAAATCTTTTAAAAAATTAAAAAAAGACTCTCTCTCCTTCCCCCTCTGCCCCTTCCCCGCTTTCTCTCTAAAATGAATAAATCTTAAAAAAAAACCCTAGCTTTTATATATACACATTTTTAAAGATTTTATTTATTTATTTGACAGAGAGCGAGACAGCGAGAGAGGGAACACAAGCAGGGGGAGTGGGAGAGGGAGAAGCAGACTTCCTGTGGAGCAGGGAGCCCGATGCGGGGCTCAATCCCAGGACCGTGGGATCATGACCTGAGCCGAAGGCAGACGCCCAATGACTGAGCCACCCAGGCGCCCCCAAAAACCCTATCTTTTAAAACAATAATAAAAAAATATTAAAAAAAACCTTGCATGCCATACGGAAGAGGCCTTTTGCAATTGACCCATTCTCATGGGCATTTGGAAATATTAGAGACCAAACAATACAACCTTCCTATAAGGGTGAAGCTTTATATAATATGCTAAACAGGTTTTTTCAACCTGGGCATTACTGCCATTTTGGGCTAGTTCCTTTTTTGTTGTGGAGGCTGTCCTCTACCTTGTAGGATATTTAGCAGCATCCCTGGCCTCTAACCACCAGATGCCATTGTCGCCCTTCCACTTGTAACAACCAAAAATTATCTCCAGGCATTGTCAAATGTCTCCTGGGAGGCAAAACTGCTTCTGGCTGAAAACCACTTATCTATAAAAAGGATATTGGTCTAGTCCAACAATAAAAGAATTACAGAATTTCCATCCAATGTGTGGAAATTGTAGGAACAGGCTATGTAGTGTGACTATGAAAGAGTAATTTTGTTTCAGAGCATTTTACAAGTATGAGCTCTATACTCATGGGATAGAATTTTCAAAGATCTTATATCTGGCTATACTTAATATAAACCTTTTTGTCTGATGCTACCACAAACCTACTAAGCTGGAATACTGCAGGGTAGGCCAGGAAATATGTCTTGTTCATACACTTCTCTGGTGATATTTGTGTAGCCAACTAAGCAGTAGTTTAAGGTCCCATCTGGTAAAAAGTGATAAGAATGAATAATGAATATCTGATTCAAAAAACATGTTAATGAAATTTCCTGTAATTCATCCATTTGACAAGTATTCACTCTCTACTCTATGCAGGCTTGGTTTTAGACTCTGTCGATACAGTGAACAAGAGACAGAACACCTGGGGTTTACATACTAGTGCTGGATCTAAGTTTAACTTATCTTAAAGTCAGTTAAAAACCAACTGAGGGTTCTAGAGGGTAGGGGGGTGGGGGGATGGGTTAGCCTGGTGATGGGTATTGAGGAGGGCACGTTTTGCATGGTGCACTGGGTGTTATGAACAAACAATGAATCATGGAACACTGCATCAAAAACTAATGATGTAATATATGGTGATTAACATAACAATAAAAAAAATTAAAAAAAAAACCCTCTATTAACAGAAAGATAAAAAATAAGTTTCCATTTTATAGAAAGACTCTATAGACATATTTAGAAGCCTTTGTTATTACTTAATTAACCCCTCTTATAGAAGAGATTTGTGCAAGTTTAGCAAGTCTCAGTGACAGATCTGAGCATATTATGATCCTCTCAAATCAGGGGTATGGAATGCTCCTGATTTAATATTGCTTTTCTAAATTCTTTTTTTTTTTAAAGATTTTATTTATTTATTTGTCAGAGAGAAAGCCCAAGAGAGACAGCACAAGCGGGGGTGGGGGGGGGACAGTAGGCAGAGGGAGAAGCAGGCTTCCTGCTGAGCAAGGAGCCCGATGCGGAATTTGATCCCAGGACCGTGGGACCATGACCTGAGCCAAAGGCAGACGCTTAAGCAACTGAGCCACCCAGGTGTTCCTTAATATTGTTTTTACAAGATTTTTTTTTGTTTTTACTATAAATTATATAGATTCTATAGTTGTTTTAAGTAGGTCCGTCTGCCATTCTCTGTTTAAACATCTCTTTAGGGCACTACTGATAAACATAGAACTCCTATGCCTTGGAGTTCTAAAACACAAAAAGGTAACTTATCCCCTCTCCTTATAAAATGCTAAAATACTCTGGGGGCGTCTGGGGTGGCTCAGTTGGTTAAGTGTCCGACTCTTGATTTTGCCTCAGGTCATGATCTCAGGGTTGTGAGATCAAGCCCCGAGTTGGGCTCTGTGCTATGCATGGAGCTTGCTTAAGATTCTCTTTCTCCAGGGGCACCTGGGTGGCTCAGTTGTTAAGCGTCTGCTTTCGGCTCAGGTCATGATCCCAGGGTCCTGGGATCGAGCCCCGCATCGAGCCCCGCATCGAGCCCCGCATCGAGCCCCGCATCGAGCCCCGCATCGGGCTCCCTGCTCTGCAGGAAGCCTGCTTCTCCCTCTCCCACTCCCCCTGCTTGTATTCCCTCTCTTGCTGTGTCTCTCTCTGTCAAATAAATAAATAAAATCTTAAAAAAAAAAAAGATTCTCTCTCTCCATCTCCCTCCAGCCCCTCTTCCCCACTCACAATCTTCAAAAAAATAAAAAGCTAAAGTACTCTATAAACATCGTTATTATTACTGAAGCATGAGTCCAAACCATATTTTTTCCATGGAAAAGATTGTACCTGGCCTCCCAGATAATCCCAGAACATTTATTACAAATTTAAAGTACAATCTTCCTGATTCAGAAATTCAGGTCTTAGAGTCTAGAAACATGTAATAATATTTTGTACTTACGTTGCCACTCCTAAAGGCCACTGAAAGATATCCACATCATTAACCCAGGGGCTGTCATATATTATGAAAAGCAGCTCCACAAAGCCTCCATTTCTTTTGAGGAACTGGTTTATCCATTCATTATTACAATGTTCATTTCCAAGCAACACAACGGCGAGATGCTGGAGTTTTTGAGTCTGCACTAAATTTTGTGCATAAAGTAACCACTGGGTGGCATAAAAGATCTTAGTTTTTTCTCTCCCATTTAGAATGAGTACCACGTTAGTCACATCAATGGGAAAGTACCCTGGGACTACAGCTGGGCCAGTGATGAAGCTGTTAAAACAATACAAGAAAACAAGAACAAGAGACAAACCAACAAAAACAGAACAAAGGTATTTGATATCAGAAGTTTTTAATCATTTTACATAAAATCTACAATGAGATTTAATCTGTATTCTTTCTAGAAACATAATTTCTATAATGCAAATTTTCCTGAACAAATTTGAATGATACATCATGGATGTAAATTAATGGGAAGCTTTGGTTGTAGTAAGATCAACTGCATATGATAATCAGAAATATGGTAGCTTGGTTGTTGCTTTTAACCACATTCAGAATACGTGCTGGCCAGAGTTTGAGATGGTAAACTATTCACAGTTGAATCGTGTGAAACTCTGTATAGTTCCTCCTCTGTATAGTGTTAAGTAATTCCCACCTCTTTTATGTGGGAGTAACTGTTAACGTTCTTTATCTGAATGAAATGTAAGTGATGAATTGAGAAATGGAGGATGGCATTATAAACATCCATGGAGGTTAAGTCTCAAAAAAAAAATGTTAAGGAAAAAAGCTGCAGAATACTCATAAAATATGACAATTCTATGTAAATTTGAAAGTGCAATGTAAAAATTGTGCTTAAATCTAGTATAAGTATAAATATAAAAATATGAATGGGAAGATACACACCAAATTCATTACAGGGGTTGCCTCTGAGAAGGAAGAAGAGAAAAGGAACTGGGAAAGAGTACAAAGAAAGCTTCCCTTTTACTGGGAATATTTAATTCTTTTAAGAGGAAAGTTAAATATCTGAAGCAAAGATGACAGAGAGCTAGAATATGTTGGTTCTGCGTGATGGGTAAATGAGAATGTGTTATTTTATTCTCGGTGAAAAAGAAACAATATTGTATCTGTATCACAATTTTAATTACATAATGCAATACATAGAAAAAAGACTGGAAGTAGACATGACGAAATGTTGTCTAACCCTGTTTTTGGAATTCAGGGCACAGTGGAATTATGAGTGATGACAACATCGTCTGAATTTTCCAAGTTATTGTAATAACCACTTATTAGTCTTTTTAATTATAATAAGCCTATCTTAAAAAAAGATGTAATTTTAAAAAACAAATGAACTTATAAAATCTGAGTACTGAATTTTTTCAAAACTCTGTTTGTTTATTGTGCTTTAAACAATGCTATTGCTTTATTAACTACCAGCTGGCCTGGCTTGCAAAGGGCAGTGGACGCTCTGGGCTCAGGGTCCGTGTAGGATGTGAGGAGGAGGTGATGATTGGGAGGCTGCTTTGAAGGAAAGGAGGTGGTTTGGAGGGCAGGCCCAAGAGACCTGAGGTTTACTTCCGGAAATGGGTAGACCTTGTATAGGAGTGATGGAAAGCCATAGCCATGCCATCAAGAAAATGAAGAAACTCTTGGAAATCTAGCTGCGCATTGTCCATTTTCTTCATCATGTGGTCAAGGACACCAGAGTCCTTCCAGTTCTTTGTGAAGGCAGCCAGTTTTGTATTCATGAAGGCTAGGAACTCTGTCTTGGAGAGTGTGCAGTTGTTACCCTCCTTTCCAGCAAACCTCTGGAAAACAGCAATCAGAGACTTGATGCATGGCTCAGCCTCAGTAGGGCTGGACATTTTTGCCACGTCTGTGTGCAGTGGGCGAGGAGGCTGTGACCGGGCAGCAGCGGCGTTGCCAAAAGTTTATTTTTAAGTAATCTTTACATCCAATGTGGGGCTCAAACTCACAACCCCAAGATCAAGAGTCACATGCTCTACCGACTGAGCCTGCCTGGCGACCCTCACAGGATTATTATTATTATTATTATTTTTAAAGATTTTATTTATTTGACAGAGAGAGCACAAGCAGAGGGAGAGAGAGGGAGAAGCAGGTTCCCTGCTGGGAAAGGAGCCTGATGTGGGACTCGATCCCAGGACCCTGGGATTACGACCTGGGCCGAAGGCAGTGGCTTAACCAACTGAGCCACCCAGGCGTCCCTCACAGGATTATTTTGAAGACTAAATGCATTAGCAGATGTACAGTGCTTAGAACAGTATCTGGCACATAGGAATCACTATAGGAGTCTTGCTGTTATTAGTTTTATTATTTTTACTATTACTTAAATAGGTACTGCAACATCTCCCTATGTTCCCTTCTCCTTTCTGTTTCCAGAACTGAATATTATCTCTCCTTCATGTACCTGCACAAAAACCTTATTGATACATTCTTTATATTAATATGTTCAACTAGGTTACAAGTGAGCCTGGGACTTACTCTGTCTCTTGAAGGAACTTGGCCTATCTCTACTCATATCTATCGTATATTGATTTACAGTTTTTCATAGGGCAACTTCATTTTTAATTTCTTAGGAGGAATCTTACTTCTGCTCATCATGGCCTTTGCTTATCCTTAAAAGACTGCCTTCAGAGTCCTGTAATGTCCATATGCAGGAATTATCACAAGATATATAACTGTCCATCTATTCGATAAAACAAAAGCTAGATGCCAAATTATTTAATTTATTGTTATCAGAGTTCAATTATGGTATTTTCAATTAGCATCTGCTACTTATGAAAAGGTTAAAAAAAAAGAAAAAGTTGAACTTATTTCTAAAGATCATAATACTGAGTAAGTTTTATTTTACATTTTGTAAAATTCACCCATTTTTGGGTCACCTGGCTGGCTCAGTTGGAGGAGTGTGTGACTCTTGATCTTGGGGACATGAGTTTGAGCCCCACAATGGGTATAGAGGTTACTTAAAAATAAATAAATAAAATCTTTAAAAAATAAATAAAATCTTAAAAAACATAAAAACCTGTTTACTTTTCAAGAATGATTACTTTGAAAAGATACATGAAATGAAATTGCTTTCCAAGTGTCTAAAAAGTAAACAAGAATTAAAAGAGCAGAGAAAACTCAAATGAAATTGAGATTAACCATAGCTTTTCTTTTTGATTTCTGTGGGAAATAAATGGAAACCTAATAGAAACCTGAATCTTTGGTTGACATTTTTTCCCCTAATAGTACAATTATTACATGAAATAAGCATTTAGAACAATTATTTTTATTTCAATAAGAAAGCAAAATCTTTTTTTTTTTAAAGATTTTATTTATTTGACAGAGAGAGAGGGCACAAGCAGGGGGAGTGGCAAGCAGAGGGAGAGGGAGAAGCAGACTCCCCGCTGAGCAAGCAGCCCAATGCGGGACTCGATCCCAGGACCCTGGGATCATGACCTGAGCTGAAGGCAGTCGCTTAACCGACTGAGCCACCCAGGTGTCCCAAGAAAGCAAAATCTAATAGAAACTAGCACTCTTTCATACAGCAATATTATCACATTTTTTTCTAAAGAAAATAATCGCAATTCTACCTATTTAAAAATCTTTAGAAAATATGGAATCATAGATAAAAGTTTTATAAAAATAAAGACTCAAAACGTCTTAATGATACATTGGTTTTACTGAATCTGAAAAAAAAAAAGATTTCTGGGGGAGTCTGGGTGGCTCAGTCAGTTAAGTGTCTGCCATTGTTCGACTCAGGTCACGATCAGGGTCCTGGGATTGAGCCCCATGTTGGGCTCTCTGCTCAGTGGGGAGTCTGCTTCTCCCTCTGTGTTCTCCCTCTCTCTCTCAAATAAATAAATAAAATCTTTAACAAAATAAAAATAAAAAAAAGATTTATGAGTAATTTCATTAAAATGGTAATCTATACCATCAAATCATGAAAGACGCATATATAAATGTTTTTATAAAATTTTCACAACCCATAACAATAGCTTGGCTTCCACTTGAGTATTATAAAATATGTGAATGTGACTAGTATATGAAAGAGAAAAACGAAAATACTTTTAAGTTTATATATTATTCCTTCAAGATATGGAATATTAAATGCTTATCAACAATCAAATGTTATAAAATTTGGAGCATGAACTTTCCCATATAATCAGAAATGTTTTGATAAAAATGAAACAGACAAAATTAAAAAAAGGAAGCATTTTGTAAAAATGTTCAGGTAAACTACAACTACAATATATATATTCATGAGATTCACTTTTCTATTCTTCACAAGTTGAAGCAGAAATACTGTCTCTAAATATGTTTTCCTCTGATTTTTCTCCTCGTATTTATATAAAACATTGTATAGAAAGACAGCAAACGTTAATGTTGCACAATTAATACCTGTAATGTGTTCTTCCTACAACTGAATTTCCTTCTCTCCACTGAGCAGTCACATCAGTGGGATCAAGTAAGCCTTCAAAAATATGCTCCCAGAGATACAAACCTGGTAATCAAAACAAACAAACAAACAAACAAAAACAAGAACAAATCCATTTACTGTCTGGTTTACTCTGGCGTGTGAGATGAATTTATGTTCTGCTCATTTATATAAGTTGACCAGGAAAGCAAACTGTATTCCTTTTTGGTCCCCTGGCAGGCAGTTCTGCCAAGCAATAGCTCAAAATCACCAATATGGTGGTTAAGGTATGAGAGACAGAATTCAGGCGTTGTCAGTGTGAAATGTGGCAGAATGTGGGTTACATCAAAGACAATAACCTCTCTTACTCTGAATCTGAGAAACCCCTAATAATCATTGGACTTTTACTACCTACTTCATCCTGACATGTGTTATAATGTAAGTTACTATATGATTAGAATGGCTTCTATATTCTAACAAACTAGGGGAATTCACCATTTTGTGCCAAACACCACCAGACGAGCTCATGTATATATGTATACAGTCAATACATCAGAGAGATAGTAACTCGTCTTCACTTGAACACACATCCCTCACTGCATCATGGCCTCTGCAGACAAATGCCTTTGCATCTTTCTCCCTAGGGTGGCCCCTGATATTTTACTGTGATTTCACCTGAATGAAAGCTCTGAGTAGAGGAAAGCAGAAGGAAGTAATCCGGGAGCCCTGTTTTACTTATTGACAGATGTGCTTTATTCCATTCTCATTATGCCCCGGTACTAAAAGGACACACACAAAATGACTGTGTTTAAACACTTAGCCAATCAGATAAAGCTTTCCATGTGTGGTGGCCCAATAATGCCTCCCTGTCCACCCAAGATGGCCAAGGATGTAATCTCTAGAATCTATGCATACATTATCTTACATGGCAAAAGAAACTTTCTATATGTGATTAATGATGCTGAGGTGGGAAGGTTATCCTGGATTATCTAGATAGGCCCTAGGTAATCATAAGTGTTCTCACGAGAGGGAAGCAAGGGTGTCAGAGTGAGGGAAGGAAGTATGAGGACAGAAGCAGAAGTTGGAGTGATGCGGGGCCATGAGTCAAGGAATGCGTGTAGCCTGAAGAAGCTGCAAAAGTCAAGGAAACAGATCCTCCTCTAGAGACTCCAAAAAGAATACAACTCTGTGGACACTTTTTAGACTTCTACCTTCAAAAATGTAAGATTATAAGTTTATGGTGACTATAGTAATACTGTTTTATATATTTGAAAATTGCTGAGAGAGTAGATCTTAAAAGTTCTTATCACAAGAAAAAAAGTATGTGTGGTGATAGACACTAACTAGACTTATTATGCTGATCACTTCACAAAATATAAATATCTCAAACCATTATGTTGTATACTTGAAACCAATAAAATGTTATATGTCAATTATATATTAATTTAAAAAAGATAATAAAATTGTGTTGTTTTAATTCACTAAATTTTTGGTAACTGCTTATGGCAGGAAACTAGAGATTATGGTACCTGGAAATGAGATACTGCTGTAATATATTCTCAAAAATCTGGAAGTGGCTTTGGAATTGAGTAATGGGAAGAGGCTGGAAGAACTTTGAGGAGCTTGATTTAAAAATGCCTACATCAGATTGCCTTGGACAGGTTATAGGTAGAAGTATGGGTGTTAGTGACTCAGCTGGTGAGAACTCAGAAGAGAAAAAGCACGGTAGAAACAAACCATTTACTGGTTTTTATAAGCATTTAAGCAGACTATTAGTAGAAATATGCAGGTTAAAGTGCTGCTGGTGAGGGCTCAGAAGGAAATGAGGAACATGTTACTAGAAACTGGAGAAAAGGGGATCCTGGTTATAATAGCACCAGAATGCTTAGTTGGATTGTGTCTAGAAGTTATATGGAAAGTGGAAAGTATAAATGATAAACTTGGATATTTAGCTGAAGAGATTTCCAAGTAGTGTTGAAGCTGTGGCCTGGTTTCTTCTTGCTGATTATAGTAAATATAAGAGGAAAGAGTGATTGAGCAAGGAACTTAAGCAAGAAGGAGCCAGGACTTGATGGTTTGGGAAATTTTCAGCTTGTTCAATTGCAAAAGGGTGGAAAATTAGGAGATTCACCATCAGGAAGGCGTGTTTCTGAAAGAAGGTGACGGATGTAGTTGAGTATCTTTTTGCTAGTGCCTTAAAAGGATTAAAAGGTTAAAATATTCAGTCACATAGAGGGCTCATTGAGAATATCAGGGTTGTAATTTATGGGTCTCCTTAGCCATCTCAGCAGAAGCCAGAAACAGAGATGAGATTTTCCAGGAAAGACTTGGAAGAGTTCTTGTCTAATGGAGTGAATTTCCTGTGATAGGAGACCCACAAGCTTCTTGAAATGTTGTATTAGCAGAAACACTGCTGACTCGGACTAAAGGGGACAGAGAGATGTTGAAATTGAAAGAAGGGTATTGATTCCCCAAATCCTACCAGTAGGATAGCGGCTGATAAAACCACTGAGTGGCAAGCACATGCTACCATTCATGACAAAGAAAGATGACTGCAAGGATAGAGAGCTGCAAGACCAGAAGCAAAGTTCTGAGCCACAGGTTATTCCCAGGCCCTGAAACTTAACAGTCTGCCTGGCTGGAATTTAGAATTGCTTGGACCAGTGACTCCATCTTCCTCCCCTTCCCCTCCACTTTTTAAAAAAAGATTTTATTTATTTGAGAGCAAGAGTGAGAGTGAAAGCAAGAGAGAAAGAGAGAGAGACACACAGAGAGTGCAAGTGGGGGAAGGGGCAGAAAGAGAGAGAGAGAAAGAATTCCAAGCCAACTCTGCACTGAGCACAGAGCCTGACCTGGGCCCGATCTCACGACCCTGAGATCATCACTTGAGCTGAAATCAAGAGTCTGACGTTTAACTGACTGAGCCACCCAGGTGCCCCCTTTTCCCTTCTTTTCGAATAGGAATGGAATTGGAATCCTATTTGCCTGGGAAATAGGTTGATGAAAAGCAGTGTTTGATAAAACTCATCTAGTCACTTTGTGCTTACTGAAATTGCAAAGAGAAAAGTCTGGAAACATGAAAACCTGTGAATAGAATTAATTAAAAACTAGAATGGGGAAGTGGGAATTTAAAGAATGAAATTAATATTAGAGATTTTATAAAGAAAAAAGTTGCTAGAACTTGGTGATTGGAGCTTGGGTCTAGGTACTTGAAATTTGGAGGTCAGTAGTAATCTTCAAGGATGTATATTTGCATGCAAGCACGAATGAATTTATGAACCACTAAGGGCAAAGCGTCATTCTCTGATTACTTTCTTCTCCTCTGGTCCTTTCTACCTTATTCTACGATATACCTTACTGTAGATAAATCCAATGTTTAAAGGCCCAACAAAGCCCCTTTTAATTCACTGAATTCTTTTTGACTCTTGTAACCCTCATTTAGGGTCCCATTCTCTGATTGAGCATAATATATAACTTGGAACTCTAGAATCTCATGATACTCAGAGCAAAAATGCTTTTGTGGGTATTCAAGTTTAATTAACTATATCCTATATCCCCCTCTTACATATTTATAATGAACACTGGCATATAAAGGGCTCTGAGAATGGCCAGTAATAAAGAACCCTGTTTAACTCTGTTCAGTTTAATGTTTCCCAAATTTGTTTGGCCATCATGTGCAGGGGCCACATCTTATATTTGTGTGTCAACTGTCCAATAAATACATAAATTCATGAAAATTCAATGGACATAGGCATTTCTATATAATGATGCTTAGATTCTACTTTGTATCTACAAATAAAGCTGTACTCAGCTAAAGACCAACGACATATATCTGTGTGCATGTATTTCCAGATACTGCCTAACAGAAAGGAGAAATGAAATATTAAGGAAAAGTAAAAAAAGTATCATGATGCTTTGACAAATGATGAAGTAAACTAAATGCATTAAAATGAATTGAATTTAACATTAAGAAAGTACATTTAGGATTCTTTTTACCTGTCTTAGCTCTATACATTAACTTACCAATGGCAGCTTTCCCCCAGATTTGTACACGGAAGTCTGTTTTCCCTTTTGTGGATTTATTTAATATTTGAAGGCTAGTTTTAAATCTGTGTTGTTGCTCATTTTTTTCATCTCCTTCCCAAGGATTCCATTCTTCACTTCCCAAAGTAGATTGTTCTGTGTTTTAAAAAGAGTAACCATGTTTATCAGTAAGGTAGAGCTGCAGATGTAAATAAATTCAAGCCCTTTAAATTAGATGTGAGGGCGTGCTAATTTCAGCTTTTCATAGAGGTAAAGCAACGGCATTTGAACTGTGTAAACACATACAATTAAAAAAAAAGGAAATCATGGGGCACCTGGGTGGCTCAGTTGGTTCAGGGATTGCCTTCGGCTCAGGTCATGATCCTGGAGTCCCAGGATCGAGCTGATCGGGCTCCTTGCTCAGCGGGGAGTCTGCTTCTCCCTCTGACCCTGCCCCCTCTCATGCTATCTCTCTCTCTCAAATAAATACATAAAATCTTTAAAAAAATAAAAAATAAAGGAAATCAGAATTTTTATTAAATCTTTATTCTGAAAGATCTTAGAAATAGAATGTTAACAGCAGACGCAAAATCATCTCTCCCAAATGAAACCTTCTAAACTAACTGGATAATATGTATCGTTACAAGTTTAACTTTCGCTATTCTTTATAGATTGTGTATATGAAACCTATACATAAAAACTTAACTTCAGAATGGAAAGTGTGCAACAGTTTGATACTATTGTGCAAAATTCTGAAAAAAGGGAGAGTTAAGTCTGACTCCGATTCTGACATAGGTCAAAATCCAGGACAGAGGACCACCATTTGGAGGGAAGGCACCCAGGCCTTCCCAAATCGGGGCAAGATTAGCGAAGGCTCTTTGTGTCAAGGAGGAAATAGAGGTCTTAAACCCAGCGGCATTCCCAAGAATCTCCGACATTCTGTGACAATGCCTCGCAGGTTCAAGACGTGTTTCACGGAGTGCGCACCAGTCAGCTTTGAAGGTGGGGAGTGGGGCCGGCGTGTGAGATTCGGGTAGGGACTGAGTCGCACACGCTCCGAGCCCGAGCCCAGGGCCCGCTACCGAGAGCTGGAGGCGAGGCGCAGACTGGAGCCCGGGGGCACCCCCGGACCCGCGAGCCGGGTCTGCCGCCGCCCAGTGTCCTACCTCGGCCGCGCCTCTCCCGCGCCGGGGCCGCCCCTTTCCTTAGGCCCCGCAGAGACGCGGCCGGCGTCCGGCGGCGGCGCCCGAAGAAGACGTGGTAGGCGGCGTAGAGGGAGAAGAGGCAGTACAGAGCGATGAGAAGCGAGCAGAGCCGCTTCCGCGTCAGCCGCATCCCACTCGGGCTTCTAGTCGGCCCCCGCCACCCTGGTGCTGGGCCGGAGAAGAAACCGGCGCTCAGCGCCCTGCCGTTGCCGGCTTCAGGTGCAGGCCTAGGCCGGGGGGGGGGGGGGGGGGGAAGGGAGTCACCAGAATCAACCCCGCCCCCGCTCAAGCCCCGCCCAGGGGCCGCCCCGGCGTCTCCACCCCGCCCCTCGCGGCAGCCCAGCTCAGGCCCCGCCCTCAGCCCCTCCCAGGCCTCGCCTAGGGCTTCGCCCCGCCCCTCCACAGGCGGGGCTCCTTCACCGGCTTTGGTAGCCTGTTGCCATCGGTCTTTGGAATTGGGCGTTGGGAGACCGCATCTTAACCGCGCGCTGCGTAGTGTACTGATGGCCTCTTTCAACCCTGTCCTCTTCCCCAAGTACATAAAAACTTACCTGTTATCTGACCGTAAAGAAAAAAAAACCACAACAAACCTAAACAGAACCCACGGTGATCCCTGAAGTCCATGGGAAGGCATGGTCCATTCCAGTTTTTGTTCCCAGAGCTTAGCAGAAGGCCTGGGACATTACAGATGAATGATATACGTGTCCTTTAAAAAAAGCTAAATGGTGGAGTGCCTGGCTGGCTCGGTGGAGCACGGTCTCTTGATCTCTGGGTTGTGAGTTCGAGCCCCACAGTTGGGTGTAGAAGTTACTTAACAATAAAATGTTAAAAAAAAAAAAAAAGTTAAGCGGTGATAGTGGCACAACATTGCGAATGTAATTAATGTCACTCAATGGTACACTTAGAAATAGAATAGCACATTTCGTTATATATAGCATACTAAAATATTTGAGAAAAATTTTATTACTATGATATGACTTGAGTGCACACAAGCATATAGTCTTTTGTCAAATAAGGCTGTAAAACTGAATGCTGTCAACAAACTTTCTTTGTCAAGTCCTTGTGAAGTTGGGCTACAATTTTTTGTCAGTTGCATTTAGCATCTTTTTTAAGTAATACCTATGCCCAACATGGGGCCTGAGATCAAGAGTCACATGCTCTACCGACTGAGCCAGCCAGGTGCCCCTGAGTCTAGCTTTGTCCTTCAACTTGTTTGGCAGTCTTGGTAGCCAGAGAGCTTGTAGAACACAAGTGTGGAGGAGGTCATCAGAGCCTTCACTTGCTGTGTCCTGGCTGATTCAACTCTCCAACCTGATTCAGTCTTCTTAACATTTCTGGATAAAGTTTCCATCTCCTCCATTAGCAAAAGACAAACTTTCCAGAATTTTATGTTCTTGGGGTCAGGTCTCTGTCTTCCATACTGAAATGTAGATAATCTTATAAGGAAAATTTTATGGCTGGAAGGAAATCTAGGTCCAGAGGGGTGAGGTGACTTGACCAACGGCTCATACTTTTTTGGTGTCTGAACTGGACTAAAATTTCTACATCTGTTCTCAGTTCTGTGTTCCTGACATTTATTGTAACTATGTCCTGGCCCCTCATCTCATCCCTTTTTTTTTTTTAAATGTTGTTTTTTGTTTTGTTTTGTTTTGCTTAACAATATCAGATGCTAATGACAAACTGCTTGAATTTAATCATAGATCTTAATGATCCAATTTCCAATTTGACTCTGAATAATGTTAGTTCCTCCAAATTAAGTCCATTATCAAAGAATGACTCTGTGCTACAGTTGATATAAAACAAGGTAGTACAAATTTTAAAGGCAGTCCCAAAGAAGTTCCCAAAGTACTT
This sequence comes from Callorhinus ursinus, assembly GCF_003265705.2. Lineage (NCBI taxonomy): Eukaryota > Metazoa > Chordata > Mammalia > Carnivora > Otariidae > Callorhinus > Callorhinus ursinus. The sequence goes on from NW_027397076.1 coordinate 40,191,668, forward strand.
TGAGTACAATCAATGGAATAATTATGTACACCCAATCAAGGTATTTTCTTATTCAAAACTGCCACTAAGTGAGGAAGTGAAAACTCTTTACTTACAGATTCTCATTTTTGGTCTTTTCTCTAGAAAATTATAATGTATTTTTTGTTTTGTTTCAGGTTTGGCTTTTGTTGTTGTCATTGAGAATCTTTAGAGTGATATTTTTAAAAGAAAACAAAGCATTTTAAAATGGAAATAAACTCGTAATGATTTGGATTTGAAGGTGACATTGTTTAGAAGCAGTTAAGGCACAGTACTGAGGAAGTATCAGCTCTGAGCCATAACGAGGAATCAAAGAAAACTTCGTAATTTTCTAGCTGGAAGGATGGTGTTATTTTTTTTTTTCTTCTTCTTTTTTTTTTAAGTAGGCTCCACAGCCAATGTGGGGCGAGATCAAGCATCACACGCTCTATCACCTGAGCCAGCTAGGTGCCCCCGGTGTTACTACTCATATAGAAGGAAAACATGAGATGGAGAGCCATATTTTGAGGTGGATGATTTGCCATACTCTCTTTTTTTGCCCAGTAAATTTTAAAGACAACTCAGTAATTTAGGTGAAAATGAAATGTTTATTATCAGGATTAGATGAGACTAGAGCAGCAAGAGTACCTTGTTTATAGTCACTAATCTTTAGTGTATCACCTGAAGGCTAATAGATGCTTAATATGTGTTTGTAGATGATAATGCATCACCAGCCTTGGATCACTCTACAGATTTACTTTTCATAGTGTCTCTGGTACCTACTACAGGATCTGGCATATTTCAGGTGTTTAGTAAATATTTGCTGGTTGAATTCTTTTTTTTTTTTTAAGGATTTTATTTATTTGAGAGAGAGAGAGGGAGAGAGCTGGGGAGAGGGGCAGAGGCAGGGGGAGAAGCAGACTCCCTGCTGAGCAGGGAGCCCAATGTGGGATTTGATCCCAGGACCCTAGGACCATGACCTGAGCCAAAGGCAGATGCTTAACCGACTGAGCCACCCAGGTGCTCCTTCTGGTTGAATTCTTATTAGTATTAAAAAATGAATTTATGTTACAGCTGGTATATTTCTTAGCTAGGTGGATGTACTGGGAATTGAGACCACCTGTAGCCAGATAGCTTAAGTATCAGGACTGAGAACTCGGGCCATCTACACTAACATGACTTTTCTCTTGTTTTTTTTTGTAAATTCTTACCCAAGAGGATAAGGCCATAAACTAATAACTAACTTCACTGTTTATTTCAGGAAATTCCTGCAAATAGTTAATCTGAACAAACAGCTCACTCTTCTTGGCAAATATTGTTTACCTGAAATAGATGGTTTATCTGGGCAAATACTTCACTTATAAAACTTATGAAATACTTTACTTATGAAAAAACGTCTTAGTTATCCAGACTCGTTTCAAAATCAGTGTAGTGGTGTGCCCACCAATTAGGGTGTCCACCTGTCTCAGTTTGCCCAGGACTGAAGGGGTCCCTGGGATGTGGGGTTTTCAGTGCTAAATCTGGGAAAGTACCAGAAAACCAAGGACAAACTGGCCACCATACCACCAGCCCTAAGCTATTATGTCAAAAACTTTGCTCAATCCCCAAAACAATTCCCTCTTAAAAGAACTGTCTTAAGCTATTTTTACTCAGACTCCCATATCCTATAAAGTATCACTGGCTATCTTCCTCCTTCTGAGGCTACTAAGCTCCTGTCAAAGCATTGTTCTTCCTTACTGTCGTAGATTTAATAAGCTTAGCTTTCCTTAATCATCAGGTGATTCTGGCGGTCTCTTGGGGAGATGGCAGTTGCTGTATGTATATTTTTGTTCTGTCTATCTTTTCTGTGGGAGTGAGAATTCTTTATGGGGTTAATAGAGAGTATCTATTTTATAACTACATAAAACACCCACTGTGTCAATGCACACTCAAGGGCTACTAATTAATGGTTAGTTGAGTTTTGCTATAGAGAATGATATGCAAGTTAAAACTAATATGGGGTTGAGGTTGTCTTGAGTAGGGAAGAGGACCATGCAAATGGAGGTGTTGTTCTACTTCAAACTACAAATGACTGTACAATTTGAAAATAAATTATGGTGATGTATTTAGGTTACAAAGGAATGAATCTTCGAATTGATCTCAACATAGCAGTATTCATTTTCCTTTCTCTTTGTTTTTAATATGTGAGCTATGGCTGAGAGCTACTTTCTGTATATTACTGGAATCTCCTCAGGCAGGGATGGGTGAATGCAGAGAGAAGGAAAGACAAAGAGAATTGGTGGGGAGGTGAAGCAGTGTGGAAAAGGAGATGAAGTCAATACCCTCTGAGTTTGGGGCTCCAGGGACCGGGAACCAGACCTGGGAAGGTAAAAGGTGGGAGGGAAGGTATAGGTAAAGGAACATGAGATAAATTAAACTAAAGCAAGTCTAAACATTTTATTTGGTGAAATTTTCTTCTCTGTCTGCAAAAGGAAAAATTATTAATCTATAAAATATTAAGAAAGAAGTCCTAATGCCTTCTTGCCAGGTGCCTGAGAAATAGTACACATTTATTCTTAGAAATCCACAGTACAATTTTTTTTATGATACCTGGCCAAAATTCTTCCCCAAGCTTATCAATGTTTCAGTAATACTTAAGAAGTGTATTAACTGCTTTGAGAGATTTCTTTACAGATTGCCTGGCCAAAAGACTTTGTTTCAAACAAAGTTGTTTTTTGTTTTTTGTTTTTTTTTACAGTCAGATACTTCTGGTAGAGTTGACCATGTAACAGCCTTTAAGTCATTAACTATACTTATATTAAATTTATAAGAATCAATCCCAATAAGGTACAGTTTTTTCTCTATAAGTATGGTGATGATACAAATAAGTAAAGAAAGTCTCCTGAAATTTGTTGACATTGGGAAATAAGCAAATTGTAATTTTTTTTTTCCTTCCGAAGATTTATCTATTTATTTGAGAGAGAGAGCGCAAGTGAGTGGGTGGGGAGAGGTGGAGGGAGAGGGAGGGAGAGAATCGCAAGCAGACTCCCCGCTGAGCACGGAGCCTGAGGCAGGGCTTGATCTCACCAACCGCGCCCTGAGATCACTGCCTGAGCCGAAATCATGGATCAGACACTTTACCCACTGAGCCACCCAGGCGCCCCAAATTGTAATTTTTTTTTAAACAACCAACTAAACAACTAACAAAAACCAAACACAATTAGAATGTAAAGGTTAGAGACGGAAGAATCATGAGGTGATATGGAAGGTAGATGAGTAGAAACAGGTTCTGTGCAAACATCACTTCTTTTGCCAATCTTTCTCTCACTGCCCCCGCCCCCAGCAGCCTCTGAGCTCTATATACAATTTCATCACTGCTGTAATGTTTCATTACAATTTTTGTGTATTACATGTAATCCACTAGCTTTAATCAAAAGCTATTTAAGATTATTACTTTTATATGCATAAATGCTAGGGATATCTGAAGACTCTTTTACTATAAGCTCTCTGGGTGGGCGTCATAGCCGCTGAGAGTGATTCATGGCAGCTAGAACCCATGTGGCTCCATCTCTAATTTACCACTGATTTCACATGCATTTGTTAGTTTTCTAATAATAGCTTGGAGAAGTCTACTGAAGAGCCCTAAGTGTGATATAAGTGTTTCAACCTCTTTTAGTGCTTATTAGTTAAATCTTTTTGTGTGTGTTTATTTTTTATTTTTTTAAAGATTTTATTTATTTGACAGAGAGAGACACAGCAAGAGAGGGAACACAAGCAGGGGGAGTGGGAGAGGGAGAAGCAGGCTTCCCACTGAGCAGGGAGCCTGACTCGGGGCTCGATTCCAGAACCCTGGGATCATGACCCGAGCTGAAGGCAGACGCTTAACGACTGAACCACCCAGGCGCCCCTGTGTGTGTTTTTTTTAAAGATTTTATTTATTCATTAGAGAGAGAAAGCACATAAGCAGGGAGAGAGGCAGAGGGAGAGGGAGAAGCAGACTCCCCGCTGAGCTGGAAGTCCTGATGTGGGGCTCCATCCCAGGACCTGGAGATCATGACCTGAGCCTAAGGTGGATGCTTAACCATCTGAGCCACCCAGGTGCCCTGAAATCTTTCTGTGTTTTTTGCACATCTCAGTTTTGTGCTTCCAGGAATGTTAACATTTAGTATATTCCTCAATTTTGACTTTCCATCACAAGGTCTTGATGGTTTGTTCATATTCCTTTAAATCCATCAACTTCACACATTTGTATTTCTATTAACTCACCTTGATCTCTTCTTTCCCAACAGAATAGAAACTTCAGACTAATACTGCACATCCAGTAGTCTGAGATTTACTTTTATTTTCATAAACTCAGCTGTGTTTGTTTTATACCAGGTTTACTGTTAGCTACCTCAAATGGATTGGATAGCAGTCCGGTTTTTCTTAGGCCCTCAAACAGTTTATATGGCATAGAAAATACTTAATCCTTGACAGTTTCATTGTACTTTCCACTAATATTCACTGGCCCTAGAACTATTTTTGGAGATAACTCTTTAATAACACTTCATTGGGCTCATTCCTGTTTGTAATACTTCATGAGTCTATTTTGGCAATTTTAATTTTCCAAGAGAAAAATTTACATCATTGGGATTGAAAAATATTCAGACATATCCCTTTTCTAATTTCTAATTTCTTTTTTGGGGGAGGTTCTTTTATATTAAAATTTTCAGATTTTATATTTGATTATTTGTTTTCCCCTCCCTTTCCAACCATCTTCAGATTTATTTATCAGTTCTGTCGTTTTTCTATTATGCAATTACTAGATCGTGCATTATTTTTTTCTTTCTGTTTTCTTGTTTGTTTGACCTTTTCCCTAGTTTCTTCAATTGGAAAGTTGGTTTAAAATTTTCATCATTCTGGGGTGCCTGGGTGGCTCAGTGGTTAAGTGTCTGCCTTCGGCTCAGGTCATGATCCCAGGGTCCTGGGATCGAGCCCCATGTCGGGCTCCCTGTTTTGCGGAAAGCCTGTTTCTCCATCTCCCACTCCCCCTGCTTGTGTTCCCTCTCTCGTTGTGTCTCTCTCTGTCAAATAAATGAATAAAAATCTTTAAAAAAATAAATAAAATTTTTATCATTCCTTCTTAATAACGAAATCATAGAAACCTATTAACTTACCTCTACAGCCTTGGTCATATTCTGAAAGTGTACTATTTTTAATCTTTGCTGTTTGGGTTTTTATTTAATCTGATAGTGATTATAGGAGAGTGTGGGGGTATTTCATTTATTTATTTATATTTTTATTTATTTTATTTATTTTAGAGAGAGAGAAAGAGAGAGTGTGAGCGAGAGCGGGGAGGAACAGAGTGGGAGGGAGAAGGAATCTGAAGCCAACTCCCCACTCAGCATGGAGCAGAACTGAAACCCACGATGGTGAGATCATGACCTGAGCCGAAACCAAGAGTGGGATGCTTAACTGACTGAGCACCCAGGCGCTCTGAGAGTGTGGGGTATTTTAATTACCAAGTGGTAAACATTTAACTTGGCTTTTTAATTTTACCAATGTGATGGCTGAAATGATATTTTGTTGTTTTAATGATCAATTCTCTGGTTAACAGTGAGTTTAAGTATCTTTTAATATATTTATTTTTATTTTCCTCTTCTGTGAATTGTCTGTGTGTTTTGAACAGTTTTCTATTGTTTATCTTTTACTTTTGATTGTGGGACTTCTTTATTTACTTTATATTGCAATCATTTGTTTTTTATATATATTACAAATGCATTATTCTGATTTTTGGCTGGTCAATTAATTTCAATTATAATGTCTTTTATAGTAAAGACATTCTAAATTTGGACATAGTTAAATTTATCGATCATTTCTTTTATAGTTTGGTATGTGTGTGTGCGTGCATGCATCCCTTTTTTTTAAGATTTTATTTTTTTAATTTTTAATTTATTATTTTTTAAAAAGATTTTATTTATTTGACAGAGAGAGAGACAGCGAGAGCAGGAACACAAGCAGGGGGAATGGGAGAGGGAGAAGGAGAAGCGGGCTTCCCACTGAGAAGGGAGCCCGATGCGGGGCTCGATCCCAGGACCCTGGGATGATGACCTGAGCCGAAGGCAGACGCCTAACGACTGAGCCACCCAGGTGCCCCTAAGATTTTATTTTTAAGTAATTTCTCACACCCAGTGTGGGGCTTGAACCTGCAACCCTGAGATAAGGAGTTCCATGCTCCACTGACTGAGCCAGCCAGGCACCCCTGCATGCTTGTATTCTTTAAGAAAAACTTCTCTGGATAATTCTGTTAATTAAAATTGTATTGGATTTCTAGAATAATTTAGGTAGAGTTGACATGTTACAATATCGAGTCTTCCCACCTGTACATATTACAAGTTATCCCAGTAACAATTATTGATAGACTATTCTTTTTTTTTTTTTAAGATTTTATTTATTTATTTGACACAGAGAGAGACACAGTGAGAGGGAACACAAGCAGGGGGAGTGGGAGAGGGAGAAGCAGACTTCCCGCTGAGCAGGGAACCCGTCATGGGGCTCGATCCATCATGACCTGAGCCGAAGGCAGACGCTTAACGACTGAGCCACCCAGGCACCTCTGATAGACTATTCTTAAATGACTGATCTGCGATGCCTCCTCTGCAACATCAGGCTTTCTTGTATGTGTGGCTCTACTTCTGATTTCTCTGCTTTTCCTGTGTCATTTACTACAACTGTAACCATCTCAGTTACTATATACTACATGTCTCAGGACAGATAATATTTACCAATATTTGTATCCCTTCCCCAGAGGAGAATATATATTCTCGGCCTGTTGATTGACTTCAGGTGTGAATACAATTTGCTTTGGCTAATAAAACTTTGAGCAGAAGCATCGTGCGGGACTTCCAGGCAGAAGCTTAGGAGGCAGCATGAGCCCTGCCATTCTCTTTCCTCCGTCACTGTGACTGGCATGTTCTGGATGGTTTCTTTGCCCTCATCCTGGTGCTGCTGGACTGAGGGTGACTATTATGCAGGGCCCCACTGTTGATCAGCTGGGGACATATGCTGGTGTGAGAAAAACTAACCTCAGGTGTTATAGGCCACTAAGAGTTTAGGATTGTTTGTTACCTCAGTATTACTTACCTTTTCCTAACTGATACAGTGATGTTTGGAGAAGTGTCTGACAAGAGCTTGGGAGTTTTTTTGCCTTCAGAAAATTAGTCTAGTAAAATCTATCCACAATGTGGTGATTTGTCTATTTTGGTAGTCAAGCAAGTGATTGTAAATATCTTCTGGAACATCCAAGAACTGTCTTGCTTCACAGGACAGGGATTAGTAGTCTTCTCAAGAGATACAGGTAGAGAGGACCTTGAGAACAAAGTATTCAATATTGAAGAGTTTTGTCCTTATCCTGAAGGCAGCAGGAATCTGGTAGATGGTCTTAAGCACTCATTTATTCATTCAACAAATATGTATTGACCAGTGACCCTGTGCTCCTCACTATTTTTAGAGATGGCACCAGCTGTGAGCAAAATGAGTTCCTGCTCAAATGGACCTTCCTTGTGTCTGCATGACAAGTCACGTCCCAGACACTGTGGTAATAGAAGCACAGCCAACTCCGTAGTTTCTGACAGGACTGTTCTTGTTTATTGCCTTAAAATTTACTCTGAGAAAGTTTTGATCCATAGTTGGTGTAATCCATCCCACAAGGATGTATGGGTGCCTATGTGCAAGGAACTATGTGCAAGATATGTAACAGCCTAAAAAAACAACATCTGAATGATTTGGGCCAATTTTCCAGTTTAAACTAAGAATATTATAGGCTTGAAATGTATCTTGTGATTAAAATAAATGTTGATGAAAGGAATTTAAATAATCTTTGTAATAGATTTTGTGCTCTTTGCTCTGACATTGTAGCTGTTTAAGTTAGCAAAAAGAAAAAAAATGTTAGGTAACCGAAATGAAGTTGTCCAAAGAAAATCTCCTGAAAATTTTGGAATAAACCAATACTGCCAAGATGAATTATTCTAAACGGCAGAAAGGAAACTGCATTTAAAGAAAGTGAACAGAGGAGGGAGCTGCAGATAGAATTTTAACTATATGAATGCAACTGTTTTTGTATTTGCGATTTCTGATATACACTAATATAAATGATCACATTCATTAAAAATTGTATTACACATAAAAATGACATGTTTCTGTATCTGTGAATTGGTAGTGCTTGCTTGGGGAAAAGAATGTCACAGGGTCAATTCTAGATTCGTGATTAAAGATATTTACATTCAGAAATGTTTCTTTCATGAGGAAACCATGTTTCCAAGGTTACTCCAATCTGGGGGGCAAACTGAATAATAATAACACTTTAAAAAGAAGAAAGATTTCTCTGGCTTTGCCACCATTCAGTGTGCATGGACGCATATTTCTGAGAAGTGGCTTACATGTGATACACTATTATATTTATCTGCCTCCTCTTTCACTGGTTTGCTGCTGATGCTTTCTGTATGCAGCAGCTAGGCAAGGCCCAGGGCTATCCCTACTGGTTCTGGGAGATGTCTACCCTGATACTGCCTATTGCTATCGGTGGTACTAATCTCTGTGCTAAGGGGCCTTTTGTCACTGCCAATACCGCTGGCATGATATCCACTGACTCTCCAAAATATTGTCACCAATGCCATTTTTTCCATAGCTCCTTTATCCTCTACTCATTTTTCATCCTAAGTAGATCTCTTAAGCCTCAGAATATGCTCAGTCGTGCTTAAAACCCAGAATAAAGGCAGTTTAGAATCAAGCTTGAATCTCAGGAACTTTTAGGATAATTGTATTGTTATTCTTTGCAAAAGTCAGAGATAGAGGAGGGAGACCCGTATTGGTGAGTATATCTGAGACAATGTCTAGTCTGAACTTGCTCATGGAAGTAAGGATATAAATGTTTCCAGTAATTATTCCTCAAATAACCCATTATCTATAATTTTTCTCATCATTCAAATACATGAACAGAGCTGGGCTATGTGTTTTCTTGTCTTAGACCAATTCTAGTCTATGTATATGAACAAGTTTAATTTGGTAATACTTACCTCTAGAGGTAACTTATGCTCTTTGGAATGTATATAAAATTCATTTTCTTTCTTTCTTTCTTTCTTTCTTTCTTTCTTTCTTTCTTTCTTTCTTTCTTTCTTTCTTTCTTTCTTTCTTTCTTCCTTCCTTCCTTCCTTCCTTCCTTCCTTCCTTCCTTCCTTCCTTCCTTCCTTCCTCCTTCCTTCCTTCCTTCCTTCCTTCCTTCCTTCCTTCCTT
>NW_027397076.1:40201013-40220259 GCF_003265705.2 Callorhinus ursinus
TTCTTTCTTTCTTTCTTTCCCTTCCTTCCTTCCTTCCTTCCTTCCTTCCTCCTTCCTTCCTTCTTCTTTCTTTCTCTTTTATAAAACAATTGTCCACATGTCTCTCACATTTCTGCATGTCTTGTGAGCAAAGGCATTGGCCATCTTTGTTCTGGGCTTTATTTCAAGCAAACAGACTTGGAAGATGGAGATAGAGTCTTCTCCTGGAACAAAAGCAGGGTTGCTCACTGTCCAGTATCAGAAAGACAATGATTTAACTTGGGGCAAAGAGTTCAGGCAGACTTACCACCCATTATAAAAGCTTTCTATGCTTGACGAAAACACGCTGCATGTGCAGCATCCACTTGCAACCCCTACCCCCATACATGCACATATATTTTGATTATGCTAGTAGATTATAGGTTGTATGCATTTGTCAAACCTCATCAACATTTAAAATAAATGCATTTAATTGCATAGAAATTGTACCTGAATAAAACTGATTTGAAAAAATGTAGCATCCAGAACAGAAAAGAACTGAGCCTAGTGCATTAGTTGATAACTCATTAGCATGAAGTAGAACTGGGCTGTTCTCTACTTTGTTATATGCTCTACTGAGTTTCCATGAATTGTATTGATAAAGTATGCAAAAATCTTTATTGGGCAACCACAATGTGCAGAGTACTGTGCTATGAGTGATATAAACAGTAGATAGCAACAGTGTCTGCCTTTCAACATATCCTCAAATTACCAAAACAGAAACAGTACGAGTAGGTCATATGGAAATAGAATAGACAATAGGCACTGTACTTTTCTGTCTCACCTATGAAGTTACAAGCTCTGAATTATCAGCAGCAGGTTATTGGGAAATACAAATTACTTTTAAAAAATATTTTATTTTTAAGTAACCTCTACACCCATCATAGGGCTCGAAATCACAATCCTGAGATGAAGAGTTGCAATGCTCTACCAACTGAGCCAGCCAGGTGCCCCAATACAAACTACTTTTTAAGAGATTGATTATAATAGTTCAACCAAAGAAAAATACTTGCATGTAAATAGTTTGAAATTAGAGCAAGTAACAGAAAATGTAAGCTTGTAGGATGGTCTGGTTTATAAGGTTTTTGAGCCATGATCCCTTTCAGGGAAAAAAATATCTGAGATTCTGTTACTGTGAATACTTTTAACTACATTCAACCAACATTATTCATATGATGCAGGCTTTGGGTCCATAAGTAATAGCTGACATTGCTTCTTGTAACCGAAACACATATTACATATGTTTTACTACGTTTTGTGCAATCACTCGTGTGCTGGAAAATAGACATTGTCACTGGAGCAAAGGAAACTTGCTGTGGATGTCGGAGGAGGAGCAATTCTCATCAGAATTCCCCACAGGAAGAAAATGAAGGGTAAAATCTGCAGGATTTCTTCTGCTGATATTGCCTTCTTAGGAAGAAATGTTGATAACCATCTAGTTTGCATTAGGATATATAGGAATCTTGAGATGATGAAAATTTTTACAATTAAATTTTATTTTGTTTCTTGAGGAGCAGATTTGTAAACTTATAATTCTCCTTTTGGTGGCAGTGAGGTGACTTGAATGAGGAACAAAATCGGTGATTTTTCTGAGGAAGAAATGAGAAATACTTCATAGAAGTTTTAACAAATTGAGATATAAATGACACATAACATTGTATTGGTTTTAGGTGTACAACATAATGGTTTGATATATGTATATATTGCAAAATGATTACCTGAATAAGTTAACATCCATCACCATGTGTAGTTATACATTCTTTTCCTGTGATGAGAATTTTTAGATCTACTCTCTTGGCAACTTCGTTATAACACAGTATTGTTAACTATAGTCACCATGCTGCACATTACAACTCTAGGCCTTATTTATCTGGAACTTTGTATCTTTTGACCACCTTCACCCATATTCCCCACCTCCTCCCCCCATCTCTGGCAACCACTAATCTGTTCTCTATATCAATGAGCTGCTGCTTCTTCTTTTTTCTTAGATTCCACATATAAGTGAGATCATACAGTATTTGTCTTTTTCTGTCTGGCTGATTTCACTTAGTGTAATGCCTTCAAGGCCCATCTATGTTGTTGCAAATGGCAGGATGTCCTTCTTTTGTATGGGAGAATAATATTCCACCATATTATTGTGCACTGTTGGTGGGACTATAAGTTGGAATATAGCCATTATAGAAAATAGTATAGAGGTTCATTGAACTACCATATGATCTAGAAATTTCACTTCTGGTATTTATCCAAAGGTAACAAAATCAGTAACTTAAAGAGATATCTGCACCCCCACGTTCATGGTAGCATTACTGACATTAGCCAAGACATGGAAACAAACTAAGCATCCATCAACAGATGATCGGATAAAGAAAAAAAGTATATATATATATATATATATATATATATACACATACATATATACATACACACACAGAGACACAAAAATTCACTTTATTCTGATTGTCATGCATAGTCACACACTGTCAAACACACATCATGCCTTATCCAGAATAATGACCTTGTAATAATAGTTTGCATATGACCAAGCTACTTTCCACATTTTTTGATAAAAGACATTGGACAGGAGAGTATAAATACATTTATTGCTTGGCAGTGATTATAGGATTTAACAAATAAGTGTTATCTTTCAGGGATTTGAAGTGGACATTTGTGAATAAAGAGATTCTTTTTCCCCTTGGTCTTGGAATGCTGTAAGTAGTAGTTACTCTAGCTGAAAAGTAGGTACTCTAGCTGAAAAGCTGAAAATATGTGTGATTGTGGTTGACAGAATTATGACTCCTAAGAAGATTCATAGTCCCTAATGCCTGGAACTATGAATATATTACCTTACATGGTAAGAGGGAACTTTGCAGATATAATTAAGGTTACTAATCATTTGATGTTAAAAAAGGGAGATTCTTGATTTTCTAGGTAGACCCAACGTAAGTACATGAGCCCTTAATCCAGAGGAAGGCAGAAGAGGAAGTCAGAGATGCAAGAGAAGTCAGATTGATTTGAACTCTAGAAGGATTTGGAGCACTGTTGCTGGCTTTGAAGGAGGGAGCACAAATCAAAGACAGTTGGCACCCTCTAGAAGCTGAGAATGACATCTGGCTGGCAGCCAGTAAGGAGATGTGGACAATTGTGTCAGCAACCTGAAGGAGCTTGGACATGGATTCTCCTTCACAGTCTCCAGAAGAGTCCAGGCCAGCCAGCATCTTGATGAGACTTTAACTTAAGGATTCATCTGAGCCCCCCTGGAATTCTGACCTCCTAACTGTGAGATAATAAAAGGGTGTTGTTTTAACTCACTAAATTTGTGGTAATTTGTTACAGCAGCAGTAAGGAACAAATACACTGGCCATGTGTGGAGGTTGGAAAGATGGCCACTGGAGAAGTCATGACTAAGCTGCCTCATAAGAATGAGCTGGGTCTGGGACGCCTGGGTGGCTCAGTCGGTTAAGGCGTCTGCCTTCGGCTCAGGTCATGATCCCAGGGTTCTGGGATCGAGTCCCACATCGGGCTCCTTGCTGAGCAAGGAGCCTGCTTCTCCCTCTGCCTACCTCTGTCTCTCTCTCTCTGATAAATAAATAAAATCTTAAAAAAAAAAAAAAGAATGAGCTGGGTTTAAGAGAAGAGAGAGTTGAAGTACTCGGGGTTTTCTTTTGGCAGCGTGTCAGTCAGAAGATGGAGACAGTTTTGAGGGTTATAGCTCTGTGTAGTTACTCAAATTGCTTGCCACTTTGGCTCCTTGGACTCATGCTTAAACCTTAGTTTTCAGGGGTGCCTGGGTGGCTCAGTCGGTTAAGCAACTGCTTTTGGCTCAGGTCATGATCTTGGGGTCCTGGTATCAAGCCCCGTGTTGGGCTCCCTGCTCAGAGGTGTGCCCCTGCTTCTCCCTCTGCCCTTCCCCTTACTTGTGCTCTCTCTCTCTCAAATAATAAGTAAAATCTTAAAAAAAATTAAATCTTAATTTTCAATAAAGAAGTAGTTAAAAAAATGAGCTATTTCACAAAAATTTGCACAAGACCCTGAAGCTATCCATGCTACTTTTTTGTTTTGTTTTTTATTTTTATTTTTTAAAGATTTATTTATTTATCTTAGAGAGAGCAGGGGAGAGGGGCAGAAGGAGAGGGAGAAAGAGTCTTAAGCAGACACTGTGCTGAGCTCAGAACCTGACCCTCATGGGGCTTGATCTCATGACCCGGAGATCATGACCTGAGCCAAAACCAAGTCTGACCCATTGCGCCACCCAGGCACCCCTATTTTGTTTTGTTTTTATAGCACATGTATCAGCCTTTATTTAGCAAAACTGAGTGAAAAGTTACTTTCCTTACAGGAAGGTTTCTACCGACACATGCTGACACTCACAGTGTGCAGAGCGGCCCGGGCAATGAAAAAGCCAGAGAAGACTCAATGGAGAAACATGTTTCTAGACTTCCCATCAAATCCATGGTGATCACAGTAGCTTTAGAATTATAGTATTTAGGGCGCCTGGGTGGCTCAGTTGGTTAGGCGACTGCCTTCGGCTCAGGTCATGATCCTGGAGTCCCGCGATTGAGTCCCGCATCGGGCTCCCTGCTAGGCAGGGAGTCTGCTTCTCCCTCTGACCCTCTTCCCTCTCGTGCTCTCTATCTCTCATTCTCTCTCTCAAATAAATGGATAAAATCGTAAAAAAAAAATAAAAAATAAAAGAAACATTTAAAAAAAGAATTACAGTATTTATATGTTGCTGACCTCTTTTTTTTTTTAAAGATTTATTTATTTTAGAGAGAGAGAGCATGGGGGGAAGGGCAAAGAGAGATGGAGAGAGAGAATCCAAGCAGACTCCCCGCTGAACATGGAGTCTGATGGGGGGCTGGATCTCATGACCCTGAGATCATGACCTGAGCCACAATCAAGTCGGACACTTAACAGACTGAGCCTCCCAGGCGCCCTATGTTGCTGACTTTTACTTAAGTTATATAATTTTCTCAGATAAACTAAAATTACTGAACAAGGTGGTATCAAAATCTATATCTCCAAACCTTAAAATATATGACCTGAGTGTAGATTGGGGTTCATGCCCTAATTCACATTAAAAGGTATTGGAATCCAGCATTACTTAAAAATTTTAAATATTGAAGCAATTACATATTTTGGTCTAAAGGAGCTTCTTTTGATTCAAAATCTTGTACTCCCCAAGGGTAATATAACTTAGCTGAATGCTACTTATATGTTGAACTTGGGGCTATAGAAATTTCTTTTACCAGAGTAAGAGGCATTAAATAGATATCAAAAAGCCCCACAAAGTCCCGAGAGAAAGCTCTTCAAGTTACATTATGACTTCTATGAAAATCTGGAAATGATTCATGAAATCTTGGCTGGGTTGTGAGTTTATGTATGTAAACTTTCCTAAGACTTATTGTGTTGTTGTAGGTTGCTTCTGCCAAAAGTTGCAAAATAAAAATTGTTTATTTGGACTAAGGAGCTTTCTAAAAATGTAGTTTCAAGTAGGAGATTTGGGATTACCGGGGTGATTCCAGGGAAGAGGGTAACAGGGTAGAGATGCATAAGAAAAATGGGGACATGAAGAAAGCATGGGGTATCTGAGAAGCAGGGAGCAAGCACCCTGACTGCATTGCAAAGCGTGTGTTGAAAGAAATGGGTGCGTGCTCGCGTGCGTCCCCGTTGAGTCCGGTTGTGGTTCGGTCGTCCCAGGCGCGGAATTGCTGCCGAAAGGGCCGAGGTTCCTTGTCTTAAGTCTTTAAAAAATACAACATAAAAATGGTTCGAAAAGAGCTCTGGTCATCCTGGCCAAAGGAGCAGAGGAGATGGAGACAGTCATCCCCGTAGATGTCATGAGGCGAGCTGGAATTAAAGTCACCATTGCGGGTCTGGCTGGGAAAGACCCAGTACAGTGTAGCCGAGACGTCGTCATTTGTCCTGATGCCAGTCTGGAAGATGCAAAAAAAGAGGGACCTTATGACGTAGTGGTTCTGCCGGGAGGCAATCTGGGTGCGCAGGATTTATCTGAGTCTGCTGCTGTGAAGGAGATACTGAAAGAACAAGAAAAAAGGAAGAGCCTCATAGCTGCCATCTGTGCAGGTCCTACGGCTCTTTTGGCTCATGAAATAGGTTTTGGAAGCAAAGTTACAACACACCCACTTGCTAAAGACAAAATAATGAATGGAAGTCATTACAGCTACTCCGAGAACCGTGTGGAGAGAGACGGCCTGATCCTCACGAGCCGCGGGCCTGGAACCGGCTTTGAGTTCGCTCTCGCGATCGTCGAGGCACTGAACGCCAAGGACGTGACTGACCAAGTGAAGGCCCCGCTCGTTCTTAAAGATTAGAGCAGACATCTTTGATCAGAAGTAGAGAAACAGGCCGTTTGTAATCATTCTCACCACGTTCGCTTAAAGCAAAACGTGCGGTTCCCGTGCAGAGTTTCCCCGCCTGTGCCCGGGTCCCTACGGTCCTGAACCTTGATGGCAGAGCAAATGGCATTTAGCAAACTACCAATTGTTACTTTGCTTATCACTGGTTTCCCCTTGTTGGTATGTGTGCAACCAAATTCATGATCAGCCTCACTTGCATCTGTTAACTGTTGATAGAGCTACTGAGATAGACTAGCAGTGAACACATTTGACACAGCAAGGAGGAAAAGCGAAAAGGCAAAGATTTAAGAAGCTTGTGATTTTCTCTCATTTGAATAATGTGCTGTTAAAAATACCAGTGAAGGGGCTCCTGGGTGGCTCAGTGGGTTAAGCACCTGCCTTCGGCCCAGGTCATGATCCCGGGGTCCTGGGATTGAGCCCAGCATCGGGCTCCCTGCTCAGCGGGAAGCCTGCTTCTCCCTCTCCCACTCCCCCTGCTTGTGTTCCCTCTCTCGCTATGTCTCTGTCTGTCAAATAAATAAATAAAATCTTTAAAAAAAATAAAAAAAAGAGAAAGAAATGAAAGCCATTACTGGGGCCAGTTAGATTGTTAGTTAGGGTTCAGTGCAGGAAACAGAAATCACCTTAGATAATCAAAGCAGTAAGGAATTTAATACAGGGAATTAAGTACTTCCAAAATTTTTATTTTTTTTTTTATTTTTTTTAAAGATTTTATTTATTTATTTGAGAGAGAGAGAGAATGAGAGAGAGAGAGCACGAGAGGGGAGAGGGTCAGAGGGAGAAGCAGACTCCCCGCTGAGCAGGGAGCCCGATGCGGGACTGGATCCCGGGACTCCAGGATCATGACCTGAGCCGAAGGCAGTCGCCCAACCAACTGAGCCACCCAGGCGCCCAGTACTTCCAAAATTTTTAGAAGAGACAAAGAAAAGATAGTAGGCTGGGTCTCCAAGAACGTCTTTAGAATAACAGAGAACTGACATACACGGGAGCTACCACCATGAGGCCAAATAAAGGCGGTGCCAAAGTCAAGATTGTCACCTCTAATGCTGTGTTTTTGCCTCTGGACACCTAGGAAACCAAAAAAATTGATACACATAGCTACGCATACCTTCTACCTTTAGGGATCCAGCTCAAGATGTTGCTGCCTCTGCCAAATTGCCTTCAAATAGCCAGGAATCCAAAACAGTCATTTCCAAGGTAGTATTTGCTAGCAGACTGACAAGAACTGACTGGATGATGACCTCTGATTGGTTTCTGTCCTTCAAATCTTGCCCATTGGCATAGCTTGCACACAAAGCCTTAGGTCTAAGGGAGTGAGAGTAATAATTTCAGCTTTCTGGCTTCTCCAACTGCAAGACAAGTGGGTAAGACTTCCACACATTTCTCAACCTCGTGGAAGGCTGGGACCCCAAAACTAAGGAATTTAATTCAATCTTAGAAAGAAAAATAGCTCACATGTATTGAACGCTTACCATATTTCATGAATACTTCAAACCACTTTCATGTGTGGTATTTTGTTCAATTTTCTCAGTAACCCTACGAGAAATTATCCCCCGTTTACACAGGCGGAAACTGAGGCACAGAGGGGTTAAGTTACTTGACAAGGGCCACAGAACCAGTAGCTGGAATTCATGAGCGATGCGCTTTGATACCATGTTATATTGCTTCTTGAAGACAGGATCAACGTAGGCTACCTGGAGGTGTTAACGTCTCAGTTACGTATTGAGCATGAATAGTAGTTTTCCAGGTGAGAGAGTTAGGGAAAAGCTTTTTAGGGAAAGCTTTGGAGATATGATGGAGCATGACTCGTTCAGTAAATGGCTGGTGGTTTTGTTCAGCGGCTCTGTACGGCATGGGCTAAAGTAGCAAAAGATGACATGACAAAGGCAAGTGTCGAAGAGATCCTAATTGGCCTCTGAATTCTGCCAAGACATTTGAATTTTCAACTGATTGGATTTTCATTTTTGAAAGATTAATGTAATTACATCACGGAATATGAGTTAGATGGGGGCAACACAGTAGTTGTTAAGGAATTGATATTGTCTGGATGAGAAATGAAGAGAGGGCTGGAAGAGCAAGAGGATACAAAGAAAACGTAGGTAGTAGGATCACAGCTACATAGCGGCCAATGGGAGGTAGAGGAAAGAGTGTGGGATTATACCCAGATTTCTGGTGCCTATACCATTCGTTCAGTCATGGAGAGGAGGGGGAAGGTGGGTTCCATTTTGGACATACTGAAATTGAAGTACCTGTGGAAGATGAATGGACATGGTTGGTAGACCCCTGACTCCAACCACTGAAAGTGAAGAGTAGAACCAGAAACATTCTGACTCTAAATGCCTCTGCTCTGGATAGCCCAAGGAGGAAAACAAAACTCCAAGGAATCTGTGGCTTAAGGAGAGGTTATTGGGTTATTGTGGTTAGGCCTCACTCAGACACCTTTTCTCATTGTGGACAAAGAGAGGTATTCATCATTCCTCTGGAGAGCTATGAAGACAAAATACAGTCATTATTGTTTAGTTGATGAGGGATGTGTGCTTTACATTCTTGGGGAAACTTTCTCTTTACACTTTTGCTTGACTGAGAGCTAACCTCTAGTAATGGACTTGTGGCAACCATCCTAAGACTGTCACTCATAGGGTTTTCTTAAAAGAAGGGAATTTCTCCCCACCCACCTCCATTGCCATAAAATAGGATTAGGATGGTAAGTACCTAGTGTTTTGTTGACCACTGTAAGAACTAGAAAGACTTTGCATTTAACTTCTGGTAATAGAGAACTGATTATAGTGGTGTAAACACATGACTATTTCTTCTTTCATATAAAAAAGTCCAGAAATTGATATTCTAGTGCTGGTGAGGCAGCTTCCTGAAGCCTTCAAGGACCTTACTTTCTTTGGCCATTTTCAAACCCACATTAGCACATGGCTTTCTTCTATAAAATAGATTTATGGTCCAGATAGCCCTTGGATCTCTAGCCATTATATCCACATATCCAGGAAGCAGGAAAAAGAAACAGTAAAGGGGCCAAAAAGGGCCTATATAATAACCTCTGTTTACATGTCACTGGCCAAATTGGGTCACACACACAAACCAACCAGCTACAAAGAAGGCTAGGAAATGTAGTCTTTTAGTCAAGCCCATTACTATTCTGAATAAAACCAGAAAAAAGTGAGAATGCATATTGGGTAGATAACCAGCAGTCTCTGACACAGACTGATCCCAAGGATCAATGGTCCTTGCAGCTAGGTATTGATGAATCAGAGATTGAGAAAGACTAACAAAACAAGAAATGTGAATTTTGAACAAAAAATAAACAATAACTTTCTTATATTTGATAATTCCTTTGTAACTAAAAATTAGGTTATTAACCCAAGGGTCTCTGGACCCATGTCCACAAATGGGCTTTATGGGTTTTTTGAAACTCTTGGAAGTTTTTGGAAATTTCTGTCTATAGCAGGTAATTTTCTAGGGAAAGAGTTCTTAAGGTTTCTCAGATTCTCAAAACCATCAGTCCGTGCTGAAAGGGTAGAACAGCTGTCCTGGAATATAAAATCCAAGCAACTGGAAAATTCCTTCATACTTGGATCCAAAAATATTTTCTCCTGTCCCATCTTCTCATGTCAATGATTCAGCACACAGAAAATAATGCATTTCGATTATGGAATATACATTCAGTTCTCTCTCAGTCTAAAATTCCCTCTGCCAATTTTCCATTTAGTGAATGCCTACTTAAGCCCTAGAAAACAGTCAAAATATCATCTCTCCTGGAAAACCTTCCTTAACTCCATACAAAGAATTGTCTTCTCTTCTGGGGTTTTATAGTAGTGATAATGCCTAAGATAACATTAAGGATAAGGCTGCCACCACTTAGAAAGCTGGATGGAGAAGGTATGGGATTAAATATGGAACAGATGTAAATCAAATGAGGTAATGATGCAGAATATGGTTTATCATTGGGGGCGTGGGACTCTGGCTACTAAGAGAAATGGGAATGAGTATGGCTTACACGGCTGAAAACTGCCAGTCTGACAAATTTTTAATGCCATTTGGACATTCTCTTCCTTTTTTAAAGATTTTATTTATTTGAGAGAGAGAGAGTGCATGAGCTGGAGGGAAAGGGAGAGAGAATGTGAAGCAGACTCTGCACTGAGCACAGAGCCCAATGTGGGGGCTTGATCCCACAGCCTCGAGATCATGACCTGATCCTAAAACAAGAGTCGGCCACCCAACAAACTGAGTCACCCAGGCACTCCCATTGGAGCCCGATTTGGGACTCGATCCCAGGACCCTGGGATCCTGACTTGAGCTGAAGGCAGCCACTTAAATGACTGAGCCACCCAGGCACCCCTATACAGGGCATTCTTGATCCAATCCATTCTACGAAGACCTTATATTTGAAATAATGAAAATAATATTCTCTTTTATGCATAAGCATGGTTCAAACCTATTTAATAAAACTGTAATTACGTTCAAGATTCTCTTCTAAACACCACAAGAGAGACAAAGATCATAAAATATATAAAAATACTTTTTAAAGACAGAGTGTGATGGAGAACTTTGAACAAGTATGTAACTATAATACCAGAGATAATGTAATGAACATTAGGCGAAAGTCCAAATAAAGTAAAGTGGGATTGCAACAGGAAAAGACTTCATATTTCAGAGTAGGGATCATGAAATTTTTATGAAGGAAGTAATAAGTGAGATAGACTTTCAAGAATTAGCCAGATTTCCAGGGGTATAATGTTGTAGAAGATGATCCAGAGTAAGCATGAGTAGAAAGAGAAAATGTTTTTTTAAATTTTTTATTTTTATGTTAATCATCATACATTACATCATTAGTTTTTGATGTAGTGTTCCATGATTCATTGTTTGCATATAACACCCAGTGCTCCATGCAGAACGTGCCCTCTTTAATACCCATCACCAGGCTAACCCATCCCCCAAACCCCTCCCCTCTAGAACCCTCAGTTTGTTTCTCAGAGTCCATCGTCTCTCATGGTTCGTCTCCCCCTCCGATTCCCCTCCTTGAAAACGGTTTTTTTTTTTTTAAAGATTTTATTTATTTATCTGAGAGAGAGAGTGAGAGAGAGAGAGCACATTAGAGGGGGGAGGGTCAGAGGGAGAAGCAGACTCCCTGCTGAGTAGGGAGCCCGATGCGGGACTCGATCCAGGGACTCCAGGATCGTGACCTGAGCCGAAGGCAGTCGCTTAACCAACTGAGCCACCCAGGCGCCCTGAAAATGGGTTTTTAAAACCAACCATGATCATCCAGCTTGGTTGAACTACAGAGAATGGGTGAAAGAAGAGTGAAGTCAAGTCTTGAAAACTTGACCAAGTCATATTTTGGAGGAACTTGAATAATAAGACTGAAGAGTTTGTGCCTAACCTGAGAAGTTACAATTTAAAAAAAAAAAGTAGCTGGCATTTGTCTTTCATTTTGGCTGCCTAGTACTTGGACCCTTTTCTCTTGGGGAATTCTCTTCCTTATGGGTCTTAGGAAAGGGCAAAGACTTAGAGCTCATATAAATGTTAAATATTTGCTTTTCCAGTCTCTCTTAAAGCGCAGGTGGTTACGTGACCCAGCCTCTACTGCTCAACATCAGACCTTGTCTTAGAAACTAGTGCCATAGAAAAGAAGGGTCAGGAGCTCACTTTCATCTGGCAGGAGCAGTAGTAAGGCTGCAAGAAATGGTGTTGGTAGTGGGCAGAGTGCAAATGAGCTCCTGGTGCAGAAGCTGGAGTGGTGTGAAGGCAGCAGCTTGGGGTCGGGGTGGCGGCGCTGTTTCCTTCTCAGACAGTGCTGTGGAGGCTGTGCATTGCTGTTGGCAGCTTTGCTTCAAGTCCTCTCAAAGTTTCAGTCATCTCACCAAAATTCTTTACAAACGTTTCATTACGGAAAATTTCAAACACACAAAAATAGAGATCAGATTCAGGTGTGATTTTTGGCAAGAATATTTTATAGGTGGTACTTCCAATCACAACAAATCAGGAGGCATAAAATGATCAATTGTTTCTCTTTTTTTTTGTTGTTAAGATCAATCATGTGGGTTCAGGAGTTATCAACCTGGTCCATCCAGAGCAGGGTTCCCATCGGTCTTTTTCCTGGTAGCATTGTTAGCATTAGATGTCGGCGTGGCATGAATAGGAAACGAAGGTCATCCAAGGATGGATTTACGGGAACAACTTAGATCTGCTCATTACATTTTTTTTTCTGAGCCAATTCCCTTTATCTCTTTGGCTTCAGAAGTCGTGGCCCTTCCTTTGTTGTAAATGACTCCTCCTTCAAATGTCAGAGTGAGCAAGCTGCCCTAGAAATTTGTAGTTAATGGGTCGCCTGGGTGGCTCAGTAGGTTAAGCATCAGACTCTTGGGTTTCGGCTCAGGTCATGATCTCAGGGTTGTGAGATCAAGCCCTTGGGATTGACGCTGAGTCTCCTTGAAATTCTTTCTTTTCTTTTTTTTTTTAATATTTTATTTATTTATTTGAGAGAGAGAGAGAGAGAGAGAGAACAAGCAAGGGGGAGAGGTATAAGCAGAGGGAGAAGCAGGCTCCCCACTGAGAGGGAGCCAGATGCAGGGCTGGATCTCAGGACCCTGGGATCATGACCTGAGCCGAAGGCAGATGCTTAACCAACTGAGCCACCCAGGCGCCCCTCTGCTTGAGATTCTTTCCCCCTCCTTCTTCCTCCCTCTCTACTCCTCCTCCTGCTCGTGGGTGAGCTATTTCTTTCTCTCAAATAAATAAGTGAAATCCTAAAAAAAAAAAAAAAAGAAATTTGTAGTTAACAATACTGTATTATATACTTTAAGTTGCTATAATTAAAAATCTGTTTTTTGTCTCTTTTTTTCTTTGTTCATTTTTGTTGTTCCTCTTGTTGATGTGATATATCATGTTGATTGATTTGCAAATATTGAACCACCCTTGTGTCCCAGGAATAAATCCCACTTGATTGTGGTGAATGACTTTTTTTTTAAGTTTTTATTTAAATTCCAGTTAGTTCACATACAGTGTAATATTAGTTTTAGGTTTACAATATAGTGATTCAACATTTCCATACAAGGCTTGGTGCTCATCACAACAAGTGCACTCCCTTTTTTTTTTAAAGTTTTTTTTTTTAATTTTTAAAGGATTTTATTTATTTATTTGACAGAGAGAGAGACAATGAGAAAGGGAACACAAGCTGGGGGAGTGGGAGAGGGAGAAGCAGGCTTCCCGCGGAGCAGGGAGCCCGATGCGGGGCTCGATCCCGGGACCCTGGGATCATGACCTGAGCCGAAGGCAGAAGGCAGACGCTTAACGACTGAGCCACCCAGACGCCCCAACAAGTGCACTCCTTAATCCTCATCACCTATTTACCCATTCCCCCACCTTCCTCCCCTCTGATAACCATCTGTTTGTTCTCTATAGTTAAGACTTTATTTTTTGGTTTGCTTCTCTCTCTTTTTTTCCCCTTTGCTCATTTGTTTTGTTTCTTAAATTCTACATATGAGTGAAATCATATGATATTTGTCTTTGACTGACTTATTTCACTTAGCATAATACTCTTTAGCTTCATCCATATCATCGCAAAGGCAAGATTTCATTCTTTTTTATGGCTGAGTAATATTCTATTGTGTATGTATATGTGTGTGTGTGTATATATATATATTTATACCACATCTTTATCCATTCATCAGCTGATGGACACTTGGGCTGTTTCCATAATTTGGCTATTGTAGATAAGTGAATGACTTTTAAAATATATTGTTGGATTCAGTTTGCTAATATTTTGTTGAGGGTTTTTGCATCTATGTTTATCAGAGATATTGCCCTGTAGTTCTCTTCTTTTTGTAGTGTCTTTATCTGGTTTTCATATCAGGGTAATGCTGCCCTCATAGAATGAATTAGGAAGGTTTGCTGCCTCTTCTATTTTTTGGAATAGTTTGAGAAGAATAGGTATTAACTCTTCTTTCAATGTTTGGTAGAATTTAGTTTAGTTTGCTGGGAGTTTTTTGATTATGGATTCAATTTCATTGCTGATAATTGGTCTGCTCAAATTTTCTATTTATTTCTGTGTCAGTTTTAGGAGGTTAAATGTTTCTAGGAGTTTGTCCATTTCTTCTAGATTGTGCAATCTGTTGGCATATAATTTTTCATAATATGAAATAGGTCTTTTGGATTACTACACCAGATTTTATAGAAGAAATAACATAGTATAAGGACATACCCTTGTTGATTAGCTGCTCTGGGAGTACCAAAATACATGTAAGAAATTGCAAATTTGTTTACTCTATGTCTTGTGTCCTATATCAAGGAGAGATGGATAAAAATCTGTTCTTCTGGGGTTTTGTATGATCCCAGTTTTTTGAATGATAATCAACTTTAAAATACAAATATTTTCCTCATTAGTACAGTAATGCATGCTCATTAAATAAAGCTATCAGAACTTAAAAATTCTAAAAAGCAAAAAGAAGAAATAAGATTATTCATAACTGTATGACCTGGAGACAATAACTTTTTAATATTTTTGGTGAATTTCTGGTTCATTTTTCTAAGTACATTTTCCCCCTATAGCTGAGACACTTCTGCATGTAACACACTTGGAACAGTGCTTGATATGTAATAGATGTTCAGTAATGGTTAATGACTGTTATTGCCATATACTATTTTAAATCATCTCTCAACTTTATTTGATAAAAAAATATTTTCTCAAGTTATATATAATGCCTTATGAATGTATTTTAAGCTATAGCTATCCATTCTGTGAATGTGATGTAATTTATTTAACCATTCCTTATTTTTTGATATTTAAATGATCTCCAAATTTTATTTTGTTATAAATAACATCATAGTGGCCTATATGTATAATCAAGCTTCTTAACCTAGAATCCTTGTAATGTTTAGCAACTAGGCTCTTATCCTATGTATAGGGCCCTCTGTCCTTAGGGCAATACTTTTCTTAAGAGAAAAATCACTTATTTTGGTAGTTCAACCTTCTGGGCTGCAATCCAGTTGTAGGAATGCCTCAGTAAAATTTTCTGAGCAGCCAAAGATGATACCATTCAATCTAAGCACCAAAGCTACTATATTCAGCTTCTGAGAGAGTGCACAGGTGCTTCCTCAGAGTCTATTCATTTTCCATTTGTGTGCAATTCAACCACTTTTCCAACAAATTTCCTAACTCTTAACAAGTAAGAAGTGGGAAATTAGGAGGCAATTTAAGGAAAGCTACCAGATGGAGGCAGACTGAGAACATCAAGTAGCTGTGATGAGTCGACAGTGCCAAAGGGGAAGGAAAGATTGTAAATTCCGATAAAAGAACACAGAAGCACAGGACCATATCATGTAAAATTAATGTAAAGAAATGTTCTTTCCTTGATCATGGTGTGTTAGTGAGTCATTAGAATCAATAAATATTAGTTGATTTACTTAAATATTTGTGTCAACAGTAAGGTCAGGAATTCTATTTAAAGTTTTCTGAATCTCAAGAGTAAAGTGTTATGTTAATTTAATAACCCATTTTAAACAATGGCTTCTAGTTCTTCATAGTAGAAAAACAAAGCATTTATTAGCCTTTAGTGATTTGCATGAACACACAATTCTAGAGGAAAAAATAATCATTATATTCTATCTGGCAACCCCATAGTGATGCTATGGTTTCCCAGGAGATCAGGGGAGAAGTTGGTTCCGGTTGTCATGAGCTTGCTATGAAATCCTGGGCAGGTCATCAAGGTCTTTTGACCATGGTCTTATTACAGTTTGAATAAGAGCATAACCCAAATGCTCTTACCAGCCTATGAGCACAAACAAGGCCACATAAATGCTCCAATTATGATGGCTCTTATCATCTCTTGCTCATCCAGGTTCCTAGTCTGCAACCCTGCAAAGTCTCTGTGGCCTATTATTTCTGATATCCCCAAGTGGTGAAGTGGGGAGACATCTCAGATGTTCTCTTCAACAAGTCTGTTCTAGTTTTCCATGATCTCTTCTTGCCAAAGTGCTTTAATACCATTTCTTTTGCCAGTGCCCTTCTCGAGAAGGATGATTTCCAGACCATCCATCGGTAATGTTGGGGTCCTCAGGGTACCCCAAACTGCACTTAAGCCCATGGTAGAGTGAGGATCAGGCATGGTCTTCCACAAGTGCTGTTCAACATTTTGTTAACACAACACCAAACCTGCTCTCCATACTCTCAGAGACTCATGAAGCCTTTCATTAAATTAGCTTCTTAAGAATCTACCCCCACAAAAGGATCAAATCCAGCTCTCCAGACCACTAACACTTGGCTGTTATGCCATCCTTCTTCACCATCTGTTGCTTACCTCTTCCTGGAACTTTCATTCTTCTTTCATACCCTCTCACACCCAAGACAAAAACCAAACTCTTATCTAGCAACCTGTGGACACACAGATGATTCAAAAAGAATTGATCATTGCAAACAGTCTCTGCTCAGTAAAGAGGTTATATATGTAGTCAACACTAATTTGTAAAGGAATGATTTCTATTAGTTATGTCGAGTTATTTCTGGGATATGTAAAAGAATAAAAGATTGGGGTGCCTGGGTGGCTCAGTTGGTTAAGCGACTGCCTTCGGCTCAGGTCATGATCCTGGAGTCCCGGGATCGAGTCCCACATCGGGCTCCCTGCTCAGCGGGGAGTCTGCTTCTCCCTCTGACCCTCTTCCCTCTCGTGCTCTCTATCTCTCGTTCTCTCTCTCTCTCAAATAAATAAATAAAATCTTTAAAAAAAATCTCTTTAAAAAAAAAAGAATAAAAGATTGCCATTATCTTTAAGTCCAATATGGGCCCCTCATGTCATATGTGTGTCATATGACATAGCACCCATCAATCCTATAACCTAAGTCATCCCAGACCTTTATAACATTCACCATCAATGATTAAAATAGCCACCCATGACGCCACCTCATTTCCCCAAGGCTGTCAGAAGAGGTGGTACAAACAAGAGATTTTTCACATAGCCCTATGTGAATATAGATGTAAATTTTTATCTAGTCACTGTGAAATAACAAATTTTGAAAGGTTCAGGTCTTTTTAATTCACTCTGTAGAGCAGCCCTCTTTCTATTTAGCCCCACCACCAGTCCAATTAAATTCTGATTTCTAGTCTAGGCTCTGCTGAACCCTGCTGCTAAAGCATTAGACCAAGGAATATTTAAGGTTCCATCTAGTTCTAAATTGCATGATAATATCGTCAAGGCATATAACATGGTGTTTTAGGTGGGACTGATAAACACAAATAAAATTAAAGAGAAAGAAAAGTAACAATGTTATCTATTAACTGAAGGAGCAAAGAGGAAGACATCAGGGAATAATTACTGGAATCATGGCTTCGGAGCTGGAATGTGGAGTGGGATTGGCTGGGAAGAGCTGGGGTAAGGCAATCCTCAGGAGAGAGAACCCCAGTAGTGTCTTTCAGGGAAGAACTTTTTCTGCTCTGATTCTGTTGGGCCTTTCCTCATTTCTTTTGGCCCCCTTTTTTGCAGTTTGCTTTCATCAATTACTTTACACTTAATGCTATCTTGTCACAAATGAATTAGTGTTTAAACAAAGCAATTTATTGCTTGACCACAGAGCCAAATACAACTGGGCCTAATTGATTAACATGGATATTTGGTCTTTGCTTAATATTTCAAAAATTAAATTTTCAATCGGATTTACTATTCTCAGAAATTTTTGTAAGAAATAATTTAGTGCCTTAAGCTCCTTGGAGTGTGAGGAAGCCCATTAAAATTGATTGAATGGTAATGTTTTCCCTAATGAGCCCTGTTTATATTCTTCTTCCATCATACTTGTTACTTATTAAATTAACTCTATTTCACTTGTCCCTTTCTGTTATGGAAAAACGGAGCTCACTTCCTGCTCTTTTGGAAGCAAAACATCTAAATTTGCTTATTGTAGCATAAGATTCACTCTAAAGTGAATTCCTTATCCTATAAGCCAAGATTTCTACTTCTATAATTACCAGAGATACTTTGTTAAACATCATTTTCACCTGTAGTAACCAAGTTTGGGTTAGAATATGTAGAACACTGAATGGAAAATTATATCAAGCTGACAAAACCCAGTCCCATTTCAATTTTGCATCAGATTTAGATTACTGCCTGTGCAGGTACATAAACCTTTGAATTATATAGTCTCTTCATTTTCACCATCATTCCTGTTTTGTTCGTGGGAGTGGTGGAGAGTTAATGCCTTTTCAAAAGACTTAGTTTATTCTTTTAATCTTTGTTATGTTTTTGAAAACATAATTACTTAACTAGGTTAATTTTGTGCCCTGGGATCAAGTGATATATATTTTGATATTATCAATTATTGCTTGGTGACGAGAACCAACTATTTTAGGTACATGAAATGAGTTTAAATAGAATTTTGAATATGAACTTTACTTATTATAACCAAGTTGGTGTCACTCTCTTTGTGGAGCCTTCCCTACTAACCTAGAAATTCAGTTACTCCTTTCTAATCCTGTACCTTGTATAGCCAATGTGGCACACAGCATACCGTATGGTAGTTGTTGTCTGTGTTCACCACTGAACTGTAAGCTTCTTGATGACAAGGAGCTGGGCCTCATTCATCCTCAGAGGCAGTCAGGTGAGGACTGAATAAGATACAAGCTGAGAAGGCAACCAGCTGGGTTCAAATCCAGATCCAACCACTGCTGTCTCTGTGGAATTAATCTTTCTCTACCTCAGTTTTCTCAGCTATAAAGTGGAGATGATAATAGCTTCTATGTCAGTGTAGGATTAAATGAATTCATACATGTAATTTGGATCAATTCAAGTTTTATGGACCTAAAGTTTTTTATTTTATTTTATTTTATTTTATTTTATTTTATTTTATTTTATTTTATT
>NW_027397076.1:40220269-40354731 GCF_003265705.2 Callorhinus ursinus
TTTTATTTTATTTTATTTTATTTTATTTTATTTTATTTTATTTTATTCTTAGAGAGAGACACAGCGAGAGCAGGAATACAAGCAGGGGGAGTGGGAGAGGGAGAAGCAGACCTCCAGCCGAGCAGGGAGCCCGATGCGGGGCTCGATCCCAGGACCCTGGGATCATGATCTGAGCTGAAGGCAGACGCTTAATGACTGAGCTACCCAGGCGCCCCTGGACCTAAAGTTTAAACAGTTTTGTGGCACTCCTTAAGTAGAGAAAAAAACTTAACGTGAAAATAAATATATTGAACATGGGAAAGAAATAACAAGTTACAGAATGTAAAAAAACTGAAGAATATTAAAAATATTCAATAGAGTCCGGAAAAATAACAAAGTATTTAAAGAAAATAAATGACCTAACACATTCTATAATATTTTTTCCCTGCTTTTTTGGGTTATATGTTCCTTGATTGTTTTCTCATGTAAATGATTTTATATTATCTATTGAGATAATAGAAAGATTGTTTTCTTTTCTCTAGCATAGTTGATTGAAATTTGTTTTTTATTACTGATCATTCAAAAATGTTTATTTCTGCTTCATAACTCACTGATAGTGTCATACACATTTTTAGGATTATTGTCAAATTTGGGAAAGTCTTTTTTTTTTTTTAAAGATTTTATTTATTTATTTGACAGGCAGAGACACAGCGAGAGAGGGAACACAAGCAGGGGGAGTGGGAGAGGGAGAAGCAGGCTTCCTGCGGAGCAGGGAGCCCGATGTGGGGCTCGATCCCAGGACCCTGGGATCATGACCTGAGCTGAAGGCAGACGCTTAATGACTGAGCCACCCAGGCGCCCACATTTGGGAAAGTCGTTATCAGGAAACAGTTTCTGGCCTACAACTTCATGTTACACTGCCTGGTGAATTTGCACAGTGGGCATTAGCAATAGGCCAGCAACAGATTAGCATTACAAGGAGTGACAACAAAACCATACATATTCTTCTGAATCCAAACTAAATATATGCTTAATTTCCCGTTTAAAGTCCCATGGCTTCCTCCAATACATGAATATTTGCAAAATTGAAAAAAGTATTTGATCAGGTGAACACATTGCTAGAACCTCTCCTAGGGCCTTGAGAAGGGCCAGTGGAAGTGAGGGACTCTGAACTCAAGCTTCATTAGCTTCATAGCAAATCCACCTGTATTTATAATAAGAACTGTGGAACAAGAAGTGAATATTCCAGCACAGATGGCTTAGGACATGAGCAGGGGTACATCGAAGACCCAAACCACTAGATGCTTTTCTACTTAATCCTATTTAAAAGTTAATTCCTGGGCGCCTGGGTGGCTTAGTCAGTTGAGCGTCCAACTCTTGATTTCGGCTCGGTTTATGATCTCAGGGTTGTGAGATCGAGCCTTGTGCAGAGCCTGCTTAAGATTCTCTCCCTCTCCCTGTACCCCTACCCACCCCGCACTCACACACACACTCTGTCTCTCTCAAAAAAAAGTTAAGTCCTCAGTGTGGAAGAAGTTAAGACTGATACCAGCCTTCCTTAAACCCCTTCGAAGCCCATATGACTAAACTTCGGTATCATTTCAACCTCTCGGCTGCTCCGTGGTATGTATGCCCCACCTTTCAGAAACACAAGGAAGAAGTGGGCTGAAAGATGTAGTAACATAACTTTTGAATTAACTTTCCCATAGGGATACTAGAGAGAATATGATAAAATTGCAAGAGCAAAAAAGTAATTCTGAAATATTGATCCTTGTCATTATAGAAAATGAAGTCATTTGCTTTATCCACTTTATCTGCTTAAATTATAAGGATCAAATAAATTTAGGTGCAAAAGGTGAATATGCTTATCAGAAGCCTTCAGAAGAATGAATATCTATTAAATAGAAAATGATAAGTGGTTTGTGTCTGTGTTTAGATTTTTAAGGATTTGTTATTAATCCTTCACTAGTAAATAAAATCAGCAGAAAAATTACCGTTTATGAATTATGAAGAATATTCCAATAAATAACATGTTAAGATATGATCTGTCAAAAGAAAAACTTTGTTGCTTTTTTTTTGGAGTGATTTCCCTAAGACAGTTATTAATCTGATTTTTAAATGTCATGAATTTCTGATTTCCATTCTTAGAATGTGGTGAAAATAATAGGATACTAATTTACCCTCTTTCAAAATGCAATGTCAGGGGCACCTGGGTGGCTCAGTCGGTTAAGCAACTGCCTTTGGCTCAAGTCATGATCCCAGGGTCCTGGGATCAAGCCCTGAGTCAGGCTCCCTGGTCAGGCTCCTTGCTCATCGGGGGGTCTGCTTCTCCCTCTCCCACTGCTCCTCCCCTTGCTTGTGGTCTCTTGTGCACTCTCTCTCAAAAAAATAAATAAAATCTTAAAAAAAAATGCAAAGTCCAGCCTATAAATTTAGTTTTCTTTTAAGTCCATGAGTAAACTATAATGAAAGGTACTTCACCATTTAGGTGAAGATTATAGGTCTCCTCTGTCGCCCATCCCTTCTACCAGGTAATATGTTACAACCAAATCACATACTGCCACACCAACAGATATTTATTATCAGACTGGTACAAAACAGTTCTGCAACCTGTTCCCTAGGTTAGATAAAAGTTTTAGTTCTCTATTCCTTCAGCTGTTTCAGAAGAACCACGCAGGAAAGTTTCACTCAAGGCAACCAACAATGACAATATTTAGTGTCAGGATTTGACTGTCCTAGTTTGAATGAGGTGACAGAAATCATCCAGTGTGAGGAATTTTGGGTTTATTTGTCATACTTTGGTGAACCCTAATTCCCAGATGAGGGTCAGTATTTCTCATACTTTCTTCATTTGTCAGAGTAGGAAGTGAATGAATAGAGCTTCATGAATTGCATACATGAAGAAATTGGCCAGGTATGTAGGGATGTGTGATACATGTATACCTAATTTTACTATGTGTTGTTCAATCATATACATATTTACTTTCCCTTAGGAATATCATGGTTCATAGATGACATTATTAAAGTGTTTCAGAAGACATATATGACATCTGTAGTCAGTTTTAGAATTATCTAGGAGAAAGGCTGTATTAAAAATGCTGAGTCCTAAAATACTCCGAGTTCCTGATTTTGTTTTTGTCATGTAATCTTCCTCTCGTCCTTGCGTAGCAGGGAAGTATTCTTTTTTTTTTTTTTAGATTTATTTATTTTAGAGAGAGAGAGAGAGAGAGAGCATATGCATTAGCAGAGGGGCTGAAGGAGAGAATCTTCAAGCAGACTCCCCACTGAGCACTGACCATGGAGCCGAGGTGGGGCTCCATCTCACAACCCATGAGATCAAAACCTGAGCTGAAATCAAGAGTCCCACACTTAGCTGACTGAGCCACCCACGTGCCCCAGCAGGAAAGTATTCTTAGTTAAATGTAAATAAACATTTTAATCCTCAAAGTATTTTGCTTTTCTTATACCATCCCATTAAACAACCTTATTTATTTTCATTAAAATTTAAGAATTAAAATTGACCAGAGAGAAGAATAAAAAAGAAGCTAAAAAATAATGAAAAAATTAAGGCTTTGTGGGTGATACTTAAACTGACTTAGTGTTGTCATCATATCTATGAAAGCCTTTTATTAACATTTTACTTCAAGAAGATGTTTAAGCTATATAGTGATTCTTTTAGTAATGCATTGAATTTGATGAAAATCCACAAATATGGTGTTGGAGTAGTTAAAAATTAATCAGAGAGACAGATACACTTGAAATACTGAGGAATCCAGGGGCGCCTGGATGGCTCAATCGTTAGGCGTCTGCCTTCGGCCAGGGTCATGATCCCAGCGTCCTGGGATTGAGCCCCACATTGGGCTCCCTGCTCCGCGGGAAGCCTGCTTCTCCCTCTCCCACTCCCCCTGCTTGTGTTAACCTCTCTTGCTGTGTCTCTCTCTGTCAAATAGATAAATAAAATCTTAAAAAAAAAAAGAAAGAAAAAGAAATACTGGGGAATCTGAATTAAATGAAAAATTTTCACTTTGGTGTATTTAAACATTTTTTAAATTAAGTTTTTTATTTTAATATTTAAACATTTTATGTGTGACTCTGAGTGTAATTAGAACATGAACTGCATTTCATGAGCCATATCCATTTCTGTTGGATGTGGAGGCAGCTTCTAACAGAGCCTCTGATAATTCTGTCTCCTGGAACTCATGCCCTTGTGTAAGCCTCCTCCCTTGAGTGTGGACTAAACCTAGTGACTTGTTTCTAACAGAATACAGAAAGAGAGACAAGCTGTCACCTCTTGAGATTAGATTGCAAAAAGACTGATTTCCATCTTTCTCTCTTATTTTCTTGCTCTCGCTCTCATTGAGGACAGATGTTTCATTATGAGGTGTCCTATGGAGAGGCCCTATCGGGAGGGGAGAGACATGGAACTGAGGGCGGCCTCCAGGCAATAGCCCAGGAGGGACTGAATCCAGCCATTAGCCATGTGAGCTGAGAAGTAGACCCTTCCCCAGTGGAGCCTTTAGATGATAGCCAGCACCTTAACTGCAGCCTTGTGAAAGACTGAGTTTTAGGACCTGGCTAAGCTGCAACAAGATTCCCAACTTATGGAAACTGTTACTAAATATTTATTGATTTAAGCTGCTACATTTGGGGGGTAATTTGTTAAGTAGCAGTAGATAATGAATACAGTTGATAAAAATATGATGGAAAGGTGAAGATTATAAGGTTAATAAAACCACATGTAGGTAAATCAAGGCTGGGATAGTAAATGTAAATGAAAAAGCTTTTTCTTTAAACTGTTTTCATAGATCAAAAAAATTGTTTTCATAGATCAGTGATGCTATAAAAGTATATGGTGACTACTGGGAGCATGACTAAGGAGTGTATAACTTGATGGTCCCGAATTCATGAGGATGTCCAGGTCAGTACGTGAGCAAGTATACAAATTGCATTTAAATTGCCTATTTGTTTTGTAACTCTTTGGCTGTGATATTTTCCAGGCTGAGTCATGAACTCTTAAATTCATCCATCTTTCATGTTTATAAAGATAAATTCTAAGAACAAATATGACTGGCCATCTGATTCAAATAAATTAAAAGAATAGTATTAGGTTCATCATCTTTCCTTGAAAGTAATACATGAAAGGACTGATATTTTACTTAAACATTAATCTATTGTTGCTTTTGACAATAACAACAAAGGATCTGAAGAGAATGACTAATATGTATGGAGGTTGTCTCATTTCAACAAATAATAGACAACTGATTTCAGGAATCCTGTTTCATTCCCCAGAGGTCTAATACTTCTCATGGTGTAAATCTGATGGTTACTTTATGGCTCGTGCAGCTCCTGAGTATTTTTATGAGTGAACAACATTTATGTTAAATTCTATAGTAATACAACTCTGACTTACAGGATCCATTAAACTACCCAACCCTGTTCATACAATTTAAGCAATGACTGATGACCACATTCAGCTGTATGATCAGTATAACACAGTGATTGAAAAGTTTGTGCCATTAAAAAATACATTTTATTTTATTTGTTTTGTTTTCTTTTCTCAAATGTATTCCCCTCTTCAATCTGAGCCACCACAAAGACACAGGAAGCACAGGCATTTTTTTCTTTCTTTCCCATCCTACGGTAAATAATTGATTTTAGAAACCTGTAAGTAATAAGACAGTTAATATGATTAGTATCCCAGTCACTGTATTGTTGGCCATCTAACTAGAATCTATGTAAAATTGAGAAGATGCTATTAGATATTAATTAATCATCTAGAAGAGACTTTTACTAATTAACCATGACAAGATATGGATATCATTCCATCAAGTTTTCTGGGAAAAGCCAGATCCTGACTTCATAAGATAACCCATGGAAGTATGGCTGGCAGGATCCAAAGACATCTGAACTGTCCTTCAGATCACTTTACTTTGGTGCAGCAGCGGCTTCCTGTGCTGTCTCTCTGGATCTGAACTGAAAGATCTCAAGTTGGCAGTTCACTTTTAGTTAACCAGGCGACTTTTGCCAATAGGAATCTTTTATTTCCACAGTGTGTTCGATCTTAGAGCTTCTACTGTCTTTCCATTCGAGGGAAGGGAAAATAAAGTAGCATATTCTTGGCAGCATGCAATTCTTAGGGTGTTTCTGAGCCCACTTCTCATCTACATGCGAGGGTAAAAGATTGCCTACTTTGTGCCCCCGCTGTTACTACTGATGGAGATCTTGCTTCAGATGAACTTGTCACAAAACTTGTGTCTAATGTGACTGACTTCTCTACCTGTGTCTGAGGGTGAAGAGTTTGAGGAGGTTATCAGGAGGATGCTACTAACATGTGTAGGGGATGGGAGCAGGTAAGTCCAGATACATAAGTTTGTTCATAGTATTCTTCCTGCTTGGAACCCTACTCTTCCTAAAATACTGTAAGGGAAGCATCCTGTGGGGACATCATAGAACTGGGAGTCAGTTAGGTGTAGTTCAAATCCAGGATTTGTCAATTGCTAGCTGCTTAATCTTTGGAAAATTACCAAACATCCATAGGTCTTAGTTTTCAAAATTTTAAAAGGGGAATAATTTAACTTAACCAAATAGGACTGTCATAAGGTTCAAATTTTATATAAGCAGTTACAAACTGCTAACCATGCCGAGTTCACATTGATCATTAGTAACTAATATTCGTGTAGTGCCTTGTAGGTTATAAACTTAAAGTCTTGAGAAATGTGCCCATCACAGATAGAAAGTTGGAGAAAGGCAGAGTTGGAGCTCAGGGGTCAATGTCTGGCTCCAAAGTCCGTATTTTTGCCGCAATAAAGTACTGCCTCTCAAGTATTGTTTTTACTACTCATTTGGGTCTTATTACCCATTGCCTTATACGGTATTTTCTTTACGGATCTTTCTGTTTCCCCAGTGAGTTAGAAATAGGCACTATGTTTTAAGACTCTCTGTAGCTCTCACAATGCCCTGCTTAGTGCCTGCTCTGAGAAAATATTCAATAAAATTAGATTGACCTATCAGTGGGGACTCTTTGGTTGTAAACAACAGAAATACATGATTCTGGCTAACCTAAATAGGAAGGAATCTACTGAAATTCTCGCATGCTCACATAATTTATGGGAAGCTGAGAAACTAAGCTGGAGACAGGTTCATCCAGGGCTGCTCTGGATAAGGAAACATAGCACGGGACTTATTATAGGACAAATATGTTCAGGACGTTGCTACTTGGGGAAAAATCAAATAGTAAACATTTCCAATTTCTGATTCATCTACTCAAGGAGAGAGTATTTAAATGGCCCATTTTGGGACATAGGTATGTCCCTTGTAGATCTAGGGGAAGCTAGGGCATCTGAATAGAGTTCCACCAGACCATATACAATGGGGTAGAGTTAATTCCTCAAAAGGAAATTTGGATGCTATTAGAAAGGAGAAATGGGTGCTGGAAAGCTAGTCCTTCAGCCTTCAAAATCGTATAAGGAGTCTACTACAATTGACTAATTGAATTACTTTTAAAAGCCTTGTTAATTGTTTTCAGTTTTGCATGGATCCAGGAAAATAGAATGAAGAAACAGAGACAAAACAAGATTAGAGAATTTGCTTTAGGCCACTCAGAAGTTAAGTAATTCGTTCAGATTCAAGTCCAGACTAGGAATCTCAGATTTTTCTCACTAAATTATTCTGTGTCTTAATATCAGGGACTTTATATCGTAACTTAATTATGAACTGAAAAATACAATATGGTGTGTTCAAAGCATATTTCACCATCTTGTTCCACTTACCAAATACATATTTCATAGCCTAATAGCAAATGACTATAACAGAAAAGAATACTATCAATAGTATATGGTAATTGATTTACATGGAAGAAATGAAAGGATAATCCTGTCATAGATTTAACCATAAGTAATATATCATATGAGTAACCTAAGTGCTATATATTTCTGAATCTATAGAAAGGAAAAAGTTTTTCTCCATGTATTTAAAAATCACTTCAAAGAAACCACAAAGCTGGTATAATAGATTTACATATTTAT
Source organism: Callorhinus ursinus (assembly GCF_003265705.2). NCBI lineage: Eukaryota > Metazoa > Chordata > Mammalia > Carnivora > Otariidae > Callorhinus > Callorhinus ursinus. Next base: position 40,228,273 of record NW_027397076.1, read on the forward strand.
AATTCATAATAATATGACAATTTTTTCATCCAAGGTGTCCAGGCAAAAAAATTGTATTTGCATAAATAGATTTTATGTTATTAACAAACCTTTCAATAGAGATAATTACAAATTTAAAATCTACTAGAAGGAGTCTTTGTATCTGAGACTCTAGACTTCTATAACCCAGCTAAAGGAATGAATTTTCCTAGGGTTTTGCATGGGAAAAGACAAATATTTTCTCATATCTCTGATGTAAGGACAGGAATGACTTCTGCTTGATGGGGGACTTAACTTCTTCCGGGGACCAGGAGACCAGTTAATACCGTGAGGATAGTAAAAAAAAAAAAACCCACCACCACCAACTAGCGTCTGTTAGTTGTTTAGCTACACATCCTGCTAAGCACTTCAGACAAATCATTGCATTCAATACTCACGACGACTGCACTGGCTTTGAATTTTAAAACTAAACTTTAGTTAAGATTCTTTTTTGTTTCTGCTTCGACAGACAGTTCTGTACAAAGACCATTTAGAGTGCTCAGAACAAAGGCAGAGACTTTGAGCTTCCTTAAAAGGTGCTTTATTAGGTTCTACACATTTAGAGGAAAACAGAAGGAGAGAGGAAGAGGAAGCTTATGAAACTCTACTGGCTCTTGGATGATTTAGGGATGCCAAAGGAAAAAGATGTAAGCCCTAGGACTTTAGAATGTATTTGTGAAGCTGCCCTACCTTGGGACTGGTTTGCATCAAGTTTTGAACATTCTCATCTATGTGTGTTCGGTAAGTAGAGTGATAACCAGGACACTGGGCTCGGGGTACTAGCTGTAGGACCCTCTAGGCTGGGTGGAGGTTCTATCTTTTTCATCTGTCCATAGGATGTCCCCCCATTCGCTCTGTACTCTGGGCCTTCTGCTTTGACAGATTTTCTTATTTAGCACCGCATCTATTTCTTATTTTCTCTAGGCACTCTCTTACCCTCAACCTATAACTGATGGGCTTTTTTATTCAAGTATAATTAACATAGAGTGCTACAGCAGTTTTGGGTGTACAATATAACGATTCAACAACTCTATACGTTTCTCAGTGCTCAAGATAGGTGTACTTTTAATCTCCTTTATCTATTTCACCCATCCTCCCCCTACCCCCACAACCATCAGCTGGTTTTCTGTATTTTAGAGTTTTTTTGTTTGTCTCTTTTTTCTTTGCTTATATACTAATTTTTTTTTGATGAGTGCTTTTCTCTGTCATAGTTTTAAATGGTTTAGAGAAGTGAATATATACATCTATCTCCCCCAAAGGAAAAGAATACACATTCCATCCAAAGAAACTACACACACACACACACACACACACACACTATATATGCGTGTGTATGTGTATTCCTCAAAGGAATCACTGCTCATTTTATGGATCAGGAAACTTGAGAACTCAAGGTTAAGTACATGACCAAAGTACAGCTAGACAAGGATAAATTTAGGATTTGAATCTAGGTAGCGTATATTTCTGATGAAGAATTTTATCCTTACTGATTTAAACAATGAACACTTTATTTACTACCAAACAGTAAATGAAACATACATGAAAAATAATACTTAGAAAAAAATACTTCCTAGAGAAATGTCTATTTTGTACTTAAAATTCACTCTCTTATCCATTAGGATATATCTTGGATTCTTAAAACCACACAAATGAATTAGATCTATAAATTTCCTCCCAGAAAATGAGTGCTTGGGGTTAAGTTTGAAGCCTGTGTGGGGGTTTAATAACTTCTCAACAAACTCTGAAAAAGTAACATGAAGCATACTGTATATTCACTTACCAATTCTTCATATCACTGCATGAATGGTTTTACTCTGTGATTCCTAGAAACATCTACTCAAAAACTTCTCTAATTGGCAGCTAAAAATCATGATACATTGGAAGGCTTCTGAGAGAACTCTCTTAATGGAAATAGTCTTTTAAAATGAAGATGTTTTGGGGTGCCTGGCTGGCTCAGTCAGTAGACATGCAACTCTTGATCTCGGGTCGTGGGTTTGTGACCTACATTGAGGGTAGAGTTTACTTAATAAAAAAAATTTAAAAAAGAGTAGTCTTTGACTACCACTTCAGTTAAAAAAAGAAAATGAAGATGTTTTATTGACGAAAATAAAAGTCAAGCCCCAAACACATGGTTTTTAATTTTAGATTGTATCAGTACCTCTAGGAGGTAAGCAAGTTTAGGTGTATTACTCTGATGAAGAACTAATTTTCTACTAACTGAGTCAGAAAAATTAGCAGACATTTCTTTCTCTCCAAAATGAGCATGGATATGGTATGGATAAAACAAGTAAGCTTTATGACGTCATCTATCCTCTCTGAGATCTATTTAAGCAGTCTACACTGCTTATATAATTTTATTCCTTACTTTTCTGTTCAACATTATGTTGTAATGGTTTTGGTTGTAAACATTTCGTATATTGGTATAGTCCTTTAAAAATAATTTGAGCTGTAATTCACATATTATAAAATATACCCTTTTAAAAGGTATGATTCAGTGATTTTTAGCACATTTAAAAGGTAGTACAACCATCACTATTTAATTCTGGAAGTTTTATCCCCTCAAATAGATCTCATACCTCTTAGCAGCAGTTCCCCATTTCTCTCTCTCTGCAACTCCTGGCAATCTCTAATGTATTTTCTCTCTCTGTGGATTTGCCTGTTCTGGACATTACATGTAAGTGTAATCATACAACATACGGCCTTTTGTGTCTGACTTCTTTTTTTTTTAAGTTATTTTATTTTATTTTTTTATTCATTTGAGACACAGAGATACAGAGAGAGAGAGAGCATGAGCCAGGGGAGAGGCAGAGGGAGAGGGAGAAGCAGGCTCCCCGCCGAGCCAGGACCCCGAGGCAGGGCTCGATCCCAGGACCCTGGGATCATGACCTGAACCGAAGGCAGATGCTTAACCATCTGAGCCACCCAGGTGCCCCGTGTCTGACTTCTTTTACTTAGCATAATGTTTTCAAAGTTCATCCATGTTGTAGTATAAATCAGTACTTCATTCCTTTTTATGGTTTAATAATATTCCATTGTATGGTGTAGTCTTTTTTTTTTTTTTTTTTTTTTAGAGATTTGAGAGAGAAAGGGAGAGAATGAACGGGGTGGGGGCAGAGGAAGCAGGAGAAGCAGGCTCCCCGCTGCGCAGGGAGCCTGTCGTGGGGCTCGGTCTCAGGACACTGGGACCATCACCTGAGCTGAAGGCAGATGCTTAACCCACTGAGCCACCCAGGTGCTCCTGGTATAGTCTTTTATTTATTTATCACTTATTTATTTTTATGGAGATATAATTGGCATAATACAACATAGTGATTTGATATTTGTATATACTGTGAAATGATCACTACAACGTCTAGTTAGTATCCACAACATAGCTACAATTTTTACCCCTTCTGATGAGAATTTTTAAGATCTACTCTTTTAGCCACTTTCAAATATACAATACAGTCACCATGCTGTATGTTGCATCTCCATGACTTATTTATTTTATAACTGGAAGTTTGTACCTTTCTACCACCTTTATCCATTTCACCTGCCCTCCATCCCCTACTTCTGACAACCACTAATCCATTCTCTGTATCTATGAGTTCAAAAAAAATTGAGATCATACAGTATTTGACTTTCTCTGTCTGACTTATTTCACGTAGCATAATAGCATAAGGCCCTCAAGGTCCATTCATGTTGTCTCAAATGGCAAGATATCCTTCTTTTTTATGGCTGGATAATATTCCATTCTGGGTGACTGAGTGTGTGTGTGTGTGTGTGTGTGTTTCTGTGTGTGTGTGCATTTATAGTATAGTTTTTTTAATCCATTCATCCATGGATGGGCACTTAGGTCATTTCCATGTCTTGGCTATTGTAAATAATGCTGCAATGAACATGGGAGTAGGAATATCTTTTTGAGTTAGTGTTTTCACTTCCTTTGGATAAATACCCAGAAGTAAAAATTGCTGGGTCATATGGTAGTTCTGTTTTTAATTTTGTGGGGAACTGCCATATTGTTTTCCATAGTAGCTGCACCAATTTACATTCCCACTAATGGTGCACATGGGTTCCTTTTTCTCTACTTCCTTGCTAACACTTGTTATTTCTTGTCTTTTTAATAATAACCGTTCTACCAAGTGTAAGGTGATATATTATTGTGGTTTTGATTTGCATTTCTCTGATGTTCAGTAACGTTGGGCATCTTTTCATATACCTGTTGGCCTTCTGTGCGTCTTCTGTGGAAAAATGTCTATTCAGATCCTCTGCCCATTTTTCAGTGAATTATTTGCCTTTTTGCTATTGAGTTGTATGAGTTCTTTATATTTTGGATATTTACCTCTTATCAGATATACGATTTGCAGATTTTTTTTCCATTTGGTAGGTTGCTTTCTCATTTTGTTGATGGTTTTCTCTGCTGTACAGAAGCTTTTTAGTTTGATGTAGTCCCAAAATCCCATATTTGCTTTTTTTGCCTTGACATAGTCTTTTTAAACATTATTTTTAGTGACTGCATAATATTGGAAAGGTGGATATACCATTGTTAATATTATTCTATGGAAATTTAAATTGTTCTTTCCTTTTGGTTTTTCTATTACAGATATTACTGGGAAGAGCTACTTGTATTTTTTCCTTTATATTTAGAATTATTTTCTTAGAATACATTCCCCAAAGTAGAGCAGTAGAGACCTTGGCTGCAGATATCTCTGAATGAAGTCAGGTCAGGGGAAAGAAGAAAATGGCAGATACCCAATGATAGTCAGTGGCTTGTGCCCCTTCTCATGTGAGACAGCCCTGGGAGCCATTTAAATGACCGATGGTCCCACAGTAGCAAATGGACACATGAGCTAGCAATATAGCCCCCATTTAAAATATCCAGGCTGGGGGTGCCGGGCTGGCTCAGTTGGTGGAGCATGCAACTCTTGATCTCAGGGTTGTGCGTTCAAGCCCCACATTGGTTGTAGAGGTTACTTATACCTAAAAAAATTAAATAATTAATTAAACTTAAAAAAAATATCTCCAGGCTAGTGTGGCAAGAGGAAAGAGAAAATAGAGAACTATTGAATTTTATTAGTGTTCAAAGAAATTAAAATTTTAACAATGAAATATAACACTTTTCATGTTTCAAATTGGTGGACACTGAGCAAAAGTCATATTCAATACTTCAAAGTGTGGGCCATTCTTTTATACTGCTGCTATGTATATACATTGGCACACATTTTCTGGATGGCAATTTGAGAATATGTAAAAAAGATTCTCACGTAATAAGCCTATCACTTGCAATCCAATAAATTAATCAATGAAGCAACTCAAAGACTTATCTTCCCAGATGTTCATCTCAACATTTATCAAAGCAAAAGTTAGAAATAACCTTAATGGACCATAGCAATACATCCTCTCTATTTTTTCTCATCATTTCTAAATTTTCTTCAATAAGCTAAGCATGTATTACTTTTGTAGAGGGAAAAATAATAATTAGAAAATAAAAAATCATTAGGTAGTTCAGGTGTTAATACAAAAGTACAACAAAATACGAGTCACTTCTGAATCACATAGCCATGATCTGAATGACTAATGTATGTCCACTGCCAAGACAAGGCAAAAACACTGTTCTTCAGGGTATTGTAGTGTTTATTTAGAAGGGCATGTCATATGATAAATTTAATTTCGGTAATCACAACAAAATTAGAGAAATTTTCCACCCATCCAATTTTCCATTCACAAAACTGTCCCATTTTAACTGTCTAGAACATTCAAATGCAATCAAAGAATGTTGTTTCTTAAGTAAATTCAGAAAATGTGTTTGGATCTCTATGAACTTTCTACTTTTAAGGGAAATAAAAAAAAAAGATTCTTATGAAAAAAGAGGAAGGGGACTGAGAGAAGGGGATCTAACCTGATATTAAATGAAAGATAAAGTCGAGAGGGGTTTGCAAGGAATAGAGCTATTTTAATATATTTATTACCTTAAATTCATGATAGGTTCTGATTCTAAAAGGTCATATAATTATTTCTATTTCGTATGAATGATGCCTTTTTAAAAAATATTTAAATTCAATTAGTCAACTTATACTATATCATAAGAACTTATATAATAAGTTCTCTGACTGGAGATCGTTTTAATGTTGTTTGGCTTGTTAAGAAAATATTCACAAATTTCTGTCATCCTCTAGATAGAATCTGTATCCAACTGGTGACAAAAATTTGTAAATTTCATCCATGCTGCAACTCTTTTTCCTCTTTCCACTTTTTTCCACCATGACCATCACTAGTCCAAGCCACCATTGTCTTACTTAATCAACTACAATAGCTTCCCAAGCGGTCTCTGTGCATCCCCTGGACACCAACATCAATGCATTCTTTGCAATGCATACAGAATGATGCTGTCAACTAACAAATGCAATCAATTCAACCTCTTGCTTAAAACTCTTAAATGGTTCACCTGACTCTGACAATAAAGGTGACATTAATCAATGTGGCTGACCAGACCCCGTATCTCCCCACTATCTGCTTTGTCCTCTCTCACCTTCAGCTTGGGGCTTCAGTTTCTTCATGCTCAACAGTCTCTCTCTTATTAATGGGCCTTGGCACATGCTAATTCCTCTGTCTAGAACCCTCTTCCATTCATTCACCTTTCAGATTTCAGTTCAGATCTTTCTCTCTCCCCAGCCTCTTTCAAAGAATTTCATAGTAATGGCCTTGTATTTTACTGTGCTCCCGATAGTTGCAACTTTACTTTTGGGTGTAATTAATGTCTACCTTTACAGACTCTGAGTTCCATGAGGTAATGATTGTGCTGTTCTTTCTCATTATTGTGCTTACTTTGTGTTGGTCAAGTCCTACTCTATAGCTCACTAATTCTGTAGGATTTTATTTATTTAAGTAATCTCTACACCCAACATGGGGCTCGAACTCACGAGCCTGAGATCAAGAGTTGCATGCTCTTCCAACTGAGCCAGACAGGTGCCCTATAGCTCACTAATTCTGTGACAAGTTAATTGATGCCAGAAACAGGTTCTTGGCATTTCATTCCCCTTATAAACAAGAGGCCATTTCCTAGCTTCCTTGGTAATTAGATGTGACCATGGGACTGAGTTCTGGATAATGGAACAGGAGTGGAAGTGATGTAATTTATAGATTCTGAGGCTCCAGGGTGTGTTAATCTTACAAGATGGGAAGAGCCTGAATCCCTGCATGGCCATGTGGAAGGCTGCTAACTAATACGGCTGGACTGGACTGTAATGTGAGATAGATATTAACTTTTACTGTGTTAAGCTATAGGGATTTGGGGTTTGCTTATCAAAACATAGTATTACTTCTATGGACTCTGAAAAACAAACTGAGGGTTCTAGCGGGGAGAGGGGTGGGAGTATGGGTTAGCCTGGTGATGGGTATTAAAGAGGGCACATATTGAATAGAACACTGGGTGTTATATGCAAACAACGAATCATGGAACACTACATCAAAAACTAATGATGTAATGTATGGTGATTAACATAACATAATAAAATAAAATTAAACAAACAAAAAACACAGTATTAGTTTAACTAAAACAGTTACTATATATGAATTGGCATTTCCTTCAGAAAAATGGAGACAATGTTTATCACATAGGGTTTTTGTGGGAATTAAAATAATGTGAACATAATGCCTTGCATATGATAGTTATTCAGTAGATATCATCACTGTCATCATTATCATTTTATTATAATTCTACTTTCCTACTCCCCGGAAAAATGCATTTATCTGTCTCTTACTTTCAGTGGGCTTTGACTATATTATCTTGTTTAATGTAAAATGTCTACACACACTGAATCCAATTAATCCCACTACACTAATTGTTTTATTTTTTTTTAAAGATTTTTTTTTTATTTATTTATTTGACAGAGAGAGAGACAGCGAGAGCAGGAACACAAGCAGGGGGAGTGGGAGAGGGAGAAGCAGGCTTCCTGCAGAGCAAGGAGCCCGATGTGGGACTTGATCCCAGGACCCTGGGATCATGACCTGAGCCGAAGGCAGACGCTTAACGACTGAGCCACCCAGGCGCCCCCAACTACACTAATTGTAATGCAACATTTACTGAGTATCCCCTAACAGTCGTGTGCTGGTCACCCAAAGGGAAATAGAAGGTTACGATATTGGTTCAAATTCCGTGCAAATTGATTCCAAAGTTAATGATCTTTTGTAATATGCCAGTGTGAATCATAGAGCCCAAGGACTTTTGGGGGGGGGAATACATGCTTTACTTTGTAAAAATGAAAGATTATCTAAGAATGTGCAAGAATTGTTTACAGTTATACACTTGTAAGTTTCCATTTCTATACATTGCCTCCTGCTATAAAAATATTCTTTACTTCTGATATGAATAGTTCTCTGTCCTCTGGCCTGGGGCAATACAGGTTTATTCAGGGAAGAGTTACTCCTGGTTGGTCTATTTCTAGTTAATGAAGGTTTGGTCTATGGAGGAGTTTCTTTCAGTAAAAGAGACTTCCCCTGGGAAGGAGTACACTAAAAGTTACACTAAAGGTTACTTTTGAGAACAACTCTGTTGTAGAAGAGCTCTTCTTTTAAAAGGTACTCAGGGTGTTTCAAACCCATGATTTATAGAATGTGTCTTCCTGAGGATTCAGGGAATTTAGCAATTTTGCATTGATGAATCTAATGGAAGGGTCCCTGGTATTCCAGAGATAGATGGCTTGTGTGTGTTTCGCAAAAGAGTGGTATTACATGATATCAGAGGCCGAAGAAGGAGAGGGACCTAACAGCGGTCCTTAACTGGGGTGGCACTGTACATGGTGGAAGCGTCTGGGTAGGTGTTGGGTCAAATCTGGGGTTATTTCAATAACTTGGGCTCTATAAGTATATATTGCCTAGGACCAGTTCTGCATTACATCTGGCAGTCCTATACTAGCTAGAATTATCCCACTTAAAATGTCAATAGCATTTCATTGAAAAATCTTGAAGGATCTTAGGTTCTATAAGGGCAAATGAAAATGAAAAATAAGAAGCTTAATTCTCTCTATTGAAAATAAAGGAAGAGATTTCCCTCTGTTCCTTTTTCTTAGAGTACTTACTCTAGAAATCTAGAAAATCTGAACTGTAAGTACTTTCTCCTCTCTTTGAAATGTAAATAAATCCTTTTGAGGATGAGGTAGGACTTTTATCAGCCTTATGAACCAAGAAGGGCTTTTACAAGGATCTAGGAGCCATCTCTTTGAAATATAACATCAAAAGAGATAGCACTCCTCTCCTACAGTTTCTGTGGAAAGACAGGGGCTTACCTTTAGGTGCCTTACTCAAAGTTGCAACAACACCTCCTGTCATAAATATATGAGAAATAGTTTCTCCTTTGGATAAAGCCAATTAGCTAACACAGTTGGTCCCTTCAATTACCAAGCAAATTTAGGATGAACTATGTGTGAAAAATGGTACTATCAAGTTCTCTTACTTGAGGGCTTGTTAGTGTTTGTTTTGAAAACCTGTATGTAATGAGTTCTGTCTGCTTGGCTCTGTGAAACCATGAGATTTCTTTCTTTCTTTGCAATCTCTTAATGGAATGCTTGTGATGTGTATCACTTTCTGGTTTAATGTTTATTCTATCATAAAAGTGGATAGAAGACAGAAGATTTCATTTTTTAATTATATTTTCCCAATAGCTTCCATGGCAATGGGAAAACAAGAGCACACTTATCATTCTTGTTATGTGTCTAGGGAAGTAACATATGGGGATTGCTGAGGTTTATTTGGTCACTCATTTTCCAACGACCATACTACTATTTTCCAAGTTTAGATATAACATGAAAGGACTGGGTCCTGAGATTCCTCTAACATTTGAATGATCAGTCGTTTGTTCTTGGAGACTTTTTGCCATCTTTAGAGTTAGAAGGAGAAATCATAAGAGTCCAAAATCCAGTCAGGTGACTGATCCCAATGGGGACCACAGATTTCTGGCTATAGACAGAAGAATCAGAGGGTGTATATAACTTTGAATCCAAGGATGTGGTCCTGAGACCCATAAGTCTAGCTTCTTTTCTTTATTTGTGCAGTCAAATATGGGATGTCTATGATGTAGCCAGTTACAACATAGAGTTTAGTGAATTCTAACAGGGTGAACAACAATGATCTCATCAATGTTTTGGTCTAAATCTTTGGTTAGTGGTAGTTTTAATCATGCTGAGAAGGTAACTCTAAATTACTTGGGATGATATCATAGTTTTCTTTGTTGATGATGAGAAGAATTGTTTTGGATGCTTGCATCTCCCATTTTCTTGTTAAACCCTCTTGAAGTGCATAACTTTGATTTACTAGGTGAAAACTAGCCTCATTAATAGGTATGCTTCTCCTAGCTGAGGAAAGATTTAACATTAAGTATGGAAGGGTTAAAACAATCAAAACTGCAATATTTATATTTGTGTTAAAATATGTACAATTAAATTTGTACATACTTGTTTAGTCTTATGTACCGTGTTTGGCACATTAACAAACATATTATGTGTGTTTGCTATTACTACCATTACTTATCATATGAAAGAGAACTTGGCCAAAGAAGAGTGACAGCCTTATAAATCAAACTGGAGTTACCCGATTAAGTAGTTGATTGAGACTCATGATCTTGAGTTAAAATCTTTTAAATTTATGTTTAAAATAAAAATGAGAGAAATTTAAGAACAACTTACTAAAAGTTTAATTTATTAGATATGTTAGTACTAGTTAAAACTTATGGAGGTTTTGTTGATGAGCAAAATATTTATAAGGAAAATTAAATTAATTAAAGTAGTTTAAAATGTTGTAATCTTTTTTGATATTAATATTCTTTTTAAAAATTTTAAATTCAATTAACATATAATGTATTATTAGTTTCAGAGGGAGAGTTCAGTGATTCATCAGTCTTATATAATATACCCAATGCTCATTACATCACGTGCCCTCCTTAATGTCCATCACCCAGTTACCCCATACCCCCCCTTCCCTTCCAGCAACCCTCAGTTTGTTTCTTATGGTTAAGAGTCTCTTATGGTTTGTTTCCCTCTCTGATTTCGTCTTGTTTTATTTTTCCTTCCCTTCCCTATGATCCTGTTTTGTTTCTTAAATTCCACATATCAGTGAGATCATAATTGTCTTTCTCTAATTGTTTTTCTCTAATTTCACCCTCTAGCTCCATTGATGTCATTGCAAATGGCAAGATTTCATTTTTTTGAAGACTGAGTAGTATTCCACCATATATATGTACCACATCTTCTTTATCCATTCATCTGTGGATTGGCATCTGGGCTCTTTCCATAGTTTGGCTATTGTGAACATGGCTGCTATAAACATTGGGGTGCAGTTGTCCCTTCAGATCACTACCTTTGTATCTTTGAGGTATATGCCTCGTAGTGCAATTGCTGGGTCATAAGTAAAATGTTGCAATCTTTTAAATTAAATTTGCAAATAGGACCAAACATTATTCAGACTCTGATAGTTATTGTAAAAAATTGCTAATCATTTTATCCATTGGCTGAATAATTTTTCCAGTAAACTTAAGTGAGAACTTTCAGATTTTCAGCTCCTTGTGGCAACTTTAGTCTAGAGGGGAAAGCACATCCCTGTTGGCATCTGCATAGACTCAGTAAAAGCACAGAGAGAATACTGGAGAACTGCATGGAGATTCTTTCAAATAAACTTATGGCTTATGATATAGACTGGGAAAGCTTTTTTTTTTTTAAAGATTTTATTTATTTATTTGAGAGAGAGAGAATGAGAGAGAGAGAGCACATGAGAGGGGGGAGGGTCAGAGGGAGAAGCAGACTCCCCGCTGAGCAGGGAGCCCGATGCGGGACTCGATCCCGGGACTCCAGGATCATGACCTGAGCCGAAGGCAGTCGCTTAACCAACTGAGCCACCCAGGCGCCCTAGACTGGGAAAGCTTTGAGGAACGGCTTTCTGTGTTCTTCTACCTCAAGAGTCTTTTTAATTTTTTTAAAGTAAACTCTGCACATGAGGCTTGAACTCAGGATCCTGAGATCAAGAGTCAGATGCCCTATTGACTGAGCCAGCCAGGTGCCCCTACCTTAAGTGTTTTTTGCTGCAGTGATGAACATTAATAGACCTGGCAAAGCATGGGGTAGTCCGTGTATACACAGGAATGCATGTATGACTTGGGTGGTCACAGAGGGCAGATGAAGAAACCACCTCTAATCCCCTCAAAACAGAAGCGCTACTAGACATGACATAGCCTGCCAGTTAAAGAAATAATGCAAGTCTCAACAAATGATCAGTCCTTTATGTTTTATTGTACAAACATTATGGCCCTTTTCTTTTTTCTTTTCTGTTTTTCCTTTTTTTTTTTGGAGAGACAGCACACATGGAGTGAGAAGGGCAGGGCAGAGGGAGGGAGGGAGAGAATCCCAAGCAGGCTCCACGCCCAGTGTGGACCCCTACATGGGGCTCGATCTCACCACCCTGAGATCATGACCTGAGCTGAAATCAAGAGTCAGTGGCTTAATGGACTGAGCCACCCAGGTGCCCATGGCCCCTTACAATAGTGTGTTACCAGCACTCCTTGAAATGGATTTTTGATATTTGCTCACATATGACTATTTTTTCTTCCCCTGAATATCAGGGTATTTCTCTCTTAGTAAGACGAAGCCCTCCTCCACTGTGTAAGTGTGATTAGACTCACCTCTCCAGTGAGGACTGACCATAAGACAGTTTGTTCTGAGGGGTCTTATCCTGTACACATACATAAAACAGAAGTTGTTATTTCGAGGTTTTAAGGCACTGGATATGCTAGCCATATTGTTACAGGTTGGTGAGTACCTTCTGTATTTTCTTCATGCAATACCATTTTTAATAAATGAGAAGTTTCGGGTGGTGGCTCAGTCAGTAAAGCTTCTGACTCCTGCTCTATGCTGAGCGTGAAGCCTACTTAAAAATAAAAACAAATTAAAGTAGAAAAAATAAGTCAGAAAGGTTTGTTTTAGAGTCTAAGTCTGTGATGTCTTTTCTATTGTAGTGGAGGGTAACATGAAAATTTTGTCTATTCGTAGATCTGTTTATGGTAAGAAGAATAAGGACCGATTATACAAATTTTTAAAAGCATGTATGTTTTCATTTTCATTGTAAATGTTTTCAGTTTTATTATTCTCTTTCAATAAAAATGTTTTGCTTGATTTTGCTGCTATGCATTTCTCACCATTGAGTGTACAATGTGTTATGGTCTTTTATTCTGAAATTATTTAAGATTTATTGGTGACTTTATTTCTAAGTGGCTGTTCTTTTTTTCTCCTTTTTTAAGTAGGCTCTCCACCCAGCATAGAGCCCATCTTGATCTCATGACCCTGAGATCAAGATCTTAGCTGAGATAAGTGTCAGATGCTTAACTGACTGAGCCACCTAGGCCCTCTTGCTGTGTTTTCTTAAATACAAATCAAGCATAAAATCTGATGTCAGATATGTTTCTGCCCCTCCCTTCTTTGAATTACTAAAATTTAACTAAAGCTCAGCCTGTTAAAACGTGTTATTTTTGTGATCCCTGACTTAATACATATTCAAATATACTTAAAATTCTAATGTAGCAATCATTGAATTATAGTTGGCCAATTATAGTATAACTCAAAAAACTATTTGACAGCTGCTCAAAGCAAATGGAGACTAGTTCATTGCTGAGTGGTAATTAAACAACAAGTGAAACCTGTGACTTAATAAATGTTTTGTAGTTTAACTCAAAGCCTCCACATGCTCTACAATTATCAGCAAATTCTCCTGTCAGTGTGGTATCTTTATTTTTATGTTGGCAAGCTGGGATTCGAGAATATAAATTTTTTCCAGGCTCACCCAGTCACTAGAAAAGCTGAAAAGAAATCTCTTAATATTTGATTTCTAATTTTGTTGCATGAAATTTTCCCTTTTGCAGGTTTTTAAATTAATCAATAAGCTAAAACAGAAAGAATATTTATTGAGCATCTATGTTGAGGCCTCATAAGAAGTCGCGACATATTAAAATTGTTTTTCAAATAATAACCATTGGCAATCTGGAGGGTGGGCAGTAATTGGGAACAACTGATGAGGGACAGACCAGACAATAGGCCATTGCAATAGTCCTACTAGACATTTTAAAGCTAAAATAAGGTAGTAGCAACAAGGATGGAGAGAAAAGGTTAGAGTGTGAGTCAGTTCCGTGATAAAATTGACTTGAGTTGGTGTCTTGTGTGATAAATATGGAGGTTGAAATAAAAGTTGAAGATAATATTCACATGTGTAGTATGGGTGACTAGATGAATGGTGATTCCATTTACTAAAAGAAAAATTTTATAAGGTAGAATAGGTGGGCTCATGAAGAAAGATGATGAATTCAATGAAAAATATTTATTTTTAATAAATAGCCCATAAGTCTGGAAAAAACTTAAAAGCACAGAAGAATATAAAGTGAAAAGTAAGTTTCAATTCCATACTTGGGCTCCAGTGTCCAGAATCAACCACTATCACCACTTTTTTGTGATGCCGGTTACTTATCATACACCAATTTTTCTCTTTCTTCTTTATCGATGGAATCTTATTTTTTATGGACGTCTCAGTAAACATTATTTTTTCTAGCCTTCTTTTCAAATAGAAGTGGCTATGTCACTCATTTCTGATCAGTGATATTAAGTAGAAGCTATTGGATTGGATTTATAAGAAAGGTCTTTAAAACAGCTTTTGCTCTTCTTCCCTTTCTCCTTCATTTCTATTTGGCCTGGAATGTGGATGTGATGACTAGATGTCTAGTAGCCATCTTGGGCAAAAAAGCAACCATGAGGATGGAAACCATTCACTGATGATGGTGGACCAGAAAGATGAAAGGAGGTGAGGGGTCTGATGGCTATGGAGCCACCATCCCAGTCCTAGACTATTTACTTCCTGATAACTTTGATGTGAAACAAATATAAACCTGCGTCTTACTTAGAAGTTCTCTCTACAGCCAAAAAATCTTAATTGATTTAGGATTCTTTCATGAATTTCCTTTTGAACAAATTAAATATGAGGACACCCAGATGTAGATATGTAGATGTAGATTCAGATGTATAGATGTGTAGATGTAGACTTATCAGGTGTATAGTTAACACATGCTCTGTAAGTTCTTCAAGTGCCGAGACAAAGTGGACGCTCAAAAAATATTTATTTAATGAGCTAAAGAGAGAGGTCTGGAGGTGAAAGATTTTTGAATGATTGGCAAATGTTGGTGGTTGAGAATAATGCACTTAATGGAGGGGCACCTGGGTGGTTCATTTGGTGAAACATCTGACTCTTGATTTCAGCTCAGGTCACAATCTCAGGGTCGTGAGATTGAGCCCCACATGGGGCTCCATGCTCAGCGTGGAGCCTGCATAAGATTTTTCTCTCTCCCTCTCTTTCTACCCTTCCTTTCCCACTAGCACGTGCTCTCTCTCTCTCAAAACCACCACCACCACCACAACAACAAAAACTCCACTTAATGGAGATTATGTAGAGTAAAAAGATAATCAAAGATGGAACACTTGAAATACATATGTTTAATAAGAGGTATTGAGTTTTCTTGTTCTCCAACATTATCTATCTCTCCATTTTTTTAGGCCTTCTTTAATGGCCCGAGTAAGTTTATAATTTTATCTCTACTGGTTTTGCAAATTTATTGTTAGGTTTATGCCAAGTAACTGTACTTTTTATTACCATTAGGAGTTAAATTTTTGAGAAAATTAAATTTTCTAATTAGATACTGATAGCATTTTGAAAGCTATGGAAGCTTCTGTGTTGATCTTGTGTCTAACCACCTTAGTAGACTAAAATTTCTCAGTTCATTTTCTAAATTGTTAATCATATCACTGCCAATAGTAATAGTTTCATCTCTTCCATTTTCATTTTTTTTCCATTTCTTATTTTGTGGGCCAGCATCTCTAATACAATGCTGTATTGTAGTGTAAAGAGCAGCCAAACTTGTCTTATTTACTTGTTTAATTGAAATGCTTCTAACATCTTATCATTAAGCATGATTTTCATTAATGTTTTTCTAAAAAACTTGCTTTATCAAGTTAGAAAATTGCCTTTTTTTTTCTTTTTTGGCCAATAAGCAATACTCCCAGTCCACATCCTGGATCAGATTCTTATTTCCATCACTTCCAGTTATATAGCACCTTTGGTATGTCTCATATCTCCTAAAGATGAACCTAATTTTGTGTGTCTGGGCTGCAGTTTCTCTCTTCAATGCTTCAAATATTTCATTAATTCCTCACATACGTTTTCTGTTCAGCTGAGAGTTTTTATCATTTTAGAGCATGGTTATATATTTATTATTTTATTACTGCATCTTTTATAACATTTCTGGGAACGTGATGCTGGGGAAGGCTGAACAGAAGGTTTGCATTAATTTGTAAATGTTGACAACTGACAGTCTGCATGAACACAGTGATTGTAAGAATTTAATGGAGCTCTGAGGATTTATTTATTTAAACCTTTATTAAGTTTAAAAACTTGAAACATTAATTGTTAAATACTGGCCTTCTATGTGAACTTTATGTAATATAACAACTGTTTTAAAACAATGTATTTTTAAGCCGTTATCGACATAAAAATTCAATGTGTGTTTTTGTAATTTTTTTCTTAATCAAAACTTTGAAGCTTTAAAAAAATATATAGATTTCTTAATTATGTTATTCCTTTCAAAAGAATGGTGTCTTTCAAATGGCTGATTTCTCATTTTTTCTACATTATGGTGAATATAAGCTGAATAATAGTAATCTGTTAGATGTTGTTGAGATTTCATTTGTGGTCCAGTATTTCGTCAATTGTTGTAAATGTTCCTTTCATCAGTGTTTACAAAGGATGAGTGTTAAAAAAGTTTATTGATTGCTATTAGTTTTCTCTATAGTAATGATGTTTTTGTCTGCTTAACTTTTTTTTTAAAGATTTTATTTATCTATTTGACACAGAAAGAGCGAGAGTGGCAGAAAGAGAGGGAGAAGCAGGCTCCCCACTGAGCAGGGAGCCTAATGAAGGGCTCTATCCCAGGACCCTGGGATCATGGCCTGAGCTGAAGGCAGCTGCTTAACCAACTGAGCCACCCAGGTGCCCCTGTCTGTTTGATAGTTTGAGAGGTTAAGCTCTGCTCTACTGATAATAAATTTCTCAAATTCTCCTATAAGTTGTATCAATTTTCCTGAGCTTATATTGAAGCCATGTTATCAGGTGAACAAATATTCATGATATATATTAATCTTAGGTTTGAAAATTTTATTACTGTAAATCTCCAGTATTGTTTTCTTTGCTTCTGTCTTGTTTGATTCTAAAATGCCAATCTTCTTTTACATTAATATCTTTATGTTCTGTCTTTTCCGGTTCCTTTATTTTTTAACTTTTCTGTACCAACTTGGTTCAGTGTTATTTATAAAGAGCACTTGCCTTGATTTTTAAAAATTCTAACAGTGTTATACAGAAAGTTTATCCATTTATATTTATTTTGATTGCTGCTGTTTGTAGCTATTTAAACCATCTTATTTCATGTTTGACACTTATATGCTTTCTTATTTTTTTATCCTGACTTTAATTGGAATAACTAAGTTTTCCCTGTTCGTCTTTTTCCTCTACTGGGTATATATTATACTAATCATATATTTTTTCTCAAAATAAAATCCTCATCACAAGATAAAAGTTTAATGTGGTTTACATCCTTTTATATTTCACCTCTACTTCCTTTCTCTCTTCAAACTTACATTTTGATACAACATGGACTTTTGGATATAGATATTTTTAAAAAGGTCAATGAATTTTGATACTTATAATGTCTTACTCATTTTTTCTCATCATTATTTGTTGTATCCTATAGTTCTTCTTAGATTCATTTTTCTTCTTATTATAAAAACATTTTCTAGTAACTTTCCTAAAGATAAATGATGAGTATTATAAATAGTACTTCAATGTTTGAAAATGTCTGTATTTTATTTGGAATAAAATAGAGTATAAAACTCTGAGTTTATAGATATGGTAGACTGCAAAAAGGCCCTAATTCTTTAGTCTTTCCAGTATCTATGGCTTGATTCTGGGCTTGGGTCACATGACTTGTTTTGGCAAAAATGTTAGCAAATACGATACAGGCAGAGTATTGAAAAGCTCTTGTTTTATTGCTCTTGTGTTCAGCCATTGCCTGGAACAAATTTACCCCTGTTATTCCATATGAAGCCATCCTAGGTTAGCCAATAGCCAACCGACTTCCATACATAAGGATGGGCCCAAGGGAGACCAAAAAATCACTGAGCAGAGTTCAGCCTAATTGTCCAATTTGCAGACTGATGAGCTAAATAAATCAGTATTGTTTCAAGGTTTTGTTTTAGAGTAGCATCTTGTGGCAGTAGATGACTGATAGAACAGGTGTCTTTCTGTGCCACTTGGAAGATATTGTTCTGTTACCATCTTGCATGGAGTATAACTTGAGAAGTGTAATAAAAATTTGATTGTTTTTCCTTTATCGATAAAAACTTTCTGGACTTTCCTTTTGCCTAGAAGTTCGTAAGTTTTGCTACTATATACTATATCTATCTATACCTATATATATAAAACTAATATTTTCAGTAGATGCATTTAGCAGTATGTTAATACAAAGAAAAATGTATGAAAAAACACTGGGATGCTGCTTGAGGTAAAGGGAATATTGTTTTAACCTGTCACTTCACACTTGTAGTGAGTTAGCAATCAAGATGGAACTGGAAATGCTGAGGGTTAGGGCAATGGCAGAATACTGAAGTCTACTGCTGTAATATAAGAATATAAGAATATAAGAATTCCTATATTGGCATGGAGATCCAAGGTTCACAGTATCATATGCTTATTGGCTTTGGATATCTGCCTATAGGATTGCCATTTTGGAGCGAATAAACCCTAGAAACCCAAAACCTGCTTTTTAAAGCCTCTACCCACAGTCCCCAACTCTGTAACAATAGGAAGGGGTTGCTAATATTAAGAGAAATTCTCCCCTGTGCCTTTTTCAGAAGTGATCTTCAAGAACAAATATAAGGATGATCTTCCCAGGGAGCAAAACTAAGGAAGCTTTTTGGTTGGCAGTCCTTATTTGTTGCTTCTTTTTCTCTGCTAGGTCAGTTACTTGTTCTGTATCCACATTCTGTCTTCAAAAACTTTTTGACATCTCTAAGTCATTCAAAGAACCAGTTACACACATAGAGTATGTGTTCCATCCAAAGGAAAAAATGAATCTTAGAGGATTTAAAAATTAAACAACAAGCAAAGCAAAAACTGTATCTCAGTTTCTGCCTTTTATTAAAAAGTTGAATTCGTGATTTTTTTCCTGCTCTTTATTATATTGGTTTTTACATATCTATATCTATCTGTTCTACTGAAGTTCTAGAACTAAGAAAAGTAGTTGTAGTACACTACTTATCCCAACAACATTTATAGCTGGTGACAATGTAAGCACTGATATATAACCCCGTTGGGATGATGGGGGAAGGGGAATGAAGTGAAATAGACCATATCAAAGAGCCAAAAAATCATGACAAAACTGGTAAATCAGAAGTGGCATCACACACATATTTAGGAATGCAGAAGAAATTTTAAAAAATGGCCCGAGAGTTGAAAATGGTTGTCCCAGTGGGCAGTAACTGGGAGTGGCATGTGGTGGTGAGGAGAACTGCTCTTTTTAGATGTATCTTTTTTTTTCCTTGCACTTGGTTTCTTTGTCTTTCTTTCTTTTTTATTATTATTATGTTCTGTTAATCACCATACCTTACATCATTAGTTTTTGATGTAGTGTTCCATGATTCATTGTTTGCATATAACACCCAGTGCTCCATGCAGAACGTGCCCTCTTTAATACCCATCACCAGGCTAACCCATCCCCCCACCCACCCTCCCCTCTAGAACCCTCAGTCTGTTTCTCAGAGTCCATAGTCTCTCATGGTTTTAGATGTATCTTTTGGTAGTATTTGATTCTGAAAACCACGTGCAACTATAAAACATTTGTAACTAGTTTTGAAAATAAAAAAGATATCTTTGGTAGTAGTCTATTGTCTATATAATGGAAAGCTATTTTCAAAGATATAATAGAGAGGAATATAAAGGAACTATAAGCATAAGTCTCTGAGCCCTTTCATGAAGATGGCACCAAAAGTGAAGAATGAAGCTCCTGCCCCTCCCAAAGCTGAAGCCAAAGCAAAGGCTTGGAAGGTCAAGAAAGCAGTGTTGAAAGGTGTCCCTGGTCACACAAAAACAAAGATCTGCATTCATGTACCTTCCCACAGCCCAAGACACTGCTTCTCCGAAGGCAGTGCAAATATCCTTGAAAGAATGCCCCCAGGAGAAACAAGCGTGACCATTATGCTACCATCAGATTCCCCCTGACTACAGAGTCAGCCATGAAGAAAGCAGAAAATAACAACACACTTGTGTTCACTGTGGATGTCAAGGCCAACAAGCACCAGATCAAACAGGCTGTGAAGAAGGTCTTTGACATTGACATGACCAAAGACAACACCCTGAACAGGTCTGATGGGGAGAAGAAGGCACATGCTGGACTGGCTCCTGACTGTGACACTTTGGATGTTGCCAAAATTGGGATCATCTAAACTGAGTTCAGCTGGCTAAATCTAAATATAAATTTTTTTTCACCCTAAAAAAGTAAATCTCTGAAACATTTTTTTTTTAAGTATATCACAGGACATCTTACTAACTTCATTTTGTAAAGGGACATGAAGATGAAGGAAAAAGCAAATGACCATAAACCTCCAAACAGATGGAAGAAATAAACTTAGGATGAAGATGGCTTTTGCTTTTAAGACAGAAATCCAGTTCTAAGCATACCATTACTGACTGCCATAGAATTAACGCGCCAAGGGCTTTTGTTTCAGCAAAATAATTTTGTCGAAAAGCTGCAATTTTATTTATTTATTTTTATTTTTTAAAGATTTTATTTATTTATTTGAGAGAGAGAGAGAGAGCGAGCACATGAGAGGGGGGAGGGTCCGAGGGAGAAGCAGACTCCCCGCCGCGCAGGGAGCCCAATGCGGGACTCGATCCCAGGACCCCGGGATCACGACCCCAGCCGAAGGCAGTCGCCCAACTGACTGAGCCACCCAGGCGCCCCGAAAAGCTGCAATTTTATATTCTTCAAGTTAGTAGATTACATTTTGATTTTAAGGAAAATGGAATTCAAGAGATTAAGAACAGGATACAGAACAAAGTTATAAGAAGTCCATCAAAATATTGCTGATAAAATTAATGAGACAGGAAATCCAATAAAGAATTACTGTTTGGAAAAGGAATCATTGGCAAAGACCTCTAGCATGAAAAGGCCAGAAAATAGAAGAGTAAATAATAAAGAGTAAATAAATTCAGTTCTGAAACTGAAAAGAAAAAAAAAATGGTGCCATAAATGGTTTAGAAATTCTGTTGTACCTCAGAACCAAAGGTCCATTGACAAGTCGGGGGGACACAAAGAAGGAACTTTTAAATGAAAGCTTTTTGTAATTGTGGATATATTTGGGTTTAAAATCATGTATTTTTTTCCTTTCTTTTGTGTACCATCCTCTTCTAGTTCCTTTTTGTCTCTTTTTTTGCCTTCATCTAGCTTTATTACTCTTTGTCAATCCATTGTTTTCCCTTTGTTAGTTTGGATTTTAATAAAAGATACATTCTAAAATACATTTTAATGGTGATACTAGCATTCTTTTCTAACAATTGAGAACAAAATTGATAATGTCAATTTGAAGTACAAGTTATTTGGCAATTAATTCATTTATGTGCTATCCAAATACCCTTTAAAAATTCTAGAATATGTTCAAATCTATTTATCCTATACCAACTCTAAGTTATACGCATGGAAAGAAGAAAAAAACCAACAAAAATACTAAAACAAAACCCTTAGACTTAAGCACTCAGTCTTTAGAAGTAACAGTGAGCAATTAAAAACCAACAATACTACTGTTTCTAACTTATGTTCATATTATCACTCTGAAATCTTTCAGATAATACTATTACTTATAAAGCCTAAAGTTAATGGATCTAGATTATTCTTTGTTACAGTAAGCATTCTATATGAACTTCTATGAGTTAATCTCTAAATAATTTGAAACAAGCTATATTACATGTAATAATGATAATTTGGATGTGGAACAGTTCAATTTCTTATGAGTGTTTATATAGGTTTGAGTAAGTCCAACTTCATTAGAGAAGTGTATAAAATAAAAACGTAATACCTTGAAAGCATCCTTAAAATCTCATCTCCTCCTGTCCTATGCTTCTAGACAGATACCATTATTCCTATTTTGTTTTAAAGGAACTGAGGTGTAGTGTAGTAAAATTGCTAGCTCACACTCTTACAACTAGTAGCAGAGGGGAAAGGGAGAGCTGAGAGTCCTACAGTCTTCCAGTAAAATATACTGATCCTCATTCTGGTGTACTTTAGATTAGAAGTCAGGAAAAAAGCAAATAATCCTGGGTAAGCACTTAGGGATCTGTTTTTCCATCTCTTCAAAGTCAGAATACTATAGTTCATTTCTGTCCCTTTCCCAAAATTGAAGGGAAAAGAGAAACTTACACTCTTTCGTGGAAATGGTTTCTTTCAATGTGAGCATTTCATAATTTTCAATCCCGTCCTGACATTTACTCATGTGGTAGCTAGAGGAAAAGAATAAGACTAGAATAGGTTCTATTTTCAGATGTCCTGACAAAATTCCTGTAATTCTTCTCTCAATCTCTTGAGTGGGACTTCCATAGTTATTTCCAACCATGTGCAGTTTAATACTTCGACACATTCTAATATACATGTGTTTTTTTAAAGATTTTATTTCTTTATTTGAGAGAGAGCTTGAAAGAGAGAACATGAGTGGTGGGAGGGGCAGAGGGAGAGGGAGAAGCAGACTCCCTGCCGAGCATGGAGCCCGACGTGGGGCTCCACCCCAGGACCCTGGGATCATGACCTGAGCCAAAGGCAGACCCTTAACTGAGCCACCCAGGTGCCCCTAATATACATGTGTTTTTAATAAGTAGTTGACTTAATATATACTATTTACAAAATGCTCTGAAGAGCAAGTTAATCGTCTCCTTATCTCACCATATATATTTGCAACTCCAGTGGTACTCAATTTTAATATATCATTTCCTTGTGGTCTTCTTGTTCTCTAACTTACAAAAATTCAATTCAATAAGAAAAAGATAATGCAGTGCAAGATTTGGGGATGAGTAATACCCAGTTTCACTAAACTTATGTACAAAACGAAGACATCTACTTGGATTTCAGTTCCATTCTCCATCATGGTACCCTTGGGAAATTTGCTGTAAAATCCTGCTCCATTAGGCACTATTTTTTATATGTGCCAATAGTTCTCATATTTGTTTTTGTCTGGAATGGACAGGGCCCAAATAGAGTTATTAATATCTGTGAAATTATTTTTTAAATAAACGTTAAAGAGTAAAAAATTGGTGAGTGTGTGATTTCATATCTCCATGGTAAATCAGCGCTTAGTACTCAACATCACCATCTCAATGTTGGCACTCATAGCCATTCCCACAAAGTCTATTTCAAGTATTCTTAACATTTTGGCTTTGGTTAGGTTGCAAGAGTGTCACTTATCGATGTAGGAAAGTATTTTAAGACTAACTCTTTTTTGGCATGGCCTGCTATAGTATTTCTCAAACTAGAATCTCAGACCACTGTGATTCTCAGATACAGTCTCTATAAGAATTTTTAAATTTTGTACTTTCTTTTGATGAAAATCTTTAAAAAATATAAGTATATTTCGAGTTGTTTGCATGCCTACCTTATAACCAAATGTGGCAATTTCAGTTTTCATTTTTGATTTTGTGTTGATCATGGGATCATCTTAAGTGATGTTGTTTGTTTGTTTATAGATTTTATTTTTGAGTAATCTCTACAGCCAACATGGGGCTCGAACTCACAACTCTGAGATCAAGAGTTGTATGTTTTGGGCGCCTGGGTGGCTCAGATGGTTGGGCGTCTGCCTTCGGCTCAGGTCGTGATCCCACGGTCTTGGGATCGAGTCCCGCATCGGGCTCCCTGCTCCTTGGGAGCCTGCTTCTCCCTCTGCCTCTCTCTCTCTCTGCCTCTCTGTCTGTCTCTCGTGAATAAATAAAATCTTTAAAAAAAAAAAAAGAGTTGTATGTTTTTCCAACGGAGCCAGTCAGGCACTCCAAGTGATGTTTAAATTTTAGCAGGGGGATAGACTCTTCTCATCACTGGAGTCAGTGAACATATTCTCAAGACCAGAGAATTCTCAAGTTTGGGATGTACTGGTCTGGCTCTTTAGGTGAGGACAAAACTATTGCTTTCTGTACAGACCAGTACTTCCTTGGAGAGAAGTCTGTGAATCCATATATATATTAGAAAAGACATTTTATTTAAATTATTTTTGTGTGTGTGGGCTCCATGCCCAACATGGGGCTTGAACTCAGGACCTAGAGACCAAAAGTCATATGCTCTACCAACTGAGCCAGCCAGGTGCCCTGATAAATGTTCAATCATACTTTTTTGGGGGTGTTATCTTTTCTAAAAACTTCCTCAAACAAATATTTTTGTTGGACCATGTAAAACTGCCGTGATTAAAAGTGTGGATATCCACATGCAAAGAATGAAATTAGACCCTTATCATACATCATACATAAAAATCAACTTTTAAAATTGATTTAAGACTTAAACATAAGACCTGGAAACATAAAACTCCTGGAAGAAAACATAGGGGAAGAAGTTCATGACATTGTTCTTGGCAATGATTACATAGATATGATACCAAAAGCACAGGCAACAAGAGCATAAAATCAACAAGTGGAACTAAAACAAACTAAAAAGTTTCTACACAGCAAAGGAATAATCAACAGAGTGAAAAGGCCAAACTACGGAATGGGAGAAAATATTTATAAACCATGTATATAATAAGGGCTTAATCTCCAAAATATATAAGAAACACCTACAACTCAATAAACACACCCCTCATAACCTGATTAAGAACTGGGCTAAAGGGCGCCTGGGTGGCTGAGTCATTAAGCGTCTGTCTTTGGCTCGCCCCACATCGGGCTCCCTGCTCAGCGGGAAGCCTGCTTCTCCCCTCCCACTCCCCCTGCTTGTGTTCCCTCTCTCGCTGTGTCTCTCTCTGTCAAATAAATAAATAAAATCTTAAAAAAAAAAAGAACTGGGCTAAAAACTTGAATAGATATTTCTTCAAAGAAGACATATAAATGGTCAATAGGTATATGAAAAAAATGCTCCCTGTCACTAATCATTAGGAAAATTGAAATCAAAACCACAATAAGATATCTGTCAGGATGGCTATTATTAAAAAAAAGAAAAGACAACAAGTGTTGGTAAGGACATGGAGAAAAGGGAGCCCTTGCACACTGTTGATGGAAGTGTAAATGGTACAGCCAATATGGAAAACAGTATGGAATTTCCTCAGAAAATTAAAAAATAGAACTATCATACAATCTAGTAATCCCACTTCTGGGTATTTACTTTAAAGAATTGAAATCAGGGTCTTGAAGAGATATTAACACTCCCAAGTTCATTGCAGCACTATTCACAATAGCCAAGGTGTGGAAACAACCTAAACGTCCATTGACAGATGAATGGATAAAGAAAATGTGGTATATACACATAATGGAATACTATTTAGCCTTAAAAAAGAAGGAAATTTTGTAATATGTGACAACCTGGATGAACCTTGAGGATATTACGCTAAGTAAAACAAGCCAGTCATAGAAAGACAAATACTACATGATTTGATTTATACGGGATATCTAAGGTAGTCAAATTTATGGAATCAAAGAATGGAATGGTGGTTCTAGGAGCTGGGGAAATGGGGAGATGGAGAGTTGCTCATCAATGAGCATAAAGTTTCAGTTAAGCAAGATAAATAAGCCCTAGAGATCTGCTGTACAACATTGTACTTATAACCAACAATACTGTATCGTGCACTTAAACATTTATGAAGACAGCAGATATCCTGTTAGGTATTCTTGCTACAATAAAATAAAATGAAAGAAATAAAAAAAATTCAAACCCCCCAAATTATGAGTCTCTGTTCTCAGCTTACACTCTTCCTCTGAACTTGTTATGTCTTCTTCCTTCAAAAATCTACCCATGATTAAAGACTTCCTTTGGCTTTTAATGTTTCTAAGTGACTCTGAGTAAAAGTGATCTCTCCATCACTTTGTTCTGTAATCATTTTCCTAATATCCTAAATTCCATGTCTTTGTCTCCACTGTTATGGTAATGATTCAGGTTCCCCCTTATGGCATATAATTACAGATATCACAGCTGGAAAGGATTCATTAAATTATTTGCTGAGGATACCTTAATAATGCTTGTTAAGCCCACTGTTAAATTACTGCAACTCCCATTCAAGCCCCAAGAGAGCGATAGACTGACCCAACCAAAGTCAGAAGCTAATGAGCAAGACTGCATGTTCACAGCTTTCTGGTAGAGCAGAACTCTTTCAAGAATATCAAGTTCCTGGAAATGAGGAGGAATGAGGAGTCAAAATACCTTTACCACAACAGTTAACATTTATTGCCACTCTCTGATGTTGAGACAGTGAACATAGTGTTTTTGGGGCATAATCAAATCTAATATTCACAGCCCATGAAGTAGTTACTCTTACTATCTGACTCTATCCCGAATGGTTCAAACTCCTAGATCTCCTGTAGTTACCAGTCAGTGCATTGACAGTTTTGCTTATAACTATGAATGTGTAGTGGAGTAAAGTTCAGATCAGGCTTGCCTGTGAATTGCTTTTTTTTTTTTCAGGGCTTTATTTCCCCTTATTTTTTCAAACCTTAATATTCTCATGAAATTTAATATTCTCATGAAACTTCATCAGAGTCCTTTAGAGTAGGTAGTTCTTTTTCTTATTGCATTTATACTGATGAGGTACAAAGAGTTCATGTCTTCAAAGCCACATCACGTTGGAAAACATGATTTTAAAATTTTTATATTATTTAGCTACTATTATCTTGCTCCCAGGTTAATAGAGATTATACATTAACATACATTCCTTATTTGAATTATCACCCATAGTTATTGTTTTCTTAAGTCAGAAAGGATGAATACCCAACTTTTACATCAACATGGATGGGACTGGAGGAGATTACGCTAAGTGAAATAAGTCAGGCAGAGAAAGTCAATTATCATATGGTTTCACTTATTTGTGGAACATGAGGAATAGCATGGAGGACATTAGGAGAAGGAAGGGAAAAATGAAGGGGGGGAATCGGAGGGAGAGATGAACCATGAGAGACTATGGACTCCGAGAAATGAACTGAGGGTTCTAGAGGGGAGGGGGGTGGGGGGATGGGTTAGCCTGGTGATGGGTATTAAGGAGGGCACGTACTGCATGGAGCACTGGGTGTTATATGCACAAACAATGAATCATGGAACACTACATCAAAAACTAATGATGTACTGTATGGTGACTAACACAACATAATAATAAAAAATAAGACAAAATAGTGGTGCTACCTTTTGCTTTAATTAATACAAAGCATCATCTCCCAAGATAGACTCTCCTATCAACATAATTAATATGCTTTTAAAAATTATTTAAAAAATTTTAACTCTATTGAGGTATCATTGATATAAATAAAACTACACATTTAATATGTATGATATGATGAGTTTGGATATAACATTGGTGATACTATGACCACAATCATGGTAGACATACCCAACACCTACCAAAGTTTCTTTGTGGCCCTTTGTTATTGTTTTTATAATTAATATGTTTTTAAATTTTCCTTAGAGATCACTAATGACAAATGAAGGGAAAATAAATATTTTCTCATTTTAGTAACCCTTATAATCTAATCTACATTCTTATCAGATACTTTCCCACTTATTTGGCTTTGTATTTTTTTTTTAAAGTATTTATTTGACAGAGAGACACAGTGAGAGGGGGAACACAAGTAGGGGGAGTGGGAGAGGGAAAAGCAGTTTTCCCGTGGGGCAGGGAGCCCGATGTGTGGCTCGATCCCAGGACCCTGGGACCATGACTTGAGCGGAAGGCAGACGCTTAACGACTGAGCCACCCAGGCACCCCTTGGCTTTGTATTTTATTTGCACATAGCTATGCTATTATATATGTCAGTTTAAACAAATTAATAAAGTATTTAAAGACACTCTTTATAATTAGACATATAGAGGTTTCTCTACTGAATGTTCACTGCAGAAGAAAAATTCTATTGCCTTTTATTATTCAAACATTAAAAAATAATGTTTATTAAAAACAAATCATATATATATATATTTTGCTGAGGACAACTTAACATGCTTATAATTTTTTATCATTAAATTCCTAATCCTTTGTTATTACTTAGCTAACCTATTTCTTAGTATTGTTTTCCTTTTTAAAAAATTAGTGTTTTCCATCAGTAAGTAGTGCAAATAAACAATATGGATGGAGCTAGAGAGTATAATGCTAAGTGAAATAAGTCAGTCAGAGAAAGACAAATACCATGATTCCCTCATATGTGGAATTTAAGAAACAGAACAAATGAACAAGGTGGAAAAAAAAAAGAAGGGGAGGCAAAGCAAGAAACAGACTCTTTTTTTTTTTTTTTTAAAGATTTTATTTATTTATTCATGAGTGACAGAGAGAGAGAGAGAAGCAGGCTCCCAAGGAGCAGGGAGCCTGATGTGGGACTCGATCCCAGGACCCTGGGATCATGACCTGAGCTGAAGGTAGACGCTTAACCATCTGAGCCACCCAGGCGCCCAAGAAACAGACTCTTAACTATAGAGAACAAACTGTTGGTTACCAGAGGGGAGGGGGGTGGGGTTTGTTGCAACAGCCATAGGTAACTAATACAATAGGTAAGTCACTTAATGGTAATGGGCAGGCTGTGGGGTAGCAGAGAAACAGCTTCTAGCTATAGAGCCCAACACACCTCATTTTGTCTTCTGGCCCTGCCATTTTCTAGAGAAAAGTTTACTTAAACTCCATGAGTTTCAATGTCCTTGTTTGTAAAAATGGGCCTGGTAAAATCTCTCTATGTGGTTATAGTAAGTTATTGACTTAACAATCCTTAGAACAGCATCTAGAATTGAGTAAGTGTTCAATAAATGCCTTTTGTCATTGTTATCATTGATATTTACAACATGCTAGTGCTGAAAATCTGACTCGTGCACAGAAATTGACACTTTGCTTCTCACTCTCAAGTTGCTAAAAAATAGTAGCACAGAGTAGAGCCAGAGAACCATGTGCAAATAATCTATCAAAATGACTACCAGAGCATCCTCCTCTTTGCTGGAACAGCCTTTTCCATCTCTCCTTGTTAATGAAACTCTTGTGTTCAGC
The DNA here is from genome assembly GCF_003265705.2 of Callorhinus ursinus. Classification (NCBI taxonomy): domain Eukaryota; kingdom Metazoa; phylum Chordata; class Mammalia; order Carnivora; family Otariidae; genus Callorhinus; species Callorhinus ursinus. The sequence continues at coordinate 40,257,573 of NW_027397076.1, forward strand.
TAAATCAAAAAGCTAAAGGATGGACTTAATGAGTGTTAATTGAGATGAGTCATACTCTTGCAAATGCTAAGTCACTGGCCTAGAATAATGAATTTGGAATAAACAAAATTTAAAGTAGTCCCCTTCAAAAACCGGAAGCGGCTCAAAGGAAACCTGGGAACAGATGCAAGAGCAAAGTATGCAAAGGAAGAAAATCCAGCTGAACCCTGACCCTCCAGAGGGGACCTGGTTTAGATGTCCTGGAGCGGGACCGCTGCCTGAAAGCCAATGTTATTCTCCTAATTTTATTCTCTGCTCAGGAAAATGCTCTTTCAAAGGATGGGTTTCTCAGCAATTTTTCATCATTTTGGAAATTACACTGCAACTTAACTCTGAATTAAATTTGAGTAATTTAAATTAATGAATAATAGCAGAAGTAAAAGTACTATAAAAACTTGTTCCTCCATATGTTCTGTAAAAACTGTTCCTCTATAATCTGTAAAAACTTTACTAAAGGACATAAATGTCTACCTGAATGTGGAGCTGTAATGAATTTATGTTTCTGGATGGGAAGACTCACTACTGTAAATGTCAAGTCTTCAAAATTATATTCAATGCAACCACAGTAAAAACTTGATAAGATTTTAAAATGGAATTTAAAAAGCTAATGCTAAAGGTCATCTTTATATGTTCAAGAACTATCATGAAAATTCTGAAAAATGAAAGAGAATGAGGAGGAACTGGCCCTATTAGATGTTAAAATGTATCACAAAGCCAGAAATTTGACTATGTATAGACAAAGATGAATTAAGAAAAAAATGAGTGTACAGAAACACATGTATGTATATGGAGATTAGGTATGTGATAAAGTTGGCTCATAGTGGTGAACTATCTAGCAAATGGCATCAAAACACTTAGCTATAGATCTGAAAAGAAATGCAAAAATAGATCGATTATTAACATATCATACACAAAGATGAATCCTAGACATTATATATATAACAAAATTAAAAAAAAAATCCTGAAGGAAAGCAGAATATTTACAAAATTTTGGATTAGAAAAAATTTCTACTAAGCAATGTACAAATCCCTGAAACAACAAAGGAAGTAAATTAAAAACACTGGTTATTAAAAATTTTTGAAAATTTATGTCAAAGACTTAATAAACAAAGTTAAAAGCAAACAATAAACAGAGAATGTATCTGTCACTATTCTGAGAAAATGACTGTCCATAAAATATAAAGTACTTCTATAAATGACTAAGAAAGCCAACAACCCATCAAAAATGAATAATGAAGATTTTTTTTCAAAGATTTTATTTATTTGTGAGAGAGAGAGAGAGAGAGACTAAGCACAAGCAGGGGGAGTGGCAGGCAGAGGGAAAAGCAGGTTCCCCACCGAGCAAGGAGCCCGATGTGGGACTCGATCCCAGGAGCCTGGGATCATGACCCGAGCCAAAGGCAGACACCCCACCGACTGAGCCACCCAGGCATCCCAATAATGAAGATTTTTATTTTTTTTATTTTTTTTAAAGATTTTATTTATTTATTCATGAAAGACAGAGAGAGAGAGAGAGGCAGGCAGAGGGAGAAGCAGGCTCCCAAGGAGCAGGGAGCCTGACACGGGACTCGATCCCAGGACCCCGGGATCATGACCTGAGCCGAAGGCAGACGCTTAACCATCTGAGCCACCCAGGCGCCCCTCCAATAATGAAGATTTTTAAACATATGTGCATGTTGATGGGAATGGTCCACCGGAGAGAAAAAACTATGCATGAAAGGTAGAAAGGAGATTGACGCAAGGTTTAACATCCTTAAAAAGGATACAGGTGATGGGTCCTATAAAATATAAGGACTAATCCTTGTTATATATAATAGAAAGATGGAGAAGGTGAGCTTGGTTTCAGGTTAAGTTTGTAGCGTTGGTGGTTGCAAGATGAAGGAGTTGCCATAATGATGTAGAGTAGAGGCAAAGTTATTAGTTGAGAATACGGAGAAGAGCAGAAAGCTTAGTGGTGTGAGGAGAGTCAGAGAGCAAACATAGGTGAGAAATATACTAAGATCTCTTATAAATTTGAGAGGCCACCTGAGATTTGAGTTGAGTAATGTGAAATGAAAATAGTTTGCCCAGATGCATATTTTTTCTTACTTTTAGATGCTCAAGCATAAATAACAGAGAAGATAGAGGGTTCACTAAACTAGACAAAGAGCATGTTCAAATGGTCTTTGTTGGAGCCTTATCAGCTAGCAGTTATCTGCTAGCCATTTGATATGGATACTGTGTTAGGCATTAGGGAAAACAGAAAAAAGGACTTTCCCTTAAAGATATTAGAGTCTAAATGAGAGATAAAACTTTTTTTAAAAAGATTTATTTATTTGAGAGAGAGAGAGCAAGAGCACGTGCACATGAGCAGGGGGAGGGGCAGAAGGAGAGGGAGAGAAATCCCCAAACAGAACCCCCCCCGATGAAGCCTGATGCGGGGCTCCACGTGGAGCTCTATCCCAGGACCCTGAGATCATGATCCGAGCCGAAATCAAGAGTCCGATGCTTAACCGACTGAGCCACCCATGTGCCCCAATGAGAGATAAAGCTTACGCAGGAAGTAAGTCAACAACAAAACAGCAGTGCAAGGACATTCAAATAAAGGATTACTTGTACTCCTCCATAGGTGACAAGGAAAGTGCACCTGGGGGTTCACTGCACAGTCAAGATAATATTTGTCAGAAATCCTTCCTGACTGATGTAGGGAGCCAATGGTATCAGCTGCTTGTAAGAGCATACACTTGACTCTCATGGAGAAGAAAAACATTTTTAAGTGGCTTTATCATTTTCCAGGTCTAGTTTACTGCTCATATTTATATACTGGTCAGTTTACTCAGGTCAAGATTATCTACTTACTGTATCTTTGAATAGCATCATGTACTGTTTAAGTGCACAGATTTTGGGTTAGAGAAGCCTAGTTTCAATCCAAGCTCAATACAAATTCCACCACTTAAGCAATCTTGTGTCAAAAACTGTGGAGGGTTTGAGATTTTTCAAGCTCACAATTTAACCTGCCTCCATTTTGTAGAGGTTGACATAAGACACGAGGCTCTTGGATCAGAGACAAAGAACTCTGTTACTCACGGCACAGCAGACAGCATGAGCTTCACGTTAGTAAAGGTTCTTCTTGCTCCCAAGTGCCGGAGGGCAATGAAGAGCAACCGCAGTGGGTTTGTGTCACAGCTGAGGAATCCTTAGCTTAAAATCTTTCATAAGGGGGCTGCCAGAAAACCTGCCCAACTTCTGCCTTACAGAAAGATATTTTTATTATGCTGGACCGCAAACAAATCTATCCTTTGCCCCAAGGGGAGATACCATGTCTAACTTCCAAAGCTTTTGGCTACATAAATATCCTCAAGAAGAAAGTCTGAAACAAATGTTGTCAATGCCTCTGTTCAGAAGCCATGAAGAACTGTGAGAAATACTGGAGAATTGTCTCCCAACGCCTTTGGAAAACAACTTGACCCCTCAAAATGGGAAGGATATAACCCTCCAATTACCATAAAATTTACAGAACATCTAGGCTTCAAATAGGGATGGCTCAGAGGGCCTTCATACATAGGTGGAAAACTTACTGGCTTGGTTCCCTGATCTGTGAAAATGAATAACTATCTTCAGTTTTATTTAATCAGCTGATATTAAATTATTAAATACATTGGCTAAAATCATACAGTAGCTAATGTATGAAACTGTCGTACACTTACTCTGTACCCCAAAATATTAGTGTCACTCTCTCCAACCAGAATTAGGGCCCATTCTTGAGGGACATGCCTTTTGAATTTTCATCCTCTTACATTTCTCTCATATTTATCTTCACTTCCTTTGAAAAGTTCTTATATGTTTGCCCCTTAGAGGATTTTGTGTTCTCTGAATTTAAGTCATTTTCACTCAGAGCCCAAATAGTGTATAGAACTAAAGGAAAACTTAGATGTAATTTTGTCCTACCTCTCTATTTTGTAGGCATAAGACTCTATTAGCTTAGATTCAATAAGCCAAAATAAGTTTTAAAAAGTCTTTTGTTTAAAATATTCACAATTTTTTAATATCTCTGTCAAATATATCTGACAATATAAAATACCAGGAGGACTAACTCAAAGTTAAGATAGATTAAAACACACACATACTCACATTGCCAAAATATAGAAATGCCATGAGACATGATTTATTTGCTTACTCAAATAGAATAAATTGTGATTAAATGGGTTTCAGTTTTTCAGCTAAAAATGGGGAAAGTAATAAAACTTGCCACAGAGCGATATTGGTAGAGTTGACTGAGATAAGAAAAACTGTTACCTGCCAAGTTTTAAAAAATACTATTTTAGTATTTTTAGGAATAAAATTGTGAAAAACAAGAAATGTGGCATTAAATGCAGTAATGAATAAGAAAGCATCTTGAAAATTGTCAATTATTATGCAAATGTAAGTTATTATATATGAAAATATTTACAGAAACTGAATTTCTCCACTTTAAATAATTGGTAGGTTAAACTAGACCACAGAAACTCATTTTTTATTTACTTTTTTTCCTTCCTCTGGGAAAAATTTTAATTTTCCTCATTTTTAATTTACTCTTTTAAAATTTTATTTTTTTAACTTACTTTTTAAAAATTATGAAATACAGCATTGTATAAGTCATGGTTTGGTCAGAAAAACAGAAACATCTTTAGGTCTTTCAAGCAGGAGTGGATTTGTGAAAGAGGGAATTACACTGCATGGGAAAGGGTGGGGCAAAAAGTCAAAGAATAAGTACCACAGAGGTCAAGACTATGCCTAATTCATGATCATATCCCATGTTGGTTGGCACGTAATAGATACTTCATAAATATTTGTCAAACAAATGAGTGAAATGGCTTGCCATTTGAAAGAAAATAAAATAAAATTAAGCTTGAATCCCTTCTTTACAATTAGGCTTAAACAAATTCTATGTGGAGTCAAGAGTTAAGTATTAATACTGGTACCCTAAAAGTGTTAGAAAAAAATAGGAGATAATTTTTCCAAACATGACACCAAAGGCAGTTATTGTAAGAGAAAAGGTTGATGAGATAGCCTAGGTAAAACTTAAAACCTTTTATTAGATACAGATTTCATAAAAAGCATTAAAATTCAGATGATTGAGAAATAAATTTTGTTAAATATGCCATAGATAGATGGCTGATAATCTTAATAAAAAGGAAATTTTGGTATCCAACAAATAAAATAACATAAAAATGTAAAAATAGGGCAATAGAGGAATTTTATGTAAAAAGATATAGATTCAGTGCACAAATAAAGAGATGCTCAACCTCACCAGAAATTATATAACAAAGAGATTCATTTAAAAGAAATAATATTAAGTAGAAAGGGATAAAAAGAATAATGACATTTGTTTTCATACAATGGGAAGGGAAATAGAGTCTTCTATATCTTCTTCCTGGGAGTTTAAATTGGAATAGCTTTTCAAAAAAAAACTATGTTGATCAAAAAAAAAATTGGAATAGCTTTTCTAGTATTTAAGCTAATTGAGATAGAGCACCCTCCTCAAGCTAGGCATTTATTCTAAGAACATATCAGAAAAAACTATGATAAATATGTAAGGTTGTGCAGTGCTTTTAAAAATTATAAAAAGTTAGAACCATTCTAAGTGATTATTAGGAGGGCATATTTTAATTAAACTGTAGTATACAACTATAAAATGGAATAGTATACAACCACCACTAAGTGTGGATTATTATTTATGCCATAGAAAAATGCTAAAAATAAGCTGTAAGCTGAAAAATGGATGCCAAAAACAGTATGTATAGGGCTATTCTGTATTGTTTAAAAAAAGTCTAGTCATTTTGCCTGTCTAAGCTTCATCTATTTATCATCCCTCCGTGTACTAAAAAACATTTGGAAGAATATTTAATAAATGTTAAAAGTGATTATCTTTGGGTGCTATGTTTGTAGCTAATTGTACCATTTCCATATTAAAAACATTATGCAATCATTACAGTAAGTAATATAACTAAACAGATAACATAATTAGACAGAACTATAACTATTTCCACTTGAAAAGGATACATGAGAATATAGAGAATATAAAACTCTACGTGGTAGGAAGAGCACAAAATATCCGCGTGTATGAAAAATGATACTGAAAAACATTAGAGGTTTGTTAATGTTTGCATTTGTTTGAACATATTAATTTTGAAGTCCACTCATTACAAAAAATATCCTTGAAATTTCTCATGAGAAGGCTGACCATCGATTTCCTGCACATTTTTGGCTTAATCACAAGTATGGCATAAGTGACCATCTCAGAACTCCCATTTAAAACAAATAAGCAAATTCATAGATATTTAAGAGCCACTAGAAAGAAATTCTTGATTTTTTTCAAACTATAAATATAGTCTATCCAGTTTTAGTCCAAGTCCTGGAAAAAAACCTACACATATTTTCTGTGTGTTACGTAAGTTCATATCCTGCTGGACATTTGGGATGTTTATTTTTCCTAGATTTATTAATTTATTTATATATATATTTTTAAATTATGTTATGTTAATCACCATACATTACATCATTAGTTTTTGATGTAGTGTTCCATGATTCATTGTTTGCCTGTAACACCCAGTGCTCCACGCAGAACGTGCCCTCTTTAATACCCATCACCAGGCTAACCCATCCCCCTACCCCCCTTCCCTCTAGAACCCTCAGTTTGTTTCTCGGAGTCCATCGTCTCTCATGGTTCGTCTCCCCCTCCAATTTCCCCCCCTTCATTTTTCCCTTCCTACTATCTTCTTTTTTTTTAACATATAATGTATTATTTGTTTCAGAGGTACAGGTCTGTGATTCAACAGTCTTACACAATTCACAGCGCTCACCATAGCACATACCCTCCCCAATGTCTATCAACCAGCCACCCCATCCCTCCCACCCCCCACCACTCCAGCAATATATTTTTAATTTTAATTTTTTGGAAAGAGAGGGAGAGAGAGTGTGTGAGTGTGGCAGGGAGGGGTAAAGGGAGAGGAAGAGAGAGAATCCCAAGCAGCCTCCATGCACAATGCGGAGTGGAGCCCCACATGGGGCTCGATCTCACAACCCTGAGATCATGACCTGAGCTGAAATCAAGAGTCTGATGCTTAACCAAATGCACCACCCAGGCCACCCCATATTTTTCCTAGATTTATAAACAAAGATCAGCTGCCCTGAACTTAGTGGACTGTAGGCGACTTCAAGTTTCCCAATAATGTTGCCTAATATCATACAGCTTTTCTAACACTATTCTGAATGGTGGGTGAAAGTTGTCAAGAATCTGCTCTCTGGAACCAGTATCAAGTAATGAAATAGTTGAATAGAAGTGAACAAAAAACAAATATTCAACTCTGACATTTAGATTGTGTGGTCTAAGGCTATTTCCTTAAACTTTCTGGTCCTTAGTTTCCTCCTTCATAAGGTGGGCAGAATAATGTACTATTTCATTAGATTATCATGAGAATTAAAATGAAAACCATCTAAAATACCTGGCTTACTAAGGGCCACATAAAAAATGCTTAATGAATGTTGCTTTTATTTGATTACTTTATCAACCACATAAGCATGGTTCTGCCTGATTGGATTCAGACCTATACCAACTGTTAAAAGAGTAGGAAAAAAGAGTGCCAATAGAACACAATAATAATGAATTTCTGGAAGATATAGAACGGATGAGAAATATACTTCCCCACCCACACGAATGAAAAGAAAATGTGAATTTTCCCAGATGAAACCCAGAATACTTCCAGCCCCAGCTGAGTGTGTACAAAGGTCTGGGCCACAGGCACTCAGCATTTTAACTGAAGTTGTGTTTACCCCCTACCTTCAGGTCAAAGTCCACTAGTAAAATTCTCTAAAGTGGGAGTTCTGGTTCCAGAGATTCCAGAAAAAGTACTTGAGCCATATTATACCATTTAAATGTCTATCTACAAACACACAAATGTGAATAGGCAATTTAAAATTAGTAGTTACTTAAGAAAAGAGAAGCTCAGACTCAATAAATAGGAAAAAAAATGCCCATAGGAAACACAGTTAACACAGGGTAAAAAACAAAACAAAACAAAAACACAAAAAACAAACCAAAACCCTAACATAAATAAAATAAGCATCTTTAGAGATTTGATGCATATTTTGTCTACCATAAAAGGCTGTTATGAGAAAGAAGGAACTTAATTACAAACTTTTTGATAAAAAGAAAAGAAAAGAATAGACTAGGTAAAGAGAGTGGACCACTGAAGACTGAATTAGTAAACTGGGTGATGGTTCAGAAGGCTACATCCAGAGCTGAATGCAAAAAGCCAAGCAAAGGAGTGTCCTGGAGGATAGACCCAGAGACCTTACGCTTATGTGAGGAGATAATGAGAAAGAACAGTGTGGAGAAAGTGAACAAATAATTGAAGAAATAGAATAATGACTCTGCTCCTCAGATGGAAGTGATCCTCTGAACACTTTCTGGGTAGAAAGTAGGGGTGGGGAAATAACCTATCCATGCCTAGAAGATGTATGGTGAAATGTCTGGAAGACAAAGCCAAAGAGAAAATCTCGAGTTTCAAGAAAGGAAAAGCAACTTACTTATTTAAAAAAAAAAAGATCAGTCTAGTCACAAACAAACCAAAAAGCCAAACCCCAATAAAATATATAGCTAAGTATAAACATTTACTCTTGAACTGGTACCAAAGTTTCCCCTTTAAGCTGACAGAAATTAAGAAAATTTCTAAAAAGCAAAAATACAGTGTTAAAGAAAAAGAACATTTAAGACAAAAATATCTGGATTATTGCAGCAAAACATGAAATGGCAATATAGAGAAAAGTAAAAGCGTACTTGGTTTTTTCTAGGCTAAAGTTATAGATGCTGATTACTTCTTGTATTGATACTTACTCTTTTTTAAAGAAAAGATTTTATTTTTATTTGAGAGAGAGAGAGCGAGAGAGCAAGAGAGCGCACGAGTGAGGGGGGAGCAGAGGGAGAGAAATCCTCAAGCAGACTCAGTGGTGAGCATGCAGCTTAACACAGGGCTTAATTTCAAGACCCTGAGATCGTGACCTGAGCTGAAATCAAGAGTCGGCCACTCAACCTAATTAGCCACCCAGGTGCCCCATAAGGAGGCCTTTTAAATTTCAACTCTGATGTGCTCAAATTCATTCACTACAGAACTCCCTTTTTGTGCATATATGAAGGCAGAATACTCTTTAGAAGTCCTGCCTTACTACTAGACAGTTCATTTCTGCTAGAGATATATAATGGTGGTCTAAAACTTGAAGGCATCTTAGAAACTGTAGCTTAGCCGGTTTCTTCAACCGTAAAATCATATACCCACAAAGCTTCTTGGGGATTTGAGGTATGTGGGAAGTAGACAACTCATTCACTCTTGGACTTTTATGGATCCCAATTCTTGGGAAGTTCTTTTTATGGATTTGGCAATAACAGCTACCCCTCAGGAAGGTTGTGTCTGCTATATATCCCATTCAGGATGACTAACTTTTTAGACTTCTCGGACTCGGGACAAGGCAAATATGTTTAAGGTTACTTGTTGGGAATGTCATATAATTATATGTATGTTTGTAAGACTATGAGATAGGACATTACAGTAATTAGAAGATATTTTTAAGTATTGTAAAGAAAAGACACCAGTTTCGTATGTATAAAGAAAATAAAAGACCACTAGTTCCTCTCAAAATTCCCCAAACTGAGAAATGCTTATTGACTTGACTTTAGATTTTTAGCTACTTTGATATATATAATTTATATATTAGATTCGGTGTCAGCAAAAGAGAATAAGGTTTCTGTAGGTTAATATTAGATATAGGATTTGGAAGCCAACCTGGGTATTAAATGAAAATAAAAACAAAACCAAATTATTATCATTATTTATTATTTTCATAGCTCTAATGGGAAGTACTTCATAGTAGCCATATTTATTATGGCTAGAGACAAAAGTGTGGAATAGGTCTTGGTAAGTTTCAAATTAGGCTTAATAAAAATTTAATAAAAAATCAATGTAAATTAATAAAAATAGTCCTGAATCTGAGTAAGATGATTTAAGGTTTAATACTAGCAAGGATGCTCAAACGAGCAACTGTTTTAAAACTGAAATTCTCTGCAAAGTAATTTGTATGTTTCAAATAATTTGCATACAAATCTCAATAGACTTCTCTTTTGAGGTTTGAAAATCACTTCTAAAATCATTTGGAAGAATAAATGGATGAAAATGTCCAAAAACATTTGAGAAAGAAAAATTTTGTGTGGAAATTTTCACTACTAAATGTTAAAAGATTATCAAACATCAGCAATTAATGTATGCTAGTGACAAAAGAATAAGTTGTAGAATAGAGAGGCAAGGAATAGACTCATAAATATAGGAATTGATACTTAGATAAATGTGGCATTTCAAGGTTGTGTGAAAGGTGAGATCATTTAATGAACAAAACATTGGATACAGTATCATCACTTGGAAGATGAAATAATGTAGTAAGTTTAAGAAGTAAATGGAGCAAAATTAAGAAACTATAAATATAAAAGTATAAAATATTTTCCAAGCCTAAAAATGAAAAGAAAAAACTACGGTGAAATATTGATAGATTTTTTACTACATAATAAAATTTCAAAATTAAAGGGCAAACAAACTGGGGGAGTATTTGCAACATATGTGACTGAAAAAGCTTGATATCCTTAATATAACAAAAATTCTTTAAAAAATTTTTTAAAAATTATTTTATTATGTTATGTTAGTCACCATACAGTACATCATTAGTTTTTTTTTTTTAACCATTCTTTTTTAAGATTTTATTTATTTATTTGGGAGAGAATGAGAGATAGAGAGCACGAGAGGGAAGAGGGTCAGAGGGAGAAGCAGACTCCCTGCTGAGCAGGGAGCCAATGCGGGACTCGATCCCGGGACTCCAGGATCATGACCTGAGCCGAAGGCAGTCGCTTAACCAACTGAGCCACCCAGGCGCCCAGTACATCATTAGTTTTTAATGTAGTGTTCCATGATTCATTGTTTGCATATAACAAAAATTCTTACAAATTATTAGAAGATTCATTCATTAATAGAAAAATAGGCAAAAAAGTGAAGAGCACATTTGAAAAAGAGGTGATACAGATAGCCAAAGTTCATGAGAATACATGTATACATTGGTAGTTATAAAATAAACGAAAAAATAAGACAACCTTAAAGTCCAACAGAAAAATATTAAAGATTTTTGAAAAAGCTATTCTTGGTAAAGGTGAAGTAAAATGGGAAATTCCTTTCACTGATGATGGCAGAGTAAATTGCTATAATCTTTCTGAAGGTCAATTTGGCAGTTTATATCAAGAATTGAATACATGTTCAAATCTCCTGATTTGTTAGTTCTACTTCAAGCAATCTATCCTAAGAATATATTTTAAAATATACATAAAATTTATGTACAGAGGTTTTTATTGTTAAAACCTGAATGTTCCCTAAAATATCCATTATTATCTCAGAGATATTGTGCTTAAAACTGCCAGCCTTGGAGGACACACACCTGGTTTGAATCTCAGTTCTTAAAAGCACTATATCTTTGAGCAAGGTACTTAACTTATCAGAGACTGGTGCTGATCTGAAAGAGGGATGCAAAAAAGCTTACCTTGAAAGGCTGGTCTAAGAATTAACTGACAATATAGCTAAAATGATTTGTACAACACTTAAAATTCCCCAGTACCAGAGTTCAAGAAATGGTACTTACTATTACATGTGGATGAAAACATGTTCTTGGATAATTTTAATACCATTGAGAGAGAGCCATGATAAAACATTAAGTGGAAAAATCCAGACACAAAACTGTGACACACACACACACACACACACACACACACACACAGAGTAAATATTTAAAGGTGTGGTGGAATCTTAGAGGACTTTATCTAATTAATCTATATTTTTTATATTCTTATTTTTAAAGAAATGCACCCATAGTAATTTCATAGCCTGAAAAAAGTGCCTTTAAGAAACTTTTAGGGAATGTGTCCATATTGTATTAAATAGAATATGTGGAGTTAGACTCTAGAAAATTGCATCTAAGGGTTTCCTGGCTGGCTCAGGCAGAAGAGCATGCAACTCTTGATCTGGGGGTTTTAGTTTTGAGCCCCTCATAGGGTGTAGAGATTACTTAAAAACAAAATCTTAAAAAAAAAAAGAAAATTTCATCTAAAGTTCTAGAAGGAAAGGAAAATCTAAGCTTTTTAAATTTTAGTTACATTAATTTTATAGAATGTCATTTAACCTATTCAAATGTAATGATTTACCTATTTTTTGTTGGTTCTTTAGAATAGAATTTGATGAATATTTTGCCTACTCAGTAGGGCAATTTAGGAGTTTCTATCAAAATACAAATGTGGACAATGAGAAAAATACACCATGTGAGTATGCACACAGGTAGGGCACACTTCTGTATTTAGTCAATTAACCCCTGATTATCCATACCATTGCAGGGTATTTATAGTCTTTTCTACAAAAAATTAGTTCCTCCAATGATATCAAGTATATTGTAACTGAAATATATATATATATTTTTAAGTAGGCTCCACACCCAAAGTGGGGCTTGAACTCATGACCCAGGGATAAAGAGTCAAATGCTCTACTGACTGAGCCAGCTAGGCACCACTGAAGAACTTTTTGAAAGAATAAAGGCATTTTCCTAGGTTGCTTCTTTTCATCAATTTAAGATATATCTATATCTAGGGGCGCCTGGGTGGCTCAGTTGTTGAGCATCTGCTTTGGCTCAGGTCATGATCCTGGAGTCCTGGGATCGAGCCCCGCATTGGGCTCCCTGCTCAGTGGGGAGTCTGCTTCTCCCTCTCCCACTCCCCCTGCTTGTGTTCCCTCTCTCACTGTGTCTCTCTCTGTCAAATAAATAAATAAAATCTTAAAAAAAAAGATATCTCTCTCTCTCTCTCTCTCTCTCTCTCTCTCTCTCATCTATCTATAATGGAATATTACTCAGCCATCAAAAAGAATGAAATCTTGCCATTTGCAATGACATGGTTGGAAGTAGAGGTTATTAAGATAAGCAAAATAAGTCAGAGAAAGACAAATATCAGATGATTTCACTCATATGTGGAATTTAAGAAACAAAACAGATGAACCTTGGGGAAGGGAAGGAAAATAAAATAAGATGAAAACAGAGAGGGAGGCAAATCATAAGAGACCCTTAACTGTAGGAAAGAAACTGAGGGTTGCTGGAGGGGAGGTGAGTGGGGGGATGGGGTAACTGGGTGATGGGCATTAAGGAGGGCACTTGATGTAATGAGCACTGGGTGTTATATGCAACTCATAAATATGCAATTGATAAATTCTACCCCTGAAATTAATAATACAATATATGTTACTTAAATTGAATTTAAATAAAAAATTAAAAAAAAGAACAATGTCCACACTTGCTCACATGTGTGTCAAGATGGGTACTTTCTTCTATCACAGTATACTTATCATCTTTGAGATTGATATCAACACATAATAAACAAAGAAAAAAATATATACTCTCCATCCTCAGAGTCTTTAAATTGGCTATTATGCAAAAAATAAATACCTAAATAAAGTGCTCTCTCACCTACCTACATCAGTTAGGATAAATCATGTTATGCAGTAGTAATAACTCAATAACTTAAAGTCATAGAAGTTCATTTATTTTGCCCCTGCTACATGTCTGATGAGGATCAGCAGAAGTGACCTCCTCATTCGTCATTTAGACCCCTGGGTTGCTGGGGGCTTCCACTCCACCAGGGCAAAGGGAGAAATAAAGTACTGGAGCACCAGCAATGACACACTTCCACACATAATGACGTATGCCACTTTGTTCAAATTCATTGGCCAAAGCAAGTCATATTGCCATGGTGTCAGGGAAGTGTAATTCTCTTGTGAGACCAAAGGAGAGAGGAATGCCATGTTGCTAAAAAGTTAGTAATGTCTCCCACACATGCCCAGTAATATTACAGCATCCATTCTAAGGTGAATTCTAATCCCCAGAATCACATTGGGACAAAGAGGTTATTGGAAGGAAGCAATAGATTGCTTTTGGTGGAAGTGTTAACTAACTTTACTGTGGCAATCATTTCATAATATATGTGTATCCGATCCTCACATTGTATGCCTCAAACTGAGACAATGTAATATGTTAATCATATCTTAATAAAAATGGGGGAGAAAACTCCTCAGACTTTAAAATGAAGATTATTTTGTGATGTGGCTAATCAAATGTGACTATCATGCATCCTAGAGTTAAGAAAAACATTACTTTTTTTTAATTGTAAAAATTCATGTTATCTATTCTTCAGGAAAAGATTTCTCAAACACTAAGTTTAAGTGGCAAGAGAAAAAGGAATGAATTTGCAGGACAGAGAAGACAGCAATTTTTCTTTCTACTTTTTACATTTCCTTCTGGTGAGTTTCATGTTTGTCTTCGAGCTATTTGAAACCAGGAGATGGAGCCCTGCAGCTTAAGACATTCTAGCACCGCTTTTCTCTGGGTGTTTCTGAGCAAACTCTTCCCACCATTCAAGAAGTAGCATTTAGGGGCACCTGGGTGGCTCAGATGGTTAAGCGTCTGCCTTTGGCTCGGGTCATGATCCCAGGGTCCTGGGATCCAACCCCGCATCGGGCTCCCCGCTAGGCGGGGAGCCTGCTTCTCCCTCTGCCTCTGCCTCTCTCTCTCTCTCTGACCCTCATGAATAAATAAATAAAACATTAAAAAAAAAGAAATAGCACGTAATTTGCAAGCTTGCAAGGAGAAAAGAAGTTTATGCCAATGTCTCATTCTCTTCACAAATAGATTATAATAGATCGAAAAGAAATATAGCTGGACCATTACGTTCAGGAATTACATCTCGAGAATAGTTTATTTTCTTTCACAAATACTCCTAGCCATGTGATTTTTAGATCATTTCATGCTTATTTTATTATGCTTGGTGCCATAGAGAGTGTGTATCAGTCTATGTTAAGCAGAAAGATACTTCTGTCTAAATCATGACAAAATCTGATATTTGAATCAAGCCTTAAATGAAGGATGGGTATCTTATATGCCAATGAGAGCCAGGCATGCAGAGTGATGGCTGACAGGAGCTGGGTGGGAGCTGTGGCAAATAACATAAAAGCCTGCTCGTGTCTCCCCGGTGTAGCTACAGGGAAATGTAAAACCTGTACTGTCAGGCTTTCTTCCTGCTAAAGAGAAACCAAAACCCTAGATTTTTATGTAGAATCTCCAGATATTTGTAATTTTAAGCTATTTTTAAAGACTTACAAAAACTCTCCAGGCTAAAAATCACCGTGGGACTACCAGTTTATGACTTAAATAGCTGAGAGACAATTTTACATCTATTATCTCACTGGATCCTAATAAGAATGCTGTGAAGTACTTTTTAAAATTGCTGTTTCATAATTATGGGTAATGAGACTGAGCACATTCCAGTAATTTGCCCAAAGTCAGAGCATTAGTATGTATATCTTTTTTTTAAAGACTTTATTTATTTATTTGACAGAGACAGAGAGAGAGAGAGAGAGAGAGCGCACACAAGTTGGGGGAGGGGCAGAGGGAGAAACAGGCTCCCCACTGAGCAGGGAGCCCCACTAGGGGCTCAAACCCAGGACCCTGGGGTCATGACCTGAGCCAAAGGCAGATGCTTAACCGACTGATCCACCCAGGTGTCTCTAGTATCTATATCTTCTGATTCTAGTTCTATAGAGTGTTCTTTCTACTTTTTCAGTTTTTAGAAGATGTTTTCTGAATATTGAAATAGACATGGGATCAGACATCTGGTTATCTCTGTCCTGGTCACAGTTTCTGTGTTCCCACGTGACTTTGAATTTGACCTGTCAGATGAAGGGCACTACTAGACCTCTTGGCTTCTACGGCCACTTCTAATTCTGAAACCCCATTTTTCCCAGCCAATAACCATATATATATATATATATGTGATCCCATGAGATAATAAAGTCATATAGGCTCAGGTCACTAGATTACATTATGGCCATGATAATCTGGGCTACAGTGATTAGTCAGCAGATATAGGGCACCATTCTTGCCCATGCTATTTGCATTTTTGTCATTTTCTTTCTTGTCTCCGCATAATCTAAAAAAGATATCAGATCTGAGACCCTGAGTGAATTAATATTGTCTCTACTTTTACACTAAGAATTATTATGAAATTGATCTTTTACATTTTCCTAAATACATTTTAATCATGTTTAGCTATAAAATTCAGTGGTGAGAGCAGAGATAAAGGGGCAAAAAGGCAATTCTTTCCTGAGTTCTTTTATAATTATAAGCTCTAATTTATGACTCATGCCCTTTCAATGAGTTTCTCTACTCTGTAATGAAATGGGATTCCATGAAATCAGTCTAAGTACTATTAACTCTTTATGATGATTTCAAATATAAATGCCTACTTTTACTGCCTTTTGGGAAAATCCTTTGCATATTTAGTTTTTAAATAGGTCGGGAGACTTAGGAGACACAATTCTCTTGAACTCTTGAACTAAGGATTTTCTCTGCTATGTAGATCACATAGAAGGTGTTGCCACATTCTTTCTCTTATGTTACCTTCTAGGTTACCCTCATACCCTAAGGATCCAAGAAAGGTCCATGCCATACAGAAGTAAGCTAACTAGAGAAGGCACATTTCATTAGGAGCCAGGGTATCACAGTTGTCCAGTATGGGCCCTGAACTTTGTGTATATTGTCCTATCAACTCTTTCAACAACCAGGTGACATAGATATCAGTATTCCAGATTCAGAAGGGTTGCCTAACTTTCCCAAGATTACATAATTAATTAGTGGTGGAACTTGAACCAGAACTGAAGACAGGTTCACAGCTCTGAGAGGTCTGTGCTGTATCATTGTCCTCATTCTGCATTTGGTTGTATGCACATAGTTTCATTTCCTGTCCATCTTTTTTTCTCCATTTTTGAAGAGTTATACCATTAATCACCATATATAACCTGTTCCTAACATCTAGCAGCTTCTTTTCAATATTTTAAAATCCATTCCAACTTATCATTAATACTGAATAAGCATTACAAAATAACAGATAATAGAGGAGAAAAGCAATTGATAACTCATTCCTTAAGTTTCAGCTTAAATATCACTTCTTCAAAGGGACCCTCCCCGGCCCTCCAAATTATATTAGGTAACTCTTGTTAGATTCTCTCACATAGAAATCAGTCCCTTTCCTTTATACCCTGTCCCTATTGGTAATTATATGATGGATTTTTATTTCTAAAATAATATTTACCACCTTCACTGGACTGTAATTCATGAAGGTGAGACCTTATCTTTCTTATTTACTACTCTACCTTAGCATGAAGCACAATATTTGGCCAAGAGTAGGCACTCAAGATATACTTGTTAAATAAATAAAAAGACACATTTTGAGGATCTGATTATTACTGCAGCATGTTTGATGTTCATCTGGTTAAAATCTATTATATAGCAGTTCTCTGACAGATTATTCTCTGTCACCATCTCTGTAAGCGTAGAAATAAAAAAGGCTTTATATGCTAGTTATAAAACTCACACGTTCATTCTTTTTTTTTAAAATTTTTTATTGTTATGTTAATCACCATATATTACATCATTAGTTTTTGGTGCAGTGTTCCATGATTCATTGTTTGTTCATAACACCCAGTGCTCCATGCAGAACGTGCCCTCCTCAATACCCATCACCAGGATAACCCATCCCCCTCCCCCCTCCCCTCTAGAACCCTCAGTTTGTTTTTCAGAGTCCATCATCTCTCATGGTTCGTCTCCCCCTCTGGCATACACCCCTTTTCGTCCTCTCCTGTTATCTTCTTCTTTTTCTTTTTTCTTAAAATATGTTGCGTTATTTGTTTCAGAAGTACAGATCTGTGATTCAACAGTCTTGCACAATTCACAGCGCTCACCGTAGCACATACCCTCCCCAATGTCTATCACCCAGCCACCCCATCACACGTTCATTCTTTACAAAGAATGTCTTCAACTGCAATTTGCCCCTTGCACATTATGGTGGGCTCTCCACATCACACAACGTGATAGCACCTTTGAGGTTTCCTGTTCTCACTGTATAGGTTTCCCAGTGATGTTGGAATCCAGGTCATATGCAGATCTGTTCATCTATGAGTACAGATGGAGCATGTCATATCTATAGGGATTCAGGATGGGTCAGTGGAGAAAAATTCCATTTGGGAGTAAGAAAGTAGAGGATATGTGTTTGAATCCCAGTTCTACACTTTCTAATTATGTTGTTAACCTGAAAAACTGGGATAACATCTATTCCATAAAGTGGTTGTGAGAGGTGGATGAATTATGAAAAAATGCTTTGCAAGCTGTATAGCATTAAATATCAATGATTCCAGTATCTATGGCTATTTTATAAAGTGCATGCAGAATATGTTGCATTGAATAATAAAGTTGTTCATAACCACTGCTAGAAATGCATGCTGCCGTGGATTCTGGCTCATCTGACTATTTTAAAATTTAGCTGCTACAATGAATAACTGCAATGGGCCATGTGATACTTTTCTTAATGGTTTCTTAAATTGGGGGATTGTTAGCATCTACATCTACTGAAGGCATTCTCACAAGTTAGACTGGGGATAATTTTTAGTTCAGAAAATATGGTGGCCAGAGGTCACTGATCATAATACAGTATATGAAATATATTCTAAGCATTTCATTGTTAAACCATTTCACCTTGCTGAATCCATGAATCATGTTATCTTGTCATTAATAGCTTGTCAAATTGACTGAAAGCTGTGTTAATCATTTTCAGAATTTAGAAGTCTTATGAAGAACAGGTGGGTTTACACACTGAATCTAAATCCTCTTAAAATTGATGAAATAGAACTTTATGTCAAATACAGAGGTCTTCTATGGCACCAACCATTGATTTGGGTTGTTAATCCACACTCCACTGAGAAAAACATTATGTCTAACATTCCTGACTGGTTTTATAAATCTTTGAAACCAGCATGAAGTTTATATCTAAACTCCTCCAGGCCTCATTCAAAAGATTTTGAAGTAAGTATTTCTCACGGTAAACATACATTGCTGTTTGATGAAGGGCGTGTTTACCACTGTGGTTTCTTGCAGAAGGAGCAAGGTGTTTTATTCAGAGCCACCAAGCCACATAATACCCTCATTTCTCCATTTTGTTGCCACTTAAAATTATAATAGCTGCACAGATATTAAAGTGAAACAGAGTATGGCATGCAATGTGGAGGAGAGCTTATGTGTGGACTACCCCAAACAACTTAAGTTCCTTACATAACAAAGCACATTGAGCTGAATTTTGCATGTGGGGAATAATGGTTCAAGTAAGTTAGACATTTTGGATCTTTCTACTTGCTTCAATGGCTTTATTTATCTGTAGTCTTGTCACAGTAGTTAATTAAATGAGTTGATTTATACATCTCCATAATATAAGAAAATGCAGGTCAGGTTATGCTTTAGTATAAATGTTAACAATCTTTAGGTGCAAACTCTGTTTTTTGTGCTTTGGTGAGAGACATCATGAGTAATAACCTTCAGAAAGTCCCTACATAGTGCCTGGAACAAAGTAGGGGCTTGCTAAATGTTAGTGTTTCCCCATTGCCCATTTTCTCCTGCTTTTTGAGAACTGACTCACATAGTTTTCTTTGGTTTGGGATTGTTTGAGGTCACAGTCATTTAAGTTAAATTATCACTAAAGTACATTTTTTCTTCATAACATCCATATGAAATTGAGGCTGAAAATTTTGCTGTTTCATAAACACCTTATGGTTTCTTCTGAGATGATTTTGTTTTCATTTTCTACTTCTGATACTTGTGGCATGGACTGAGTTTACAGACAGTCTTCCACCACACTGAAGACCTGCAAATACGAAAATCTAAAATAAACTAGGTAACTATATATAAAATTAAAATGCACTAATGAATAGATTTATCCTTTAAAATTCCGTTTTAGTCTCTTTTTGCTCAAATTATAAAATCGAATGTAAAATTTCCATTGTTGTAATAGAGGAACTCACAGTTTTAGGATCCCTCAGTGTAATATTTCCTCATTAAAAATAGAACTAACAATTTTAAAAACTGGAGTGAGGATGACTGAATTTAAGTTAATGAATTTAATATAGTTTAAATGCGATGGTAAAATTAGTCCTGAAATTTGTGTCTTACCATGTAATTGAGTAATCCATTAAGATAAAATTATTCTTTTTTAAATTTTATTTTTATTTATTTTTTTAGTTAAAGATTTTATTTATTTATTTGACAGAGAGAGAGACACAGCGAGAGAAGGAACACAAGCAGGGGGAGTGGGAGAGGGAGACGCAGGCTTCCCGCGGAGCAGGGCTCCATCCCAGGACCCTGGGATCATGACCTGAACGGAAGGCAGACGCTTAATGACTGAGCCACCCAGGCGCCCTATTCTTTTTTTTTTTTTTTTTAAAGATTTCATTTTTAAGTAATCTCTACACCCAGTGTGGGGCTTGAATTTACAACCGTGAGATTAAGAGTCACATGCTCTACCGACTGAGCCAGCCAGGTAGCCCAAGATAAAATTATTCTGTGTGACAACATCCAACTTTTACCTAAAACAGTATGTGGTCTGTGACAGCTGAACATGGTTGGAAAAAAACCACACAACTGCACATTATTTAAAATTTATGATCACTAATTTCAAATGGGTCAAAAAGGCTGACAATCCTCTAATAAATTGACTTTTGTATTCTCACATGTTTGTTTTACATTTTTTCCTCTCTCCTCAAATCTCTTGCATGTTCTCTCTCTTAGCTGATGAGTTCATCTCTGAGAAATTAGTAATTGGATGAGAAATTACATCATCTTTCCAATGGCAAATATATGAACCTACAGTGAAAAATTGTCCCCACTCTTATCTAAGCTCTCACCCTACACTTGGTTCCCATCTGTCTCACCTGTTTGAAATACATGCTCTCCCTTCATAAAATTCTCCCTCTCTTCTCTCCCATTCTCATGTCTTTCCCCATATCTCCACTCTCCTTTTTAGCAAAACTTCTCAAAATGTGGTCTGCCTTTGTTGCCTTTTTGGTGGCTTCCTATTTTCTTCTCAACCCAATCCTATTTGGATTTCATCCTCACCATTCCACTGAAATGATTACTGACTACCTGGTAAACATTTCCACTTGTTCAGCTAATAGTAGCTCAAAGTTAACACATCCAAATATATCTCTCTATTTCCCTCAGGGGAAACATGTTCCTTCAGTGCTGCTTTGATTTTTTTGTTTTAAATTGAGGTATGATTTATAGATAGTAAAATTTACAAATATATTCATTGTATAGTTTGATGTCTACCTACACATAGATCTTGGTAAACTTCCTCTAGTACAAGATGCAGAACATTGTCATCAACCCAGAAAGTTCCCTCAAACCTTATTTCCTGTCAATACTCCCACATGTAACCTCTATTGTGACTTCTCTCATGATAGGTTAGCCTGGTTTCGAAGATCATATCAATAGAGTCATACAACCAGTGTAACTCCTTGTGTATTTCACTCCAATAATATTTTTGAGACTTATCAGTAGTTCTTAATGCTGCATAGTATCAGTTGCCTGAATATACCACAATTAGTTTATTCCTTCTCTTGATGGACATTTTTCTATGTCATTAATTTCTGCTCTTTAATATTTTCTTCACTCTACCTTCTTTGTGTTTGTTTTTTTACCTTCTTGAGATCAAAGCTTCTATCACTGATTACACACGTTTCCTCTTTTCTAATATGTGCATTTAAAAGTAAAGCGTTCCTCTAAATTGCTGTTTTAGCTGTATCTCACAGATTTTGATATGCTATATTTTTACCCTTTAGTTCAAAATATTTTCTAATTTCCATTGTGATTTTTAATTTGACTCATGGATTACTTAGAATGTGTTACTTAGTTTTAAAATATTTGGGGATTTCCTAATTCTTTTTGTTATTATTTTCTAGTTTAATTTCTTTGTGATCAGAGAGCATACTCTACGATTTTAGTCCTTTGAAATTTATTGAAAATGCTTTATGTCTCAGCATATAGTTTATTTTTGTTAATGTCCCATGTTTACTTGAAAATAGCATATATTCTGAAGTTCTTGGCTCTAATGGTGTATAACTGTCAATTAGGTCCAGTTGGTAAATAGTGTTGTTCAGTTGTTAATATCTTTTTTGATTTTTTTTGTTGGCTTTTTCTATGAATTACAGAATAACTTGTATTAAAATCTCCAACTATAATTGTAGATTTCTCTTTCTCCCTCTGGTTCTGTCAGTGTTTGCTTCATACATTTAAATTCATATTTGTATGTAATACACAGGATTTTTATGTCTTTCTGTTTACTTAGATCGTTTACATATATGAAATGCTTGTATTAATCTCTGATAAAATTCTTTGATCTCATGTCTAATTTGATTGATATTAGGATTTCTACATCAGTCTTTTTATGGTTACTGTTTGGATGATGTAGTTTTTCCTAATCTTTTACTTTCATCTATGTATATCTTTATGTTTAAAATCTGTCTCTTCAAACGGTAAATAATTGGGTCTTTAAAAAAATCCCATCTAATGGGACCTCTTTTAACTACAGTATTTAATCTATTTCTATAGATTTTATGTGATTGCTGATATGGATTTAAGTTAGTTAATTTGCCCTTTGTTTATAGCTGTCCCATCTACTCTCCATTCCTTTATTCCTTTTTTTCTTCCTTCTTTTGCAATAATCAACAGCTTTTCCTCATTCTACCTTGATTGCTCCATTACCTGTTCAGCTGTAGCTCTTTGTGCTACTTTTCTTTAGTGGTCATTCTAAAGCTGTACCGTTCAATATAGTAGCCACTAGGAACACGGGTCCACTTGAATTTAAATTTGCATTAACAAAAGTTAAATAAATGCAAAAATTCTGTCTCCATTGGTGGGCAGTTACATAGGGATCCTGCGATGGGGTATATGAGAGCAGATACCAGTAACAAGAAAAATCTGGGTACTCACATGAGTTTGGTGCCAGTTCCTACAAAGCTGGAAGGGGGTAAAATCCGTCCTCACCTTCTCCAGTCTCCCCTTCTGCTCCTCCTCGCTTGTTTTTTTATGTGAACTCTCCTACATGTCACAAAGGATGAACTCTCAGTGTCCGGTTCTATGCCTCCTTCTCTCCTCACTTTCCATTCCTCAAGCTCTTCTTTACCCCCACAGGAAGACTGTGTGTTGTATTTACCGGGAGCTTGTTGGCCTAGAGTTTACTGACCATTGGACAGTCCCCTGAATGTCCCACTATCAACACATTCCTAAATAAAAGCATCAGTTTCTGTGTGCTTCTCCTCTTGTATTTCCAATCTTGGATTGGTGGCATCAATTTTTCTTGATCTCACTCCAATATTCAACAATTTACTAAGTCTCATAATTCACTAAGTCTTATAAACTAAGTTTCTGAAATATTTCTTAAATGGACTCCATCATGTTTGGTGCTCATAATCTCTTATCAGGTTATGAAACAACCTCCTAAATGAAAGGCCTTTGAAGCTCTAGGAACTTTCTCCCAAAGTGCGTTTTTATAAAATACATTTTCTCTAGAGTTGTGTTTTAGAACTCAAATATAATCACATTGTTTTTCCATGTAAACAAATAAATAACCAAGAACCCATTCACTTCTCATTTTCTATAGAATACCAGTACTACTTCCATTACTACAATTTTCACCACTAGTTTTTCTTTGCTTACTTACATACTATAATTACTACTACTAGCTGTTGCTACTAGTACTATTATTTCTATTTTTAAAAGATTTTATTATTTATTTATTTGTCAGAGAGAGCACAAGCAGGGGGAGTGGCAGGCAGAGGGAGAAGCAGGTTCCCCACTGAGCAAGGAGACCGATGCGGGACTCGATCTCATGACCCAAGCTGAAGGCAGGTGCTTAACCAACTGAGCCATCCAGTCATCCCATTACTCTACATTTACTGAGTATGTATTATGTGCCAGGCAATAGGCGCTTTATATAATACTGGTTAAAAACACTGACTTTGGGTTAGACAGATCTATGTTTTAATCATACTGTAGCTACTTATCAAAAAATTATTTAATCTCAGTTTCCTCAATGGTAAAATATGGATAATCATAAGATCTAACATACTATAATATTATTTTGTGATAATTGAATGAGATAATCCATGTAAAGCACAATAGTTGTACATAGTACTCAATAAATAACAGCTGTAGTTATAATAATCATATTATCTCTTATTTCTAGCTCAATCCTGAGTCTTTTTTTAATTTTTATTTTATTTTTTTTAAAATTTTTTATTGTTATGTTAATCACTATATATTACATCATTACTTTTTGGTGCAGTGTTCCATGATTCATTGTTTGTTCATAACACCCAGTGTTCCATGCAGAACGTGCCCTCCTCAATACCCATCACCAGGATAACCCATCCCCCTACCCCCCTTGAGTCTTTTTTTAAAATGTTTTTATTTATTTGAGAGAGAGAGAGAGCGAGAGAGCATGAGTGGGGGGAGGGGTAGAGGGAGAAGCAGACTCCCCACCGAGCAGGGAGCCTAATGTGGGGCTTGTAACTCCCAGGACTCGTAAATAATGACACCTGTCTTTTCAAAGCTTCTTGATGGTTATTGCTGAGGGCCTCTTGCAGTCATAATAAGAACCACAAGGGCTGTCCAGCTACAGCATTGGTTATGGATTAGCTAAGACCAGCACAAAAGAATGAATGATTGAAAAACATGTATTTAAAAGCATTTGAAGTTGAAAGAAGAAAAGAATTGAGAAGAGAAGTATTTCATCTCTCTCTAACATTTCCTGTGTGAAGTCTCCCACTGGGCTAAGTTGTTCAGTGAACCTCTTGGGATCATCAGCAAGGTTGGACAGCACCAGTGTTGTGGGTTTCACAGGAATATTTTGACCTTTGTTTCGAAGTGATTACTTGCATGACTCAGGAAGTTGGGATAACCTTCCTGGGTTGACCTTACTGTACATTTTATTACATTTTCCAGCTGACTGACTTAGTTGCTGGGAAGCCCATTGTAAAAGGGCACGGCTTACCTGGATTGAATGCCCCACATGCCCTTCAAGTAATTAGGGTCTAAAAACCTCCAGGATATGTTTTTTTGTTTTGTTTTGTTTTGCCTAGGCAGGCACTAAAGTGTTTTCCTGCCTGGCCAACAGAAACATGCAAAAGAGGATCTTGGGCCATGGGACCCAGGACAATTTTAAACAATGAAGAAAGAAAAATGTGTCAAGGGAAAAACTATAAAGCCATCATCATGAAAATAGCACAGGAGATATCAGACCATACAACTGAGGACAACTCAGTATTATGAAACCAAAATGCATAAAGACAAACCACATGAAGGAAATTTAAGAGGAATTAAAATAAACACCACAAATTAATATTAAAGAAAATTGAATTTCCGGAAGTGGCAAAACAAGGAATTAAAATAAACACCACGAATTAATATTAAAGAAATTGAATTTCCAGAAGTGGCAAAACAAGAGCAATTTAACAAGAGCAAGTTTGTATAAATGAGCTTGTAACCCAGCACTGTGATATATAAAAAGAAATTCAGAAATGTTATTACCCACCCCTCCCCCCTTCCTGCTACTCTCTTACAATAATTACTAGACAAACCAAAAAAGAAGGGATTGACATTTTGTTTTTTTTAGAGGTGAAGAGAAGTGGGGGAAGGGCAGAAGGAAAGAGAATCTGAAGCAGGTTCCACGCCCAGCACCCTGAGATCATGACCTAAGCCAAAATCAAGAGTTGGACACTTACCCGACTGAGCCACCCAGGCGCCCTGAAGGTATTGGCATTTAAAAATCCCTACTCTGTGGCAGGCAGTTTACTTAAAATATCTCATTGTCTCCTCCCAACAATTTATGAGATACATATTATTATTGTCATTGCTGAGGGTGCTCAAATAATGTGTCTAAGGTCACATGGTACAGTGGCACAGCCAGGATTAACTGAAGCCCAAATCTGACCTCAAATTTTATCTGTTCATCTCACTGTGCTGCCTTCCAGAATAACCTCATTATAGGAACATCTCTCCTATGACGTGGTGCCACTAAATTGAATCCAAAGACAGAGCAACGGACTGTTCCTAAGTAGTAATGTGGTTACACTGGCAGTTACAGAATATCTTCTTTTTTCTTAAAGAAAATTTTAAAATTGAGAAAAGTATCATGCACACTGTAACAACACTCATAGGCTCACAGAACTAGCAGCTATTAATTACTGTATTTGATGTACATAATTTTTCCTACCAAATAGTACAGATTAAGTCTTTCTGTTTCTCTTCCACTCTCCCGTTCCCTCATCCAGTTCCATTTATAGAAAAAGATTAAATTTGGTGAGTGACAGGTGGCCAGTTGTTTGCTAAAAGTCCTGCTCTCCTTTTCAAGAGTTCAGAGTTGTCACTGGGAAATCACTGTCCAGCCAGTGGTCGCATGTCTTCTAGTTAGCTATGGTCTCATGAATATTTCTTACCAATGGAATGGTTGAAAGTCACTTCCTGCCAAAGCTTTTAAGAAGCAGATGTGTTTCCTCTACATCTCTTTTCCCTTCGGTTGGCTGAATGCAGAGGACAAGGTTGTAGAAGATTGTTAGAGTTTAATTTTGTTTTGGATGTTATAGTTGAAAGACTGAAGGGGTCTGAATCCCTGAATCACTTCAAGAAGGAATAATATGTGATGATGAGGAAAATTTACACTACACTGTTATATGAGCAAGAAATAAATTATTAGGTTAAGCCACTGCAATTTTAGAATTATTTTGTTATAATACGCTAATTATTTGAATCTATTACCTAATGACTAATTAATTTCATATTTTATTTTTGTAGATATATTGCTCAAATTAACTACTTTAATTCTATTTTATACCTATATTTCCTTAGTTAATTATGCTAATCCAGTATTTAATTTTCTGTAGGTATATGACCCTAAGTACTTTAATTAATCCAAGTATTTTTCTAATTAACTTTCTTTTGAATTACCTTAATAGTACAGTTTTTATTTTTTGTAGTTATTTGTCAATAAGATAGTTTTTAGGGGCACCTGGCTGGCGTATTTGCTGGAGCATTCAACTCTTGATCTTGGGGTTGTAAGCCCCATGTTGGATGTAGAGATTACTTAAAAATAAAATCTTAAAAAAAAAGATAGTTCTTACCTGTGTCACTTAAGAGAAACTATATATGAAAAATATAATGTGAACACTGATCTGTGAATTATTTTTCCACAGAAGAGTAGGATTTTAGGATTTTTTCATGTTGATATATGAATGTATTTATAATACTATACATAATACAACATATATATTTATCTAACTAGAAATAGATCATTTTTCTTAACTGCTATATAAAATTCTGTTTTATGACTAAAAGTCATACTATTTATTCACTTCTGATGAGCATTTAGGTTGCTTTCTCTTTTTTCCTTCTATTTTGCTGTTATGAAATCTGCTGCAATGAGTATCTTTCTTTAGTTTCCTTGAGCATAAATGCAAGAATCTAGGATATATGCTTTTACTTAGAATTACATTTTAATTACTCTCCAAATTACTCGCCAAAATGGTTGTTCCAATTTCTATTTCTTTAAAATTTTTTTTTTTAAAAATGTATTTATTGGGACATCTGGGTGGCTCAGTCCGTTAGGGGTCTTCAGCTCAGGTCATGATCGAGAGCCCCACGTCGGTCTCCTAGCTCAGCGGGGAGTCTGCTTCTCCCTCTCCCTCTGCTTGTGCTCTCTCTGTCTCTCAAATGAATAAATAAAATCTTTAAAAACATTTAGAAAATGTATTTATTTATTTGAGAGAGAGAGAGAGAGTGGGGGGCGGGGGGGGCGGGGGAAGGCAAAGGGAGAGGGAAAGGAGCAGATGCCCCACTGAGCATGGAGCCTGGACTCAGGGCTCAGTCTCACAACTCTGAGATCATGACCTGAGCCAAAATCAAGAGTCAGATGCTTAACCAACTGAGCCACCCAGGCGCCTCCCAATTCCTATTTCTATAGTAACATATAGTGTTCCCATTTCCCTGCATCCTCGCCAACACTTCAATGTTCTTGATAATGTGATGATGAGAAATGATATCTTGTTTGAATTTTGTCTGGCTCTTTGGGTTTCCTCTTATGATTATTACCTGTTCATATCTTGTCCATTTTCTGTGGTGTTATTTTTCTTTTTCTAATTCATTTTTGAAGTTTTAAAAAAATAATCTGTATATGAATTTGGTTATCTCTGTCTTTTATATCTCTTACTTTTGACTTTGATTATATGTCTTTGTTGAACATACATTTTAATTTTGATGTAAAACTTATCAAATGTGTTTTTTTGCCATTTTTTTGTATAAGAGAAACTTCCTTATCATCAGTATTACAAATTTATTTCCATATTTTCTTCCAATGTTTAAACTTGTATACTTCACATATAGATCTTTAAATTTTTATTTTATTTTTTTCAAAAATTTTTTGATGTGGCTGCCTGGGTGGCTCAGTTGGTTAAGCAACTGCCTTCGTTTCAGGTCATGATCCTGGAGTCCTGGGATCGAGTCCCACATCGGGCTCCCTGCTGAGCAGGGAGTCTGCTTCTCCCTCTGACCCTCCTCCCTCTCATGCTTTCTGTCTCTCATTCTCTCTCTCACAAATAAATAAAATCTTAAAAAAAAATTAAAAGAATTTTTTGATGTAATGTCAGTGATTCATTAGTTGCATATAACACCCAGTGCTCATCACATCACATGCCTTCCTCAACGCCCATCACCCAGTTCACATGTAGATCTTAATCTAGCTTGGGTTTATCAAGATAGAGATCTAATTTTATTTTTTCCATGTAGAAAATTATCATTCCCAGTATGATATATTGAAGAGTCTACCTTTTGTCTCTGATTTGTAATGCTGTTCTTACACTTTTCTAGCTGTGTGATTTGGGCAGGTTACTTGATGTCTCCATAAAATGGGAATAATAATACTCTCCTCACAGAGTTATTGTAGTAATGAGTCACATATCTATCACTTGGAACAATACCTGGCATATGGTTAGTGTTATGTATTTTATGGCCATTATTGTTTTATGTCATGTCAACAATCCTATTCTTTGGAATAGGAATCTTTAGATAAAAAAGCATACAATTTTATGGTCAGTACATACTTTCATGATATATTAGTCCAACTAAGAGCTGGTCCCTTCAAGAGCCAGCCACTTTAAACTTGCCCTCCTCATCTGAGATAAAGGAACCACATTTTGACATGGATAAGATATAGAAATTATATAACCATCTGTTGTGTACAGAAACACTGTAAACATGATAATTTCTTTGAAGAAATAACATTGACTAAGTATTCTTTAGTATGAATGAAATTGACAGTTGAGGTAATGCCAAAATGTCCAGCCTTTTACTTTCAGAAGTGTCAAGAGATGCCAGCAACTAATTCTGAATTTGTTATGGTGATGGAAATTACAGATGGAGGGGGGAACATAAGGCTTGTGATGACATATGGACAATGAGCAATGGAAAGAGTAATAGACACTAATCAACAGAAATGAAAGTTAGGATGAACGTTAAAGAACATAAAACTGGAAGTAGCCAAGGACGAGAGGTAAATTGTTGCATCTCAGACATAGTAAGGGCAGAGGGAAGATTTGAACCCAGGTCTTCTGATTTCAAAATCCGAGCTCTAACTATACTAGATCCCCTCTTGTATATGGAATGTAAAAAATACATAAGATGAGGTGGCAGGGAGTTAGATTTGAATCCTGCCTGTGTTAGTAATAGGTCTGTGACCTTGCCTAGTTTCTTTCTCACTAAATTGGGAACAATAATAGCTGCCTTCTATGGTTGCTGGAGAATTGAGATAATGTTGGTGATGCCTCTGACTTGTCCAGGTGCCTAATCAATGCAGGTTCCTTCCTGAGAAATTATGTAGTTTGTATGATTAGGAATTAAATTAAGCCATCCTCAGCCTCTTTGTTGTACAAATTATTTCTACAGAAAAATTAGACTTATTTACCTCTGTACTTTTTTTAAGAATAAAAAATTGCAGCAAAATAAAGGGTGACTCTGTGATTTGGAGACAGAAACAGCAGCCTTATTCTGAGCACATGTAAGGACCACACATGCATGTGCACACACACTCATCTGGTGTCCTAGCTGTCCCCCCTCTAACTCAGTCCCAAACTTCTGTCTCCATAATAAAACTTGTTCCCAGATTTGAAAAAATGCCAGGCCTGGGATGATTCAAATTTAGCAAGTATCAGAAATTCTAGAATGGGCTCTCTGTTCCTCCCTGCTCAACAGACAGCTGCATCTTCTGGTGCAGTACCAGCCGTATCCCTGAGACACAATGGTCAAGGTTAGAGTAAATGGATTTGGCCACATTGGGGTACCTGGTCACCAGGGCTGCTTTTAACTCTGGCAAAGTGGGTATTGTCGCCATCAATGACCCCTTCATTGACCTCCATTACGTGGTCTACATGTTCCAATATGATTCCACCCATGGAAAATTCAACAGCATGGTCAAGGCTGAGAATGGGAAACTTGTCATCAGTGGAAAGCGCATCTCCATCTCCCAGGAGCAAGATCCTGCCAACATCAAATGGGATGATGCTGGTGCTGAGTATGTTCTGGAGTCCAGGGTCTTCACCACCATGGAGAAGGCTGGGGCTCACTTGAGGGGTGGGGCCAAGATGAACATCATCTCTGCCCCTTCTGCTGATGCCCCGATGTTTGTGATGGGCATGAACCATGAGATCCCTCGAGATTGTCAGCTATGCCTCCTGCACCACCAACTGCTTGGCCTCTCTGGCCAGGGTCATCCACAACAATTTTGGCATTGTGGAGGGACTCATGACCGCAGTCCATGCCATCACTGCCACCCAGAAGACTGTAGACAGCTCCTCTAGGAAGCTGTGGAGTGATGGCCAAGGGGCTACCCAGAACATCATCCCTGCTTCTAGTGGTCCTGTCAAGGCTGTAAGCAAGGCATTCCTGAGCTGAATGGGAAGCTCACTGACATGGCCTTCCATGTCCCCACGCCCAGTGTGTCAGCTGTGGATCCGACCTGCCACCTGGAGAAAGCTGCCAAATACAATGACATCAAGAAGCTGGTAAAGCAGGCAACACAGAGCCCCCCCCCCCCCAGGGCATCCTGGCTACAGTGAGGACCAGGTTGTCTCCTGTGTTTTTAACACCCACCCTTCCACCTTTGATGCTGGGGCTGGCATTGCCCTCAATGACCACTCTGTCATCCTCATTTCCTGGTATCACAATGAATTTGGCTATAACAACTGGGGGGTGGACCTTATGGGCCACATGACCTCCACGGAGTAAGAGCCTCCAGACCACCAGCCCCAGTGAGAGCAAGAGGAAGAGATAGGCTCTCAACTGTTGGGAAGTCCTTGCCCAACTCATCCTCTAACACATTGAGATCTCCCAACCTTCACAGTTTCCATCCCAGACCCCCTGAACAAAGGGAGTGGCTTGGGGAGCCCTACCTTCTCATGTACCATCAATGAAGTATACTGTACCAAGCCAAAAAAAAAAAAAAGACTCTAGAAGGACAAGAAAATGTCATGACATTATGATATAATATAATGTTTATGGGATAAATTAATTAAAGGTACTAGTAAATAGGTGAGGAAAGTATTTGAGAGGAAGAGAAGGTTCTCCCCCTCAAATCATTGCAAATGTGATTTTTTTAAACTCCTTTTCAGGCAAGAGTGAACTTGGAGTGGTTGACCTGACTTAGATTACGGGGAGCCTCAATGATACCTCAAGATGCAGGGTGATCCTAGGAACAGAACTTGGATATAAAGCCAGGAATATAGTCTTCATAATGTGTTAATGTGAGGATGCTGGTCAGGGAGACAGAACCCACACGTGAGGAGTGGGATAGAGATTGAACACAGACGATAAGAACAAGAAGGTCCAGGATGGAAGGGAAGAGGTAGAACAGGTAATATATCCCGAGTCTCTGGAGTGTGTCCACACAGAACTCTGCGGAGAAAACACCATGAGGGTTCTCAGTTGCCTAAGGCATGTACCACCACCGGGAAAGTCATCTTCTGCACATGTTGCTATAAAATGGGATGAAGACCCAATGTTAGAGAACACAGAGCACGTCATTTCACTGTCAAGAACTTGTAAAATGGAATAACAGGATGTCTGCAAACTGCTCCTAGAACAGTAAACCCATATTCTGAAATAAATGCAATTGTCCAAACAGCGATAATGAGACATTTATGGATGCTGAAGTGAAAAAAAATCCACAGCCTGTTTTGCTGTCAGTGATATATTTTTTCCAGTGATATTTTCAATGGGTTAGTCACATCACATTTTCATATCAGAGTTATAGTTTTTGGGTCCAGCATGTGTCAGTTCACAGCTGAGAGTTTTTTAGACATTTGTTGGCAACACTATGTCGCTTTGTAACCACAGCTTTTTCAATGGAAACCCAGTTTATTCATGTTCAGTGGACATTTCTCTTTTTTATTTAGGAGCTCTCTAAATTGAAACTGGAACTCTCTCTGTCTCTGTTTGTGTGTGTGCATGCATGCATTCATGTCTGTGTGATCTTCAGTTCAATACAAAGTCTTTCAATGTATTTCATGTGACTAGTTACATTAAAGAGGCAGGAAGGGGTTAAACAGTAGAAGCCTGAAGCCAGGCAGCCCAGGAGGATGGTAAAGTGTCATCAGAAAATGGTATGTCACTTTTTAAAAAATCTAATTTATGAAGATATAATTTACATACAATAGAGTTACCAAGTTAAAAAAAAAGAGTCAGTGTTTCCATTCACGTTGCAATTCCATTTTCCTATAAGGTACTAAAATAGATACTGCTTTTCTACTAAAAGTAGAAAACTATAACTTTACTCATCAATAAGGTGCGTGCAGAAGAATGAATCTTCGGTAGGAGGAATTTTGACAAGAGTGAGAGAAAATAAGCACCCTTAAAAACAATGGAAGAAGATTGATCTTAATGTGGAAGTTGAGCACGTACATCATGAGAGACAGAAAGCAAGGACCCTATTGTCACCGTGCAGAAACAACATGAGACACAGACCAGACGAATCAGCAGGATATGGTTTATACATGAAGAAAGAGAATACAGAGTGCATCAGAACAGAGACTGAGCTTTTATCTGTGACTCACTCTACTCTATAATCTTCAGGGTAGTCCATGTATTAAACTAAGTAGCTATTTAGGAAAAGGGTATATGTTACTCATTTCACAGCATGAACTCAGTCATCCTAAACTAATCTATTATATTCATAAAAAACCCAGGAAAACATTTTGCATATATAAAGCTTCATGAAGGTCTCTTTAAAAAAATACCAAAGCTTGTTTATTCCTTCTAATTAACCTAAGCCCTTATGAAAATACACAAAATGAAGAGATTATGACTGGTGTTGCCAAAAATGCCAAATGGAACGAAGGGCCTGCACTCAAATATAGTTGCTAATGCGTCAGTACTAAGAGAGCATGCTGTTTGGGTACGTAGAGCCCACGGGCTCTGTTCTTCCTTTGGTTTGTATAATCCTGTCTTCCACACTTCTGGGAGCCTTCGGTGAGGGGTAAGTACCTGCCACACGCCTGACCTTTCCTTCATTCTTTGCTTACTGTACCATGGGTGTATTTTAATCTTGTATAAACATATGCATGAATGGGTCACGCACATGTATACAGTACATATTTGACAAATGGTGGTAAAAACAAAAGTTCGGTTTGTGTTTTTTGAAATGTCAGTCCACTTTGTGCCACTAACACTGTGATGTATAAAAGAGCTGTTTGAATGCCTTTTAATGTTGTGTTTTGTACTTTGGAATCACATGCAAAAGTTTGATTTGTAATTTCAATACATATTTTAAATGTAAAAAAAAAAAAAAAAAAACCAGGAAAGCAAGCCCCCTAGCCAGGCTGGGAAACAAATACTAAGTTAGGATATGCTCTAGATTGCATATTAATAATCACAAATGTGCCCCATCCCCAGACACAGGCATGCCTTTCTGATAGCACTGAGCAACATCTTCTACATGTTAGAAAGTAAGAAGAAAATGAAGTGAGAGAAGGTCAGGAAGAGAAGATGGGAGGCTAACCGGTCCAAATGACTGCTCATCTTTTTGTGATCTACGTATATCCATCTTGTATTTGTAAAATGTTCAGTGGAAATGGTTTCGGTGCAGCGAACAGTGAAGACATCTGGATACACACAGCATGCCAGGACTGGGAGGCAGAAGCCATGAGAAAATAAGTCTACGGAAAGCTAATGAAATGTAGAGAGAAGGTTCAGATGTTGCCAGATCATGGAATTTGTGAAAACCTAAAACATGTAATACTTCAAGCACCTAGAGGCAAAGGGTCTGAAATCATACCTAAGTTTTATTGATATTTCTCATATGCTGATTCTAACACCAGGTCCACAGACTGCTTAATGTGTTTGATCATGAATTCTGCCACGGTCTAAGCTTGCAGGCAGGTGTCTACTTCCACAATGACACAATCTGTTGCCTGTCCCTATTGGGAGGTCAGTGTTCTCATGAGCTGGTCACACTTGGCTTTCAAAGTGGGTAAAGCCTGGGTTGGAGCTTTTTTTTTTTTTTAACTAAAAAAGCATGTATAGACGCTGATATCTTTGGGTATTTCCAGAGTTAATATTGAAAAGTGGTAATAAAAATTGTGAATTTAGGAAAACAGCCATAAAAATAATAAACTTACAAGTAAAAAAAGACTATTTTTCAAAAGCCTTTCTTGGTTCTGAAGATCGGTGAACATAAAATGCACATATATATTTAAGTGTATGGAACACATAAGTATATTTTGATGGTTTTTTGAGATGGTTTTTCTGAGAATTTTTAACTTCGTCAGATTTCAAAAAAATTAATCCAATTTTAAAGAAAATTAAATTTCCTAGACTGGGGAATCAAAACAACAGAGAGAGAGTGTGTAAAAGTGATTTGGTGCTGCCAGAACATGGGCAGACTGGGTTCTCCCAGCCCTCTGCCACTGACCTTGCTCCAGGAAGGGAATTTTAGCTTTAGCACCAAAGAAAGTCAAGTTTATCTGTGAAATCACAAGCAATTATCCCTTGGACATGGCTGACTTAATCAAACACATATAAGCAGTGGTGATCTAGGTTAAGAGTGTGAGGTGGTTGCAATGTTCACACATTTAAAGCTTTGTGCAAATTAAGAGGGAACTGAAAAAAAAGAAAACCCAAGGATTCTTCTGCACAGAAGTCATGGAGCGTGTGAAGGGGGCTGGCTGTATAAAGATACATTTCACATGCACTTTTATGTGAGCTTTAGTTTAATTGGGCAACTCTGGCTTTTAATCGTCTGTAGGGTTAATTTTAATTCTTCAGTGCTTTTATTCTTCTTTAAATGTTTGGTAGAACTCCCCTGGGAAGCCATCTGGCCCTGGGCTTTTGTTTGTTGCGAGAATTTTGATGACTGCTTCAATTTCCTTAGTGGTTTTTTTGCATTCTATTTCAATGCTATGCACAAATGTAGGAGTGATTTTTTTTTTTTTAACGGACATTGGAGTTGTTTTCTAGACATGCCAGCTGGGGTTAAAACTAAGACTCTTAAACAGAAAAAGACATCTCTCAAGGTCAATATTCATGCTTCAATTATAAGGCCTCTTTGGCCAGTCAATAATCTGTGCTATAATCATGCCTTTCTCTGCATTTTGACATTTTTCTGAAATATCTTGGGGAACATAGTACTCTGTGGATGTCTCAGACCATCTGTGTAGACATCACAAGTCAATATTTCTTTTGCTCCTAAAGCATGCTGAGCCTGGGGAAAATACTAAAGTCTTGTCTCTTTCCTGTGCCCTAACCAAGAAATGGGTATGGGTCTCTTTTTATTCTCCTAAGTCTTCAGATTGATTTAGGGTCCTATGACCTCCCATCCTCTACCGTAGCTTCATCTGGGAAAGGAATAAGGACCCTGTCATTTTCTAAATTTTGTTTCCTCTCTAATCCTTTCCCTTCTCATCGATTCAGCAACATTCAAGGCATTTATCCCTATTGGAAAGTATCTTGTTTATTTTTGTGTTGACTTATTAACAGTCTCTGATCACTACAAACTAAAATCCCTAGAGTGACACTTCCTGTCCCATTCACCTCTGTATTCCCAGCTCCTAGAACAGTGCCTAGCATACAGCAGCATTCATTCAATATTTTTTGAATAAATCTATAGGATCTGGGGGACACTTTATTTAGACATGAATAGAATGGTTTAGAAAGAGCAAAGAGGGTAAGAAATTAATCAACCACCCAGATGGATTTCAGTATAATGTCAGTTTCCTTTGGTAGTGGTTTCTTCAGAGGGAGACACAGTGTGATTTCCACGGGTGTAGAGAGTACAAAGCTCTTTCTGAAAAGGGAACATTTAAATGACAACAATATTCCAAGAGAATGGGATGGACTAAAAAGTGTTAGATGTGTGTCAAGGACAGAAAGAAAGGAAGGGCATTTAGGGAAAAGCAACTGTGGCTATATTTGAAGAAAAGAGGCCTCAGTTCCTCCGTTACTACTCGGAACAGGATTCTGAGTTATCAGAAACTCTGTCCTTAGCTGAATAGTCTGCTAATGGGAACACAACTCTAGCCCTGATCAGAACCTAGAATAGAGTGTGTGTACAGGCATTGCCCTAGCCAAACGTTAAATAATTTTAAAAAATCCTTTTATTTATTTATTTATTTATTTGAGCAGTGCTTCTCAAACTTTATTGTGCTTTGTTTGTTTTTGGGCATCATAAATATTTTATGTCACTTTAAACTTACACAGGAATGTTTATTTCCTAATCTTTTGACATAAAGCCAAAGCCTCTTCTTAGGTTAGGGCCCTGGTAGGTTATAACAAGTACAAGGAGTTGAACTTAGGTTTAATGACTATTATTAGGAGTTCCTTGGGTCATCTTGATCTCTCCATCTCAAGAAAGTTGTAAGATTGCTGGAAAGAGTTGAGAAACTGGCAACTACAGTGATCTCTCTGATTCAAGACCATGTGCATAAAGGGACTGTAAAATGATGACCGACTTTAAATATTAGGGTCTTTAGTCTATAGAGTTGACTCTACAGTCAACTATAGAGTCTATAGCACCAAGAAAGACTACGAAATAGGAGTGAAGCCAAAATAATGATGAAAGGAAAAGAAAGCTTATTGAGCACCGATTAAAAGAGTAAGACCCAACCATATTGTCTATGAGCAATGTAATATACAACACAGGCTGAAAGAAAATTGAGTGGATAAAGAAAGATATACCATGCAAACAGTCAGTATAGGAAAGCTTTGATTATACTAATATCAGATAAAGTAAACCTTTAGACAAAGAATATTAACAAATAAAAAGGCATATTAGAGTCAATTCATCAGGAAGACATAAAAATCATAAAGGTGTAAGTACCTGATGGCAGCATCAAAATACATGGAACAAAAATGGACACAATTAAAGAGACATAGATCCACAAATCCACAATCATACTTGGAGATTTCAAAATCTCTCTTTTATGAATGATAGAACAATTTCACAGACAATCAGTAAAGGCATAGGATTTCTGAACACACTATCAACTACTTTGACCTAATTAATATAGAACACTACAGCCAATAATGGCACAATATACATTATTTTCAAGTATAGATATTATATAAACCAAGACAGACCATATAGTAGGCCATAAAATAAGTCTCAATAAAATTAAAAATACTAAAATCATATAGATTATGTTTCCTGGCCACAGTGGATTTATATTAGAAATCAAAACCAAAATGATATCAAGAGAAAATGCCAAACATTTGGAAAATAAATAACATATTTCTTTTTTTTAAGA
Source organism: Callorhinus ursinus (assembly GCF_003265705.2). Lineage (NCBI taxonomy): Eukaryota > Metazoa > Chordata > Mammalia > Carnivora > Otariidae > Callorhinus > Callorhinus ursinus. Next base: position 40,295,405 of record NW_027397076.1, read on the forward strand.
TTTTTAATTTATTTTTTTGACAGAGAGAGAGACAGCGAGAGAGGAAACACGAGCAGGCGGAGTGGGAAAGGGAGAAGCAGGCTTCCCGCCGAGCAGGGAGCCTGATGAGGGGCTCAATCCCAGGACCCTGGGATCATGACCTGAGCCAAAGGCAGATACTTAACGACTGAGCCACCCAGGCGCCCTAACATATTTCTAAACAACTCATGGGTCAAAGAAAAATTACACAGGGAATCAGATAATACTTTTAACTGAATGGTAAAGAAAATACAACATATCAAAATTTGTATGATGCAGCTTAAAACAATGTTTAGAAGAAAATTTATAACCTTAAATGTTTATACTAGAAAAGAAGAAGCCTCAGGCTCCCTGCTTAGCTCTCTCACCTTTTTAGCACCCTGACAGCCCCTGGCATGAAATACTCACTCAAAGCAAATGCAACAATATCCTGACAATAACCTAGCAGCAGGAGTTAACAACTCTCCTAAAAATGTCTAAACCTAGGGCCCGATGGAATCCTAAAGCTAAGGTGCCATTTTCAATGATGCAGACTACTGAGATTACTGGACTTTTATGCTTGTTAGTGCAAAGATAGAAGCATAAACAATGTTAAGAGTGAGAAATTTGCGAAGTCAGAAGAAACCACCAAAAGTAAAATCTGGAAGTTCTTGAAATTTAAATAGACACATGCTGATATTTGGAGTTCTGCTATGTTCTATGGAGAGGCAAATTTTAAACATATTTTATACATTTCAAAACCTTTTGTTTTGAAATGTATAAAATACCATTGTTGAGCTTCCTGCGAATAGATTCTGCTTTGAGGAATGGCTCAATCTCACCGCTCAGTTTAAACAGTCCTCGCACAAGAGACAGAAGTTGGATCTGTGGTGCACCAGCACTGGGGTGTTCACAAAATTCAGAGCTATTGGGTCCTCATATAAGAACCTTGCATTCAGTCACTTAGGGCCATTAGATATCATTCTAACGACATTGGACATAAGGAAAGGAGAGGTATCACGATTTATGAGATCCTAGATAAACACACACTTCTTATTCCTCATTCAGAGAAGGGGGAGGTGTTTGGAGAGGGCTAGAATTCTAGGGACTAGGTGGATGTGGGTAGCCATGGAATATAGGATTTATGAGAATCATGTATTCTGATTTAATCCCAATATTTATTATATGAGGAACTGCTAGAAATGAGTACAGATCTCATTCCAGCTATAGGTAATCTATTATTTTTATATCAAAAGGTCTCTTGATTATTTGTCTCTTCGGTTATGGACAGAAGTCTTGACCTTGTCCTGTGAGCCTCTTTTGACTCCACTGAAAGGGAAGGAGTATTGTTCACTGTGATGCCTCAGTCACATGATCCGTCTCCGGGCCAGGCAACAGACCACGGAACACCAGCATCTCCAAATCCATGATTGTTACTGTCTAGGTGTTTGTTTGTTTATTTATTTATTTATTTATTTATTTATAAAGATTTTATTTATTTATTCATGAGAGACAGAGAGAGAGAGAGGCAGAGGCAGAGGGAGAAGCAGGCTCCCTGTCGAGCAGGGAGCCCGATGCAGGACTTGATCCCAGGACCCTGGGATCATGACCTGAGCTGAAGGCAGACGCTTAACCGACTGAGCCACCCAGGTGTCCCTAGGTGTCTTTTTAAAAAGAACCCAGGCAGCTGTCAATTATGCACAGTAAGGAGAGATTTAGAGCGAGAACCATATGATATTCGAAACCCACAGCTATATTAGCGTGCTTGGGCTGTCATAACAAAACACTACCAATGGGGTGGGCTTGAACAACAGAAATTACTTTTCTCACAGTTCTGGAGACCAGAAGTCCAAGATCAAGGTGTCAACAGGTTCGGTTTCTTTTGAGGCCTCCCTCCCTGGCATGCAGGTGACCTTCTTCTCCCAAGGTCCTCACATGGTCTTCCCTTTTTAGGCGTCTGTGTCCACATTTCCTCCTCATACAAGGAAGTCAGATTGGATTAGGGTCCACCTGTAGGACCTTGTTTGGACTAAATCACTTCTTTAAAGTCCTTATCTCCAATGCAGTCACACGCTGAGGTACGGGGCCGTAGGGCTTCAACGTATGAATTTGAGGGGACACCGTTCAGCCTCTAACAACAGGCCTTTAGGAGCTTCTTTTTAGTCTGTTTAGTCAGTGGTTTACCTTTTGGTTTTACTGAACTTATTAAAACGATTAGTAAGTTCCCCCCAAATTTGGTTGCAGTTGAAAAGAGCCTTCTATCTTCCCAGTTGGCTGTGAAAAACTAAATTTATGTCTAGGAAACAGACAAATGGCTTCTTGAAGTTAACTGACTCAAGTCAAAACCCCCCAAAATACATATTCATTTTCTGTTCCTCGGTTGTGTGGCAGTTCTCTGCTCAAAAGTGTGCAATATAATAAAACTTACCTATCGCCTATGTCAACAATAACGAATAAACTTGAAAGACTAAGTTTTAAATACACATAAGGCCTTCATTTAGGTTTTTTTTCCTCTTTAAGTAAAACATGAATTTTGAGCTCATTCCTAGTCTATGGGGAAAAAAATAATTATTTGAATACATTAACACACCTCCGAGTGTTGAATGTTTTTGCCTTAGAACAGGCTGTTGCAATCCTGATGCGCTGAGAGATCTCTTTTTACTTGATGTGCATAGTTGCAAGGGTGAGAAACCAGCAGCAACAGTAAAACAAAATGTCGCTGTTCAAGAGATTCTGAATATTTCAAGAGCCCTGATGGCTGGAACCCCATACCAGGATTTTTTATAACGTTAAGATGAAAGGAGATGAGTATGTCATTATGATATGGAAATTAACTTCCTATGACTGAATTTTTCCTGCACTCTGAGTTTCTCAAAAGAGAACACTGAAAATCAGATAAATGGCACATCATAAGGAGGACAGTCAATGACGGGACAGATGGGAGCTACACTTGTGGTGAACGTAGCGCAATGTGTAAACGTGTCAAATCACTAAGCTGTACACCTGAAACTAAGGAAACATTGTGTTTCAACTATACTAAATACACCCAAAGATTCAAAACAAAACAAAAAATAGGACACTGAAAATCAGGATCTAATCATTATGTGCTAGCTTCAAGTATCTTTCCAATGGAGGGTTGTATGTGTGGGTACAACCGGCTGGACAATAAATGCCTAATAGGGGCCACCTATCTCTTTTTTTTAAAAGCAGGTTCAACGTCCAATATGGGGCTCAAACTCATGACCCTGAGATCAAGAGTTGCATGCGTTACCAACTAAACAAACCAGGCACCCCCACCTGTCTCTTATTAGAGGCTGCAAACTTTGTATACTGCGCAGAGTGGAAGGTTTGTGTCAATAAAATTTCCATTAGTTTTGAGGTTTCATAGACACTGTTCCCTAGAAGTACAGATTGGCTCACAAACCATATGTACAAGGTGAGATAGTCTTGCATTACAAGAAATCTCTACAACATATTGGTCTTCCTTTGGGTATTTACCACTTGATACACCTTGTGCTTTTTAGTGTGGTTATTAGGTACATCTCTTGCTTCTCTCATGTCTTCTAATTTAGCATAGCTCACAGAGGCAAAGACTTTTCCTTACTTACCTCCCTATCCTAGCCTGGGGCATTGCAATGTATTCCTGGGCAGCATCATGTGCTCTTCCTATTAGGGTCATTAATTGCTACTTTATGATTCCCCAACTCTTAAGGGCAGACTCTTCACTCTTGCATAGTACATACTACAAGATAATGATAGTGAAAGCTATCATTTGTTAAGCACCAATTGCTAAATGCTCTATCCGTAACCATTTGGAAAGAAGATATATTATAATTCTCAATTTACAGATAAGGAAAGTGAAGCTTAGGAAGGGTCAAAAGTTTGCCAAAGGCTATACAGCTAGTCCTGTCAGAACTAACCAAGTATTACTGGGTCCAAAGACTATGTTCTTAATTAAGGATAAGCCTGGGTGCAAACAGGTGATGGGGACTGGTACAATTTGAAATTGGCAATGTGGATTTAAAAGTTCATCATGCAAGTATCCTAAACTTGTTACTGCAACCAATTCATTTCTATGCATAAACAGACTGAAATCTTAATATCTGTTCTTCTCTTAAAAATTATTTCCCCTCTTTTCTGATACAGTAACTCCTTACAAGGTTTTTTAAGTTAAAATAATTCATAAAATAACTCACATGATAATGCTGTCAGCTAATAATAAAAGCTACTATTTATTGAGTCCTTATTGTATAGTATCCTGTACCTGTTTTGTTATATGAAGTACTTTTTTTTTTTAAGATTTTATTTATTTTTTTTGACAGAGAGAGACAGCGAGAGAGGGAACACAAGCAGGGGGAGTGGGAGAGGGAGAAGCGGGCCTCCTGCCGAGCAGGGAGCCCAATGCGGGGCTCGATCCCAGGACCCGGGGATTACGACCTGAGCCGAAGGCAGATGTTTAACGACTGAGCCACCCAGGCGCCCCTATATCCAGTACTTTTTAAATTACTTGTTCAATGTAGCTCCTTGAGGATAGAAAGCATATTTTTCTCATTCATTCCTATTTGTCTCTCCCTTTTCCCCCATCCAGCATAGTGGGAAGAGTAGATGCTCAATAATTACTTGTTGAAAAAAATCTGTTGGGCATTTTAACACATTTAATATTTATTATTAAATATTTAATATTCACAACAATTGGGGGCATAATTGCAGGTAATTGAAATAACTTGTACAGGGTCACATAGTAAATTCAGAGCTGGATTCTCACGTCGGTCTGTCTGGTCCTGCAGCTCATCCTCCTGGCACGTGGCCTCTTATTTAAGCACGTCCTCCTCTGTGGTGCCTTTTGGATGCAGAATTCCATTTTTTCTATGAGTGTACACTGCAAATAATGTCACAATAGTCAGATATTATTATTTTATCCTTCAGTTGATATAAATTGCCATGGGGCAGTACTATTGTTGAACAGTGTTTCCCTGGAATTATATTCCCTAAGATTACCTTTGTTGATTTGTCTTTGAGAACCATAGAATACTTTTAGAAGTTACTGGGTGTAAGTCTGTTTTGCCACTATTGCCAACAAAACATCTGGTTTGCCAGTTGATGCCCTCAAAGTTATATTTTATCAGATGGCAAGCAAATAGAAGAAAAACAAAAAAAAGTGATAGATAACTAAGATCTGGCTTTGACTATTCAAACAAAGCAGTAACTCTATCCTACCAAATGTTCAGTTTTTTTCTTTTTTAAAGAAATTACTAGGAAGAAGGAGACTACAAAATTCTAGGACAAAATAAAATGGTGCCTGAATGGCCCCGAACAGTAAAGCCAATCTAGCACTCCTCTGAGTTTTGCCCTGCTTGGAGATACTGCTGTCCTCTCTGAGTAAGCTCCATCTGAATAAGGGTGTGGTGGAGTTGACTCTGCTTCGAAGAAACCATGCCTTCTGTCCCCCTTCCCCCATCCGACACAAAGCACCTGTCACTCAGATTCTCAACAAAACTGTTGCTGATACTAACTGCCACACCCACTGACACTTGGAGAAATCTAAGTAAATAAAGAGTAAGTTAAAAGTAATACTGTTTTGTACCTCTTAAAACGTCCTCAAGTTGTTCTGGAAGTATAAAGAAGGCTTAGAGGAGGTAGAGGAGACATGGGGACAGATTTCAATCAATCTTCAGCCATTCCCCAGCTGAAATAAGCTTGCCTAAAAGGGAGTCTTTTGAGACCAGAGGAATGGATTTGAGTGAAGTAAATGTTTCCCTACGCCTCTAACAAGGAAATCAGGCTGTTGGGGAATCTATTTCCCTTAGGAAATAGATCGCTCTGTATATAGCCCCAGGAAACAGCAATGAACTCTCTTTACTATATGATGATAATTGTCGGAGGTTCAATTGTTGGCTTATTTTCAGGAAGAGAAAGTATAAAGAAAATGTCTTACTTTTTCTTTTTTGCCAAGCTGAAAGTACATTATTTATATTTACACTGTTCTTTTTTTTTCCTATCACCTCAGTGGGATAACTATAATTTGTTCTTAACATATTCATTCATTTCATTTGTTCTCACTGTTTAGTTTTAGTTGAGAACTTCCAAGTTTCCATCAGCAGCCCCGACCATTCTGCTAAGATCCAGATTTCTATTTTTAATGGACTATTGACTTGTCCATCAAGACCTCTCACCAGTAGCATAAGCTCATCAAGTCCAATACTGAATTCCTCATCAGCTGCCCAAACCAGCCGTTTTCCTGACTTGTCCACTCCTGTTAACCTTACCACCAAAATGAATCAGGCTGACAACCTGAGTCTCATCTTTTACTCTCTCTCTCACCCTGATCCAACCAGTTCCCAAGACTTTTTGTTCTACCTCCATTAGGGCTCCATTTTTTGAGCCGTGTGACCTTGGATAAATCATTTAACCTCCCTGGGCTTCAGATTCCTAATCTGTAAAAAGAGGATAATACTAACTATCCCATTTAATTACCTTCTTAGGAGGAGTTAGTGATACATGTATAATATGTAGTACATTGCTTAGAACAAAGAAAGAGTTCAAAAATTTTCTCTTCCCTTTTTCTAATCCTCTACTTAAATCTGGCCCTGCTATTTCTCACCCTATATTAATAGTTTTCTAACTGGACTGCCTGCCCTTTGTTTCTCCATGTTCAGGATAAATATAGTCCAATATAGTCTTTCATTATTTCATATTACCTGAGGATGTAGCTCAAGCTACTTTGCCTGGTATTAAAGACAGCAGTGTATTTCTTGGATTTGCTTTCTTTTTACTCTACTTTGCAATTTTCATAGGTTAGCCTAGGTGAATTTCATGCTTTTTCAAAAGTCTTTGTTCTAGCTATTTCCTTTCTCTAGGTGGTTCTTTCATCCATCTCTGTGTATTTGAATTTTGCTCAATTAAAAATTATACATTTAATATATATCTTGCTAATTAATGAACTCCTTAAGGGCAGAGGCTATTATTTGCTCATCTTTACATTTGCAATGTTGGTAGGGTTTCCGACATGACATAAGCAGTAAACTTTTGCTGAATAAGTGAATAAAAAGAATGGACAAACTTCCTTGTATTCCCAAAATGCTTTGAAAAATTGATTTTTGGTTATTTGTATTTCTAACCTACTGCACTCCCGATATTATTAGCAGAAAAGAAATTTTTTTTAGTGGAAATGATAACGAGGATATTGTCCAGTGTATTTATTTTGACTGTTTCACTTTCATTCCCTTTTCATCCAATAAGTTTTCTTTCCTAGGTTTAATGAAAGAAATGCAAATCTGAAGCTTTGTCTATGAGCCACAGTTAATTTTGAAATTATTTATAAGATTTGTTTTCTTAATTTTTAATTTGAAATAACATGAGAAGAACCTCAAGATTATGATTATAATTTTAATTAAAAATATGTTCTGGAAACACACATTTATAATATGCTTCCTTATTTTCCCTCCACCTTTCTAAAGTGCTATTTCCCCTTGCTTTTTTAAGCTTGCGTTTAATTTAATATTCAGGCTTAAAAATCATGTTTACAACAGTTAACCACAAAGGATCCACTGGACATTTAGAAATACTGCTATAGTTATATAATTTTTATTAGTGTTTATTGGGAGTCAACTGTATGCTGGAGGCTACTAGTGATGACACATCAGAGAAAATAAACTCTAACTACAGGAACAAAATCTACCATCTTACTAGTTGTGAGAATAAGTGTGATTCTCTATACATAGTACTCTGAGCTGCTCAGAATAAAAGAGTGGAACTCATTTACAGTCATTTTCTTGTTATTAGATTTAGGTCTTGAGTCCTTCCAGAAAACTGGAAAACTTGCTGATGGGTTAAGTAAGGTGTGTTACTAAAAAGTTGTTAATTAATCAGTTGCAAATTTCATAAACTTTTTTTGGCGGGGAGAGGCTTATTAAAAGTCTGCTTAAACAACACTGCATCCAATATGTCATTTCTGTATTTTTTTCTAAAGGCCTACCACCAGATATGGTCAGAGTAGAGAGTTCAAAATTTTAACAGATCCTCATTGGCAAATTAATGTAATTCCAGATCCTCATCTATCATATTTGGCCACTAAGTGACCTTTTCACTTTTTCTCCCATAACTCCCAAAACCCAAAGTTTTTACATACTTTGACCATATCAAATATTTTGCAGTTCCCTGATTTATATGTTGAGCTAACCTAAACCTTGCCTGTGCTCACGCTGATTCCTTGAATTGGAGCTCATTTATTTTTTTATTCAAAGTTTTTTTTTAAGATTTTATTTATTTATTTGACAGAGAGAGACACAGCAAGAGAGGGAACACAAGCAGGGGAAATGGGAGAGGGAGAAGCAGGCTTCCCACTGAGCAGGGAGCCCGATGCGGGGCTCGATCCCAGGACCCTAGGATCATGACCTGAACCGAAGGCAGATGCTTAACGACTGAGCCACGCAGGCACCCCTATTTTTTTATTCAACCATTAAAGAGATGTTTTTTGAGCATATTATATGTGTCAGGCATTATGCTAGGCAGTGGAGAAACAACATATACAGACCCTGCCCTCATGAAGTTTCTGTCCTGATGAGGAAAACAAACAGAAAATGAGTAATCACATAAGTCAATGGAATAGTTACTGCAGTCATGGTAAATGCAGGGGAGAGGACAAGTAATGGAGCCCGAAACTGTTCAGGAATGGATGGGGGAGAAGCACTGGAGATCATGTGGTTAGAGGAGGCCTCCCTGAGGAGATCACAACATAAGGGAGATATAAAAGAGAAGTTGGAGGGGCTCCTGGGTGGCTCAGTTGTTGAGCATCTGCTTCGGCTCGGGTCATGATCCCAGAGTCCTGGGGCAGAACCCCGCATCGGGCTCACTGCTCAGTGGGAAGCCTGCTTCTCCCTCTCCCACTCCCCCTGCTTGTGTTCCCTCTCTTGCTGTGTCTCTCTCTGTCAAATAAATAAATAAAATCTTTTTTTTGCTAATTTAAAGATTTTGTTTATTTATTTATTCATGAGAGGCAGAGAGAGAGAGAGAGAGAGAGAGAGAGAGAGGCAGAGGGAGAAGCAGGCTTCCCGCTGAGCAGGGAGCCCGACGCGGGACTCGATCCCACGACCCCGGGATCATGACCTGAGCGGAAGGCAGACGCTGAACCATCTGAGCCACCCAGGTGCCCAATAAATAAAATCTTAAAAAAAAAAAAAAGACAAGTTGGAGTTCATCAGTTCCAAAGTGAGGGAAGAGTTTCCAGGATGGGAGGAACACCTTTGGTAAAAACTCAAAGACAGGAGTGAGAGTGGCATATTCTAAAAACTGACAGGGAACAAACATGGCTGAAGTTCAATAGTGGTGGGGAGAGAGGAGCGAGGTAAGGCTGGAGTAGTTAAGAGGTTGTTTGCAAGAACAGCAGTAAGAAGACCAGTTAAGAGATTGTTGCAGTGATAAATATCTGGGAAGGGGGAAAAGAAAAAAAAAAAAAAAGGAGAGAGGGAAACAATCCCTAAGAGCCTCTTAATGATAGAGAACAAACGGAGGGTTGCTGGAGGGGAGATGGGTAGGGGTTGGGCTAGATGGAGGTTGGGTATTAAGGAGGGCACTTGTGATGATGAGCACTGGGTGTTGTATGTAAGTGATGAGTCACTGAATTCTAATTCAGAAACCAATATTGCACTATATGTCAACAAACAAAATTCAAGTGAAAAATAAACTAAAAAAAAAAAGAGAGAGAGAGACTGCTATAGTAAAACAGGAGAATGATGGCCACGATGGTGGCTACAGAGATGGAGGAAAGTAAAAGAATTCAAAATGTACTTTGGGATTAAAACAACAACAACAACAACAACAAGGGGCTTGTTAAATGTAGGGAATGATAAAAAGAGAGGAACACATGATGACTTTTGGGTTTCCAGTTTGAGGGTTTAGATCAAAGGTGATGGTGCAAGGTAGTAATGAAAAACAAGACAGGACACAGATAAAATAGATGAAATCTTTTAAGGGCTTTGTGGAAATAAATTTGAAAATTAAGAGAACATTTTAAATTGTTTAAAGTTTTAAAATTTAAATCTGAGTAGACTAATAACCATTAAATAAATACATTAGTTAACTATCTTACCCCAACCCATGCTTCAGATAGTTTTATAGGCTAGTTCTGTCAAATCTCCAATGAATATGTAATTTATACCTTATAAAAACATTTTGGAAACAGTAAAAGAAGAGAAACCACCCAACTTATGAGATGATATAACCTTGAAACAAAGTCAGGTAAAAATTGTTTAAGAGTGGATTGTATGTCTGCCTCACATATAAACATAGCAAGTATACTGAATAAAATTTAAAAAAATTGAATTGAGTAATGCATTAACAATTCTTTGTGAACAAATAATGTTTATTCATGATGTTTGGAAGATTCAATTAATATGTATTTTTAAAAAAATTTTTAAATTTAAATTCAATTTAACACATACTGTATTATTAGTTTCAGAGGTAGAATTCAGTGATTCATCAGTTGCATACAACACCCAGTGCTCATTACCTCAAGTGCCCTCCTTAATGCCCGTCATGCAGTTACCCCAGCCCCCCATCCACCTCCCCTCCAGCAACCCTCAGTTTGTTTTTTACAGTTAAGAATCTCTTATGGTTTGCCTCTCTCTCTCTGTTTTCATCTTATTTTATTTTCCTCCCCTACATTCATCTGTTTTGTTTCTTAAATTCCACATAGGAGTGAGATCATATGGTGTTTGTCTTTCTCTGACTGGCTTATTTTGCTTAGCATAATACACAAGTTCCATTCGCTAGTCGTTGCAAATAGCAAGATGTCATTCTTTTGATGGCTGAGTAATATTCCGTTGTATGTATATGTGTGTGTGTGTGTGTGTATATATATATATATATATATATATATATATATATATATATACACCATATCTTCTTTATCCATTCGTCTGTCGATGGACATCTGGGCTCTTTCCATATTTTGGCAATTGTGGACATTGCTGCTATAAACATTGGGGTGCAGGTGCCCCTTCGAATCACTCTTTGTATCCTTTGGATAAATACCTAGTAGTGCAATTGCTGGGCTGCAGGGTAGCTCTATTTCTTAACTTTTTAAAAAAGATTTTAATTATTTATTTGAGAGAGAGAGTGAGTGAGCAAGAGAGAGCATGAGCAGGGCGAGGGGCAGAGGGAGAAGCAGATACCCTACTGAGCAGCGAGCCTGACCTGGGGCTTGATCCCAGGACTCTGGGATCATGACCTGAGCTGAAGACAGATGCATAATTGAGCCACCCAGGCGCCCCTCACTGTATTCTTAAGAAGGAAAAAGAGCAGTGCTCTTTCATGTTATTGTCATCCAGGTCATACAGATGATGCCTATTAGTATTATTAGTATGAATCAACATTTATTGAGTGTCTACCACGTGTCTATTTTGTCCCCACGATTTATGTACTTAATCTTCTCAAGAACTTTGTAAAGTAGGTATTAACATTTCCCCTCTTTTTCATATAAGGACATAGAAGTACAGAGAGGTCTAGGCAGAGCAAGATGGTGGAGGAGTAGGAGACCTGGATTTCATCTGGTCTCAGGAATTCAGCTGAATAGGGATCAAACCATTCTGAACACCTACGAACTCAACAGGAGAGCAAAGAAAAGAATAGCAACAACTCTCTGAACAGAAAAGCGACCACTTTCTGGAAGGTAGGACGTGCGGAGAAGTGCATCCCGGGCGATATTCAGGAGGATAGACGGCGGGGGAAGGGGCCTCCGGCAGCCGCTTTTGGCAAGTGATAGAGCAGCGGAGCACAAAATCAGAACTTTTAGAAGTCGACTCCGCTGAGGGACGTCGCTCCAGTGGCTAAGCGGCGGGTGGAACCCTCATGGGACAGTGTGGTCTCAGGACCCTCAGAGTCACAGAAAGACCGGGGGTGCCTGAGTGCGGCAGAGCTCCCAGGGATCGGAGTGGGGAAGCCGGCTGCAGAGACGGAGCTGAGGAGTGGGCTCTCAGCTCGGGGTTGCCATAAACTGTGATCGGTGACAGTCGGGCCACTGCTCCTCCAGCAGGGACCCAACAAGCAGCAGAGCCAGGGAGACTCCCCTTCCTCCCCCGGGAGGAGCGGCGCGGGAGCGCACCGCAGGGATCTGCTGGGTTTGGAGACTCTACACCGAGTTGGGTGCCAGAGATAGAAACGCTGGGTCACAGGCCAGGTGAGCACGGAGTGCAGCCGGAGACCAGGGAGACAGGAGTGACTGACTGCTTTTCCCTGGGGGCGCACTGAGGAGCAGGGCCCCGAGTTCTCGGCTCCTCCGGGCAGAGATTGGGAGGCCACCATTTTCACTGTCATCCTCCAACGCTGTACGGAAAGCTTGCAGGGAACAAAAGCTCCCGAGAGCAAACCGGGCAGATTGCTTAGCCTGGACTGGCAAGGGCGGGGCAATTCTGCCTCCTGCAAAGACGTTTGGGAACCACGGCAACAAGCCCCTCCCCCAGAAGATCAGCAAGAGCAGCCAGCCAAGACCAAGTTTACTGATCAATGAGAACGGCAGAACTCCAGTGCTAGGGGAATACTGCTCATAGAATTCATGGCTTTTTTACCATGATTCATTAGTCTTTCAAAGTTAATTTTTTTAACTGTTTTTTTTTGAATTTTTCTTTTTCCCTTTTTCAACCAACATCTTATCAATCCCTTTTTTCAAAAAAACATTTTTATTTTTCATTTTTAGAGTCATATTCTATCCCTTCATGGTAGTTACCCTTATTTTTGGCACATATATATATAAGTTGTTCTCTCTTTAAAATTTTGAGATACAGTTTCTTCTAAGATATCAAAATATACCCTAAATATCTAGCGTATGGCTTTGTTCTAGTCTCCTGCCTGATCACATTCTCTCCCACTTTTTTTTCTTTCTTTCTTTCCTTTTTTTTAATCCTCTTCTTTCTTTTTTCAAACATCTTCTTATCAATTCCTTTTTTAAAATTTTTTATAATTTTCATCTTTACAGTCATATTCCATCCCTTCATCATATCAACCCTTATTTTGTACATATATAAGTCTTTATTTCTTTAAAATTTTAGGAGGCACTTTCTTCTAACAGACCAAAATACACCCAAAATCTTGTGTGTGGCACTGATCTATGCACCAGCCTGATCATATTTGATCATATTCGCTTTTGTTTTATTTTGTTCTGTTTTTGTTTGTTTTTATATTTTCTTTTTTTCTCTCTCTTTCTTTTTTCTTTCTTTCCCTTTCTTTTCCCCTGGTTTCAGGTCTTTTCTGATTTGTTTAGAGTATATTTTCTGGGGACATTGTTAACCTGTTAGCATTTTGTTCTCTCATTCATCTTTTCTCCTCTGGACAAAATGACAAGACGAAAAGAATCACCTCAACAAAAAGAACAAGAGGTAGTACCATCTGCCAGGGACCTACTCAATACGGACATTAGTGCAATGTCGGACCTAGAGTTCAGAATCATGACTTTAAAGATACTAGCTGGGCTTGAAAAAAGCATGGAAGTTATTAGAGAAACCCTTCCTGGAGAAATAAAAGAACTAAAATCTAACCAAGTCGATATCAAAAAGGCTATTAATGAAGTGCAATAAAAAATGGGGGCACTAACTGCTAGGATAAATGAGGCAGAAGAGAGAATCAGTGATATAGAAGACCAAATGATGGAAAGTAAAGAGGCTGAGAAAAAGAGAGATAAACAACTACTGGATCACGAGGGCAGAATTCGAGAGATAAGTGATACGATAAGATGAAACAACATTAGAATAATTGGGATCCCAGAAGAAGAAGAAAGAGAGAGAGGGGCAGAAGGTATATTGGAGCAAATTATAGCAGAGAACTTCCCTAATGTGGGGAAGGAAACAGGCATCAAAATCCAGGAGGCACAGAGAACCCCTCTCAAAATCAATAAAAATAAGTCAACACCCCGACATCTAATAGTAAAACTTACGAGTCTCAGAGACAAAGAGAAAATCCTGAAAGCAGCTCGGGAGAAGAGATATGTAACCCATAATGGTAGAAACATTAGATTGGCAACAGACCTATCCACAGAGACCTGGCAGGCCAGAAAGGAATGGAATGATATCTTCAGAGCACTAAACGAGAAAAATATGCAACCAAGGATACTATATCCACCTAGGCTGTCATTGAAAATTGAAGGAGAGATAAAAAGCTTCCAGGACAAACAAAAACTAAAGGAATTTGCAAACACGAAACCAGCCCTCCAAGAAACATTGAAAGGGGTCCTCTAAGCAAAGAGAGAGCCTAAAAGCAGCACAGACCAGATAGGAACACAGACAATATACAGTAACAGTCACCTTACAGGCAATACAATGGCACTAAATTCATATCTCTCAATAGTTACCCTGAATGTAAATGGGCTATATGCCCCAATCAAAAGACACAGGCTATCAGATTGGATTAAAAAACAAGACCCATCGATATGCTGTCTTCAAGAGAATCATTTTAGACCCAAAGACACCCCCAGATTGAAAGTGAGGGGGTGGAAAATGATTTACCATGCTAATGGACACCAAAAGAAAGCTGGGGTGGCAATCCTTATGTCAGACAAATTAGATTTTAAACCAAAGACTGTAACAAGAGATGAGGAAGGACACTATATCCTACGTAAAGGGTCTATCCAACAAGAAGATCTAACAATTGTAAATATCGATGCCCTGAACATGGGAGCAGCCAATTATATAAGGCAATTAATAACAAAAGCAAAGAAACACATTGACAAGAATACAATAATAGTGGGGGACTTTAACACCCCCCCGACTGAAATGGACAGATCATCTAAGCAAAAGATCAACAAGGAAATAAAGACTTTAAATGACACACTGGACCAAATGGGCTTCACAGACATATTCAGAACATTCCATCCCAAAGCAACAGAATACACATTCTTCTCTAGTGCCCATGGAACATTCTCCAGAATAGATCACATCCTAGGTCACAAATCAGGACTCAACTGGTACCAAAAGATTGGGATTATTCCATGCATATTTTCAGACCACAATGCTTTGAAACTAGAACGCAATCACAAGAGGAAAGTCAGAAAGAACTCAAATACATGGAGGCTAAAGAGCATCCTACTAAAGCATGGATGGGTCAACCAGGAAATTAAAGAAGAATTAAAAAAATTCATGGAAACCAATGAAAATGAAAACACAACTGTTCAAAATCTTTGGGACGCAGCAAAGGCAGTCCTGAGAGGAAAGTATATAGCAATACAAGCCTTTCTCAAGAAATAAGAAAGGTCTCAAATACACAACCTAACCCTACACCTAAGGGAGCTAGAGAAAAAACAGCAAATAAAGCCTAAACCCAGCAGGAGAAGAGAAATAATAAAGATCAGAGCAGAAATCAATGAAATAGAAACCAAAAGAACAGTAAAACAGATCAACGAAACTAGGAGCTGGTTCTTTGAAAGAATTAACAAGATTGATAAACCCCTGGCCAGACTGACCAAAAAGAAAAGAGAAATGACCCAAATCAACAAAATCATGAATGAAAGAGGAGAGATCACAACCAACACCAAAGAAATCCAATTATAAGAACATATTATGAGGAACTCTATGCCAGCAAATTAGATAACCTGGAAGAAATGGATGCATTCCTAGAGATGTATCAACTACCAAAACTGAACCAGGAAGAAATTGGAAACCCGAACAGACCTATAACCACTAAGGAAATTGAAGCAGTCATCAAAATTCTCGCAACACACAAAAGCCCAGGGCCAGATGGCTTCCCAGGGGAATTCTACCAAACATTTAAAGAAGAATTAATACCTATTCTTCTGAAACTGTTCCAAAATATAGAAATGGAAGGAAAACTTCCAAACTCATTTTATGAGGCCAGCATTACCTTGATCCCCAAACCAGACAAAGACCCCATCAAAAAGGAGAATTACAGACCAATATCCTTGGTGAACATGGATGCAAAAATTCTCACCAAAATACTAGCCAATAGGATCCAACAGTACATTAAAAGGATTATTCACCATGACCAAGCGGGAATTATCCCTGGGCTGCAAGGTTGGTTCAACATCTGCAAATCAATCAATGTGATACAATATATTAACAAAAGAAAGAACAAGAATCATATGATCCTCTCAATAGATGCAGAGAAAGCATTTGACAAAGTACAGCATCCTTTCTTGATCAAAACTCTTCAGAGTATAGGGATAGAGGGTACAAACCTCAATATCATAAAACCCATCTATGAAAAACCTACAGCGAATATCATTCTCGATGGGGAAAAACTGAGAGCTTTCCCCCTAAGGTCAGGAATGCGGCAGGGATGTCCACTATCACCACTGCTATTCAACATAGTATTAGAGGTCCTAGCCACAGCAATCAGACAACAAAGGCATCCAAATCGGCAAGGAGGAAGTCAAATTCTCACTCTTTGCAGATGATATGATACTTTATGTGGAAAACCCAGATTCCACCCCAAAACTGCTAGAACTCATAGAGGAATTCAGTAAAGTGGCAGGATATAAAATCAATGCACAGAAATCAGTGGCATTCCTATACACCAACAAGGCAGAAGAGAGACAAATTAAGGAGTCGATCCCATTTACAACTGCACCCAAAACCATAAGATACCTAGGAATAAATCTAACCAAAGACGCAAAGGATCTGTACTCAGAAAACTATAAAATATTCATGAAAGAAATTGAGGAAGACATAAAGAAATGGAAAAACGTTCCATGCTCATGGATTGGAAGAACAAATATTGTGAAGATGTCAATGCTACTTAGAGCAATCTACCCATTCAATCCAATCTCCATCAAAATGCCATCCACTTTTTTCAAAGAAATGGAACAAATAATCCTAAAATTTGTATGGAACCAGAAAAGACCCCTAGTAGCCAGAGGAATGTTGAAAAAGAAAAGCAAAGCTGGCGGCATCACAATCCCGGACTTCTGGCTCTATTGCAAAGCTGTCATCATCAAGACAGTATGGTACTGGCACAAAAACAGACACATCGATCAATGGAACAAAATAGAGAACCCAGAAATGGGTTCTCTATGGTCAACTCATCTTTGACAAAGCAGGAAAGAATGTCCAATGGAAAAAAGACAGTCTCTTCAACAAATGGTGTTGGGAAAATTGGACAGCCACATGCAGAAGAATGAAACTGGACCATTTCCTTGCACCACACACAAAAATAGACTCCAAATGGTTGAAAGACCTAAACGTGAGACAGGAGTCCATCAAAATCCTAAGGGAGAACACAGGTAGCAACCTCTTTGACCTCAGCCGCAGCAAGTTCTTCCTAGAAACAGCACCAAAGGCAAGGGAAGCCAGGGCAAAAATGAACTATTGGGATTCCATCAAGATAAAAAGCTTTTCATGGCAAAAGAAACAGTCCACAAAACCAAAAGACAACCGACAGAATGGGAGAAAATATTTGCAAATGATATATCAGATAAAGGGCTAGTATCCAAAATCTATAAAGAACTTATCAGACTCAACACCCAAAGAACAAATAATCCAATCAAGAAATGGGCAGAAGACATGGACAGACATTTTTCCAAAGAAGACATCCAAATGGCCAACAGACACATGAAAAAGTGCTCAACATCGCTCGGCATCAGGGAAATCCAAATCAAAACCTCCATGAGGTACCACCTCACCCCAGTCAGAATGGCAAAATTAACAAGTCAGGAAATGACAGATGTTGGCGGGGATGCGGAGAAAGGGGAACCCTCCTACACTGTTGGTGGGAATGCAAGCTGGTGTAGTCACTCTGGAAAACAGTATGGAGGTTCCTCAAAAAGTTGAAAATAGAGGTACCATACAATCCAGTAATTACACTACTGGGTATTTACCACAAAGATACAAATGTAGGCATCTGAAGGGGTACGTGCACCCCAATGTTTATAGCGGCACTGTCCACAATAGCCAAACTGTGGAAAGAGCCAAGATGTCCATCGACAGATGAATGGATAAAGAAGAAGTGGTATATATACACAATGGAATATTATGCAGCCATCAAAAGGAATGAGATCTTGCCATTTGCAATGACGTGGCTGGAACTGGAGGGTGTTATGCTGAGTGAAATAAGTCAATCAGAGAAAGACATGTATCATATGACCTCACTGATATGAGGAATTCTTAATCTCAGAAAACAAACTGAGGGTTACTGGAGTGGTGGGGGAGTTGGAGGGAGGGGGTGGCTGGGTGATAGACATTGTGGAGGGTATGTGCTATGGTGGGCGCTGTGAATTGTGCAAGACTGTTGAATCACAGATGTGTACCTCTGAAACAAATAATGCAATATATGTTAAGAAAAAAAAAAGAAGAAGGTAGGAGGAGGGGAAGAATGAACGGGGGGAAATCGGAGGGGGAGACGAACCATGTGAGATGATGGACTCTGAAAAACAAACTGAGGGTTCTAGAGGGGAGGGGGGTGGGGGGATGGGTTAGCCTGGTGATGGGTATTAAAGAGGGCACGTTCTGCGTGGAGCACTGGGTATTATGCACAAACAATGAATCATGGAACACTGCACCAAAAACTAATGATGTATGGTGATTAACATAACAATAAAAAAAAGCAAAAAGAAAAGTACAGAGAGGTCTAGTAGCTGGACTAAGATCATATATCTGGTAAGGTAGAGTAGCATTTAAATCCAATTCTAGGACTACATGTATGCACTTATTCAAATATACACTTTGGTTTTTCTTTCAGTGTGCTCGCGGTAACAGAAATGTAATCATATCATGTACATATAATGTGACTTGCTTCTTGTGAGAGGCCTGGCCTACCTTGGGACTCTCTCCTTATGGGTATTTTTTCATCTTCCTCATTCCTTTTGACTACTGTACATATCCAAATATAGATGTACCATAATTTATTAAACTAATATAAAGATATTTTATTTATATATTTATAAAAATTATATATATTTATTAAAATAGATTTCTTTATTCAACATATGTCCTGTATATATTATATTTAGATTATATGCTTTTTTTTAAATTTCAGAGAATGCTGAAATAAATGTACTTGTATAACTCTTGTGAGTGTGTATATGAATAGTTCTTTTGAATAGATACTTAAGAGAACTTGCTGAATCTATGAATGCAATCACAAATTTTGATTCCAGTCACTACCCACCAAACAGGTAGTAGCAACTTAATGTACACCGATCATGTCTGAATGTTTACTTCTGTATATGCCAACACTTGATAGTATCTGTTTTTTAATTTTGCTCATCTGATCACCAATAATATATAATTTCTACATGATTTTTATCAAGTTGGATATTTTTTCAGATATTATTGGTTCTTTCTTTTTGCGGGTGGGGGGGCAGAAGGAGAGGGAGAGAGAGAATCTTAAGCAGACTCTACACCCAGCACGGAGCCCGAGGTGGGGCTCTATCTCATGAGCCTGAGATCATGACCTGAGCTGAAATCAAGAGTCCGACGCTTAAAGGACTGAGCTACCCAGGCACTGTTTCTTTTTCTATCTTTGCATCTTTTTGTACCTTCAGCCCATTTGTTTGTTTGTTTGTTTGTTTACTCTTATTTATAGAAGGTTTTATATTTTCTAGACATTAAATGTGTATTTACTGAAGTGTTGCCAATATTTCTCCCCATCCAGTTGCTGGTCTTTTAATTTTTTTTTAGCTTTATTGGGGTATAAATGCCAACTAAAATTGTAAGATATTTAAAGTGCGTTTTAAATTTGTGTATACATAAAGACACATTTTCCTATTTTTTTGTCCAGAAGTCTTTAGAGGGTCAAATCCATCAATCTATTCTTTTCTTTTATTTTTAAAGATTTTATTTATTTATTTGTCAGAGAGAGAGAGAGAGCACAAGCGGGGGAATAGCAGCAGAGGGAGAAGCAGACTTCCCGCTGAGCAGGGACCCCGATGCGGGGCTCAATCCCAGGACCCTGGGATCATGACCTGAGCTGAAGTCAGACGCTTAACTGACTGAGCCGCCCAGGTGTCCCACTATCAATCTTTTCTTTTAAAATTTTTGGGTTGTTTGTTGCTTAGAAGAACATTTATACCATAGGTTATTTTCTAGGATTCCAATATTTTCTTCCAATATTATTATGATTCAGTTTCTTTTCCCATTTACAGATGGAGGGTTTTTGTTTTGTTTTGTTTTTAGTGAGGCCAAGAGTAGTCCCTTGTAGCCTTAGAGTGTGTTAGAAAGCATTCCCTTCCTGACGTCAGCATTTAGGAGTACGTGGTGGTGCTGAGGATCTCAACAGAAAATTTCTGTTCTGCCGGAGGCACAGATTGTAGCTTTTCTAAAATCAGCAAGCAAAATACAGCAGCATGTGGATTGGTTTTTCTCACGATATTTGAACATTACAGTGTGCCAATGATTGCTTTCTGAAAGCAACCAGAAATACTTTCCAGTAGAAATTGCTCTCTTTCGATCTGGGAGCCGTGGGAAGGATCATGTCTCAGGGCAGCTGTGACCATTAAACTGAGCTGAGAATGGGTTCATGGAAATGACTTGATTAATAATTTCAAGGGGAAAGTGGGCACAGGTACCTAGGCTGCTGGAGGTATTCCACAGACTGTTAGCACTGGAAGGAATCCTGTACATCTGGTTCAATGTCTATAATTCTATATGTCTATAACTACAAATGAAGAAACCGAGGTAAGAAAGAGTCATTTAAGAGCACCCAGCTAGAAAGACAATGATAAAACGAACACTGTGATGATGTGATAAATAGAGAGCTTTGTTAGGCTTAGCGACAAACTCTGTGGCTTGCTGAGCTGACCTCCAGCATGTCTGACATTTGGGAAGTATTTCAACTTTTGAGGTTTAGAATCCCATTCCCATTCCCATTTATTTTGGGAATAAATATAACCCTGTAAATGCCCTAACTCATTCTGTGATAGAAAAAATTCCTCATTTTCCCCATACCCTAATGGACTACAGATTTCTGAGGCTTTACTTTATATTAAAATTGTATTGCTTTTCCTCGTTTCAAAATACTTGCCTCTGCATGATATCATTTTGATGTGGGAAACAAAGGCAGAAGAAAAATCATTAAATTTCCTTACTACTTACAGCCTATTGACAAGTCGGGCCCCAGGACTTTGTAAGTCTACTTTAACATATAAAAATTCCACTGGAAAATTCCTTTATCTCAACCACCCCCTCATACATGTTGGCAATTATCCACCAAGTATATGACCCACCAATATACATCTGAAGGGTCTCACTGAGTACGGGACAGGCGGGGCTAGGTAGGGAGAGATAGGTAGGGGGCTATGTGACCAGGCTTGCCAAAAATCCCAGAAATGCTGAGGGGTAAGAAAATAGAGATAAGGAAACAAACCCAGACCACCCTGCCCTGGGCATCAGAGATGGGGTCATTTTATGTCACATTGTGACCAACAAATAATCACACCCCAAAGAAAAAGTAAGCCATTGAAGATGTTATCACCAGTCCTTACTCTAACCAAGATGTCACAAGAATGTTAAAGCCACAAGCTCCCTGGTCAGTTCTAAATAAAAGACTGTTGGTGGAGGCCCACGGTGGCAACCTGGTTGGGACCCCTTTCACTCGAGGGCTTTTTCTGTGTCCTTGCTTAATAAAGTTCTAATGCTTTGCTCATTCTCCTTTATCTGTGAGATTCATTCTTCAACCCCCTGAGACAAGAAACTCACTCTCCTGCTTCAATTTGATTCTCACTTGAATTTGCCTCAACAAAATTAAAATGGATATATAAATAAATAAATAAGGTCCCTGTAGATTTTGGGTATCAGTAGAACACCATCACCACAGTACTGCTTTTTCACCATCCCACTATCTTAGATTTTTAATGATGCAAATTTTCTTTTTTAAGATTTAAAAAAAAATTTATTTGACACACACAGAGAGAGAGAGAGAGCACACAAGCAGGGGGAGCGGGAGAGGGAGAGGGAGAAGCAGACTCCCCCTGAGCAGGGAGCCCGACATAGGCCTTGATCCCAGGACCCTGGGATCATGACCTGAACTGAAGGAAGGCAGACACTTGACCGACTGAGCCACCCAGGCGCCCCCAGTATTTTCTTTCTTAGGGAAGGTTGTTGGTTCTCTCAGTGAAACCCTAAGGCACACAGTAGGAAATCAGTAAACTTAAAAAAAATTTGGTTTGCCCTTTTATAAATGTGTTTATTTATTAAGAATAGGTGATTTTTTTTTTTTTTAACAAAAGGATATACTATAACAATGGACCCTCATCCTGGTCCCCTGACCATCCATTCCCCTCCCACAAGGCTATTCCTAGGCCAGCACCCAGCAGTTTATTTAGAACTAGTGTGTGACTGGCTGTTTTTGAGCTCCATGATCCAGGAAACTCTGTCAGAGTCTCTGCACCTGGAAGTCCCATTCTGGTCTTTGGGAGCTAGTTAACGCTGGGGTATTCTTCAAACTTAAAAGAGAAAAATCACAACCCATAATAAGAACCATATTTAAATAACATGCACATTTTTATAATACACACATTCGGGCAATGATACTTACCCTTGCTATAGAAGATACACCCTACTGTTTCCAGTTGTTTCATTTTTTAACAATCTACTAAACACGCACACATATATTTTGTCTCTTCAACCCAGTTCAATTTAAGAATATTTATTTTTCTTGTTGTAACAGTTACAGAGACTCTTTGTTAGATACGGGACTGAATAATCAAGTTTGGCTGAATTCCCTTGCAAACTTGCTTACCCCTACCCCTCCAACATAATAAAAGAATTTAAATAAAAGGGCAAAAACACAAAGGCTAAGAGGAGAAAATAGCAACAGCATCTAAAAAGCTGGACCGTAGATGGGCAAGCGATAACAAATTTAGCTAAAGCCTTTCCCTGGGAAAAGCACAGAAGTAGAATGTTTCCAGCCACAGAATCTCAGAAAGACTCCGGAAGTGGAGGTCCCAGCTGCCCCTGAAAGTGCTGAAAGTCAGCCCCCACTCCCTTCTCCAAGGCCTGAGCTCAGAGGCCTTTGCCAAGAGTGTGTGACTTTTCCAAGCTGGGTGGGGGGAGGGGCACGTCATGGCTCAGAAATTTATATGGAGATATGCAAAGAACTTCCGTGTTTCAGCCCCCCTTCTCACTGTTGCCTGAACCACTGACCTTTACCCCTGGGGCCAGGTCTCTATGGGGCTGTCTCTCCTCAGCGTTAGGCCTTCCTTCACACCTTTTGCCATGCCATACTTTATCAACAACACCCTGATGAAGCTTTTATTAGCTAATGACTTCTTTATCACTTGTGTCTTTTTTAAACCGTTGTTATTGTCATCAGTATTTGTCACTTAATAAAATTCATTCATTTTTATCAGGATTTTCATTTCATTTCATTTCATTTTTTTTAATTTATTTATTTGACAGGGAGGGAGACAGCGAGAAAGGGAACTCAAGCAGGGGGAGTGGGAGAGGGAGAAGCAGGCTTCCCGCAGAGCAGGGAGCCTGATGTGGGGCTCTATCCCAGGACCCCGGGATCATAACCTGAGCCAAAGGCAGACACTTAACCGACTGAGCCACCCAGGCGCCCCTTCATTTTATTTTAGAAAGGAGATCAGGTGAAAGCATTCTCAGACTGAACAAGAATTATGTAAGTTTTTCATTGGTTAATATCTGTGCATACAAATGAATACAGACATACATGTGCAAGTTATAAAGCACAGTGGTAACCCACCCTCTGACCCATGAATTAGCACATGTACTGTTCCCATGAAGCTCCCTGATACCCCTCTCCATTTGTTCCTTCCTCCTTCCCCCAGACGCAACCACTTTCCTACACTGTGTTTGCTGTACTTAGAGTTCCTTTTATGGTTTATAGGTTTTATAAACATTGAATCACATGGAATCTCTTGTAACTTCCCTTTTTTAATTTAACATTTTGTTTTTTAAAATCACCTCTATTGATGTGAGTAGTCATGTTCTTTTATTTTCACTGCTGTCTTTTCCTCTCTTTATTTTTAGATCCATGAACATTGCTTCTGTGAACATTCTTCTATATGCTTTCTGATATAGATATGCAAGAATTTCTCTGGTTTAGGAATGAAATTACTGAGTTGTAGAATATGCACAATTCGGCCTTACAAGATAATGCCAAACTGTTTTCCAAAGATTTTCTGCCAATTTACACTTCTAAAAATCATGAGTTCCCATTTTCTCACATTCTTTTTTTTTTTTTTTACTTTAAAATTTTTCCTATTCTTCTGGGTATAAAATAGTTTCCCATCATTGCATTTAAATTTTTTAACTTTTCACTCTGCATTGTATATTATATAATACTGAGATGTACACAGATCATAAGTATATAGCTAGATAAATCTTCGTAAAATGAACACATGGATCAAGAAGCAAAGTATTGAAAATAAGCATGCAGATACATAAAAATGTCAACTTCTTATAGTTTTGAGTCTGAAAACTTCCTTAAATCAAACGAACAGAAAGAATAGGTCTTTACAGCAGGAAAAGTTCTGCATTCGACTGCATGCCTTGAGCCATTAGGAAGCTGAACTGGTTGGTGCAAAGGCAAAGTTTAGATTGTGGGAGAATGACTCTGATTCCTTTTCAGCCTAAAGCAATTACCCCGCTGTTGAAAAGTTGAAATATTGGACCAAATTATATTACCTAAGTTAAAATAAGCACCCTTGGGAATAAATCACTATATATCAAGGTACATATATTATGCAAGAATTGCAATTCCTATTTTTATATCTTATGAACGAGCCTTGGAATTTTCACTGAAAATAAATTCATTGTTGGTATGTTTTTGGCTATTTGTTTTCACTGAGTGATGTATACACTATTGGGACATTCCCAAAGCCATTACCCTCTGGGATTGGAATGTCCAGAAACATTCTCAACTAAGCCATCGATAAAAACCATGAAACACTTAAAAACAATAGGTGTTTTTAATATTTTAACTGTGGATTTTGGGGTAAAACTGACATTTAGTCACTCGTGGTTTATTTGGTCCATAGAGCAACACTGTAGAGCACACAGGGCATGTATTATAGTCTCTCCAGCTGACAAATTCTTAGCAATAAATGACTTGCCCAAAGACACACAGTTAGCAGAGGGCAGAGCCAGGACTTGCGCTCCATGTTTTCATATTCCAATTCTAGATCCCTCTTTGGGGATATACAAATTAGAGATAAGCATAAAGCAAATCATGAGACACAAAATCACAACCAGTTAATCTATAGAATTTAAACTCACTTAAGATATCAACTACAAGACTGACAACCTATTTATTGCATTGTATTCCAATTCACATCCCATTGTTATTCTCTGGGCACTGGGCTGGTAAAAAGAGTTTGGTAATTAATTTATCAATAAATATTTGCTGAGCGCGCACACACACACACACACACACACACACACTAAAAAAAAAAAAAAAGAATTACAGGCACCCCTGTCACTTCCCCATGCTCTTTCAATTCACTCTACCCCTAAAGAACTGCTATTCCTATTACTAACAACATATATTAGTTTACATATGCACATTTCTTGGGTATCTGGCTGCTTGCCCTAGTGTTATGGTTTTGAGATTCATGCCTACTGTGGGGTGTGGTATTACTTTTGCAACCCCAGCAAGCTCACTGTAACTCTACCTTTTCCTCTCTTTTTGTTCTATGACTCAACACATTTGGGACAGAGGTTTAGAATTGCTGCCCTAAGCAGCTTAGAAATCTGAGTTCTGTTGTCCTGTCCATGGGGAAAACACAAAGTAGGAGATGAGAAATAGAACCAAAGAGATTAGAAGTCAGAAAGACAGTGACCCAGAGCAAGAAGGAACAGGGCAAAAGGGCCCAGTACATCTGTCAATGGTCCAGGAACATCTGAATTTCCTGGCCATGTTGGTGGTCAGCTTGCTCTAAGTAGACTTAAATAAGTAGGTTTATATTCATTCACTATATAGGGTGCTGAGGGTTGAATAGTACACAGAACTCGCCCTCAAGAAATTTCAGAATATGGAAAGACAACCGACACATAGACAAACAAGTAATTGCAATATAAAGTGGTAGGAACTATGGTGGAAATGAAGCACTTAGAAGCTTTCATCTCTGCTTGCAGAAGTTCAGGAAAGACTTGTCCAAGAAAGAGCACTTTGCCTTAGGAGTCTGTGAACAGAAGTATAAAAATAGAAGAGTTTCCAGACACAGGCAATAATGTGCACAGGAATGAGGTCTGAGAAAGCATAGTTTATGCAATCCAGAAATCTTTCACTAAATAGGCAGCAGGCTATGTATGTAGACACTGAATGTTGAAGACTTAAGAAGAATTTTGATCATGTGGACCTTTGTATGCCATGGTAAGGATTTAGGACTTATCCACTAAGCCACTAAAGTATCTCATGTAGGGAAATACTGGCTTTGGAGCAGTGTTTTGGAGGGAGTGAGGAGGATTGATCGATAAGTAGGAGATTGGACAGGTTGCAACTCCAGCCCCATTTGCAGAAATTTTTTGCATTCTCCACTCTTGCTCTGCTCTAGTGTCCACCTTGCTTCAGACTGTTTGGTTGAGTCTTTCCCTCTTTTACTTAGGACTTGACAAGAGAAAGTGGTTTCTATGGGTTAGGGAATGTTGATGAAGGGTGATAACAAATTCCCTTTAAGGGCTTAGAGGGAAGCTGAGGCAGAGGATGCAGACTGGGCAGCTGAAGGGGTGGAGCACAATCCTTGGGAGAAAAGATGTGAAGAAACTCTTGAAGGATGAGTCAGCACCATGGTGACTGAGGTCACCCCTAGAAACGTTAGAATTGAGCTGAAGAGGAAGCATTGTGAATTGGGTGCAAGAGTCCTCAATGAATGTGGGGGACTGACCAGTAGGAGATTGACAGTGACAAGAAGAGGTAATAGGTAGCATAACCTACTAGAATGAGCTTGAAGGAAGATGCTTTTTGCACAAGGAGGGGGGGATGGTCTGGAAGGGACCCTGGGCTGCTAAGAGAAGGCCAACATTGTTCTGAGTCCCACAGCCATGGTGTATGGGAGGATGGGTTGCCTCCATGGAAGATGGTACAAGGCAAGCAGTTTCACTGTGGAAAGGCAGGTCTCATTAAGGGAGAGAAAGGGAAAACAATGAAAGGTCATATTTTTCAAAAACAACTATTTTTGTTTTTCTTCATTGTGATGGTGAATTTGATGTGCCAACTTGGAGGGTGTTTTTAGAGATGAACATTTAAATCGGTGAACTTTGAGTACGAAGATTGCCCTCCATGATGTGAGTTGGCCTCATTCAATCTGTTAATGGCCTCAATAGAACAAAAAAGACCAGCATCCCCAAGCAAGAGTGAATTCTCTAGCAAACTGCCTTTGGACATCATCTGTACCACTGGCTCTTCTGGGTCTCCAGCCTGCCAGCCCACACTGCAGAGTTTGGACTTGTTAGTCTCTATAATCATATGTGCCAATTTCTTATACTACATTTCTCTCTGTATGGACACACGTCCCATTGGTTCTCTTTCTCTGGAGAACCTTGACTAATATAGTCATCTTTCAGATTTTTCTTGTATAATGTTTCACAGAATCCTTAAAAGATTGAGGATTCAGGAGAGTTAGTTTATAAGCAACAGGATTCTAGAGGGTAGAAAGCAACAATTTTTGAAGGAAGACAACCCTGGGTGGCCAATCAAGTCTTTGGAATAAGTAACAATGCCTGAAAATTAGGAAGTTGGTATGATGAGTAGCCCCATGATTTTAAACTAACTTACTATCTTCACCCCAGGAAAGCATGGAAAATTCCAAAGAATATGTCATCTAGATGCTGCTTGCAGACTCTCCTGGTGTGTGGAGTGGGAAAGAGCCCCTTCTGAGGGGCTCTGAGGAAAAGAATGTCCTTCACACTTTCCTAACATCACGCTCCAGTGGGCTGCATCTCTGCTGAGATCTGTCACCTGAGGGTGCCAGGCAACACTGCCGCTCTTCTCAGTTTGCCATGGCAAGGGTGCAACTACCGTCTCCTTGTCCCTCCGAATTCATCCCCCTGGGAAGCGTGGCTTGCTACAATCACTTTCAGCCACACTGATGATTAAGTAGCTTGTCTTTTAGGGTCCCTAAAGGATTTTGCTGACCTTCATTTTTCTTGCATTGTCTATCACAGTGCCTACAATTTCTACTATTAGTGATCACTTTCCAGTGACAGCAAGAAAAACTCCTTCCTGGTCTCTGTTCCCCAAACCAATAATACCAGATGGAGGAGGAGAAATGAATTAGGGATGATGTTTTATCATATCTCATTACCTTATTTCCTTGTTTGGCCCAGTCAGATAAGGAAGAAACTTATTATTTGCCTAAGTGCCCTGTTTTCTTTTTGTTAAAAAAGTTTAGGGGCACATGGGTGGCTCACTTGGTTAAGCATCTGCCTTCAGCTCAGGTTGTGATACCAGGGTCCTGGGATCGAGTCCCACATTGGGCTCCCTGCTCAGCGGGAAGCCTGCTTCTACCTCTGTCCCTCCCCCCTGTTTGTGCTCTCTCTCTCTCTCAAACAAATAAATAAAATCTTAAAAAAACTTAGTAATACTTAGTAATAAAGGCAAGGTTTTATCTAGGTATCTGGTATTAACTAGTTGTCTACTATTTATTCTTCTAATGATACATTTTACTGATAATACTTCTCATTCTGTGCAAATATACAGTACCAGCAGCAATAGTATATAAAGCTTCTGCATACCAGGATAATGCAATTTGTACACCCCGATGGGACTCCTACATAAAGAATATCTTAAGGAGTCTTTTGCGAACATCTCACATGCATGTGCAGGTGCTCCTGTCATGATCAGTCTCATCTCACTGCCCTTTCTGAAGTTTTACTGCTGAGCAGTCATCCTCTGGGCTGATAGTGTCAGTATTAAGATGCAAAAGACAAATAATCAAGTCATTATCAATCCAATCTGGAAGCAATGAGGAGCCTGAGGGACTGGGATTTAAGAAGGGTACACTCTGGTGAAGAACTGAATGAAAGGAATCAAAAAGCTTTAAAGCCTGGCATTCTTCCAGAGAGGACGGATGTGGGGATGCCCCACACAGGAGGGCCTCTGGGGAGTCCAAGCAGCATGAACACGTGGACCCTTAATGGGGTTTCTGCCAGGCAAGTGGCTCAAAATGCTGGAAGAGATGGACCTGGACCCTGAACTGGGAAAAATGTGAGTGACCTTCTTCCTTATTCTGCCTGGAATCAGAAGCTTCATTCATTTAATGGGCATCCTGAAAGCAACAACGATGATTGAGAACTTGGTTCTGAAAATCCTATGCTGTCTGGAGTAGGCAGTAGGATGGTAAGGAGAGTCAAAATAGGCACTGTAGGTGAAGACAGAAGATATATATTCTTTTTAGATGTTTGAGTTGGAGGTTTCTGAGACACAATAGAATAGAAAATAAGAAACCAAAATAAAGTAGTACTAAGGAAGGACCACAATAATGCTAATGGCTAAGGGTTCTGTGAATGGCTGAATGAGAGGGAGAAAAAGAGGGGAGTGCAGAGGAAAGGAAGCAGGGGAGAAGGGAGGGAGAGGGAGGAGAGCTCATTAACAGAGGCTTAAAGAGCTCAGATAAAATCCCACGAGCTCAGAAAATTCTCAGGTATATACACAAAATGAGTCTTTTCTTCCTTTTTAAAAGATTTTATTTTTTTTATTTGCGAGAGAAAGCATGCGAGGGGGGAGGGGCAGAGGGAGGAGGGAGAGAGAGAATCTCAAGCAGACTCCCTGCTGAACGTGGAGCTGGGTGCAGGGCTTGATCTCACGACCCTGAAATCATGACCTGAGCCAAAACCAAGAGTCAGATGCTTAACCGACTGAGCCACCAGGTAGCCCAAAATGAGACTCAGAAATAATGCATTTATCTGAATGGAAGACCAGAGTTGACATGGTGGTCATTTGATTAAATGAAAAGCACTGCAGGGTGTTTGGTGATGTATCAGCCCAGCAAGAAAATAAACAGTGATCTACTTGACATTCTCTATTTCCAACTCATCTAATTCTATAAGAGATCACTTCATGGAAAAATAATATTGTGGCTGAAATGCATCTCAAAAATATTTTCCTAGTTTAATATAATTTCTAAATGATTTCCCCCAATCTATATACATAAAGAATAAGAGGTATGAGAATAAGTCACTTCAATCTGTTGCATTTAATGATGGTTTAACTGATTCTACCATCCTATTTAGTGCATGTATTTCTTTGGTTCATGTTCCCCCCACCACCCCTTTAGCACTAATAAAAATTTCAGATTAGTTCAGAGAGGTATTCTATTCCTCTTAATTTGGAACCATGAGCACCAATTATAGTTATTATTTTGCATGTGTCTTAACCTCATACCTAATGATACAATTATCTTTTATAGAACATTCCTTCAAGGAAAGCTCAAGATTTAGAGAGTCAAAGCACAGCCGAATTAAACATGCACACAGAGATCTAAACAAAAGGAGACTCTGGAAAGGTTTATACCAGAAAAGGATTAACCCCTATCCCCACCCACAAAAACATGGTAAACGTGC
Organism: Callorhinus ursinus; assembly: GCF_003265705.2. Lineage (NCBI taxonomy): Eukaryota > Metazoa > Chordata > Mammalia > Carnivora > Otariidae > Callorhinus > Callorhinus ursinus. The sequence continues at coordinate 40,325,860 of NW_027397076.1, forward strand.
CTATCAAAAGTTAGCATAACCAATTTAATGTGGTCAGGAAATAGTTTAGACTTAGAATCAGAGAATCCAGGAACTAGAGGTAGAAATAAATTAGAGTTAAAAAGTTAGAACTTGCGAGGTGATTTGGCACAGCTGTTTGGCTTTATGAAGATAAGTTATCAATATTTATACTTGGCAGAGGAGGACACTGAAGTCTGAGGTCACCCAGCTGGTTAGTGGCCAAAGGGGAATTAAATCTCATGTTCCCTCTTCAGTACATGTTATCTAGAGTTAATCAAAAAATTTAAACAAATGTTATGATTTTTTAGAAAAGCAGAGCCCAAACCCTAATATATTAAATGAGAGAGTTCAGAAGGGAGATTCAGGTAAAGAAAACTTATTCTTATCAAAAGAATAACTTAGGAATTTATAGCTATATGATCTAGCTCAAGAGACCTTGAGGAAAAGAAAGTTTTCTTCAACTAAGGTGTGGGAAAAGAAGGAAGGACATATTTTTCAAACAACTTCAATGTTTTTTATTCATCTTTCAAATGTTTCTGCTATATTGTTTCATTTAGCTACAAATGCCTTCAGAGAAGCCCAACAGAGCTCTTTGTGAGTAGATCAAACAACTTGGCATTTCTTTGTTACAATCACATTCTCAATGAAAGTTTCCCCAGGCTGTTGAGAGAAAGTATGTTTCTCTCTTTTGATATGGCACAGATACATTTAATTCATATTCTGCTGTCTATTATATATTTTAAAATATTACTGATGTTCAACAGGAGGAAAGAGTTATGAATAAAATGACAAATTATCTTTCCTGTTATATTGTGATGAAAATATAAAATTTCTTCTTTGCTTAAAATAAATTTTAATATATTAGTTAAAAGTAGGAAACTTTTTTTCTTTTTGCTTTAGAGTGAATTTCATATTTCTTTTCATTTTGGAAGCTTGGGAATTGAAATATGTTTTGGAGTGAATGTTCATAAGACTTACTGTGGACAGGACAATTAAGATAAAGAACAAACTTCTAACTTTGCAACTCAAATATTATGATCAAGAAAACATGAGATGATCTTTTGGACAGATAGAATCAAGTAGTTATAGGACATGAAGTAACTACAAAGATCACCTCTTTGCCCTTACACAGAGTTATAACGAGATCTGAGGCTTTTTGATTTACATGCAGAAAAAGACATGCTACCTTGAGAAAATTTTCTTGAATTTCCAGTTGGAAATGAAGCTCTTCAGCAGTTTTTAAGCAATTGAAGGAAATAAAAAGTTCTCATCCATGGAAGTTGTAGTGGGCTAATAGAGTATCTCCCTGAGTAAGCTACATTTGCTACCCACTCAAGATATCTTTTAAACAAGATGATGAGCTAAGTAAAACTTTTCTTCTCTTCAAATGACTATTTTTAGATTGAATTGAACAAGTGTCTTGCTTCATGTGACAGAACATAAAAGAAAGCCAGGGGTGCCTAGGTGGCGCAGTAGGTTGAGTGTCCAACTCTTGGTTTCAGCTCAGGTAGTGATCTCAAGGTTGTGATCTCAGAGTCCTGAGATCAAGCCCTGTGTGGGGCTCCACGCTGAGCGCAGAGTCCGCTTGAGATTCTCTCTCCCTTTCCCTCTGCCCCTCCCACTTGTGCTCTCTCTTTCTCTCTCTAAAATAAATAAGTAAACCTTAAAAAAAGAAAGGAAACCAGAATGTGATTCTTGACAAAATCTCAGACATCAATGTAGCTTGCATTATTAAATTATTTACATTTAAATTCACAAAACATTTCTTTGAATTTTTATGTCATTTAATTTCAAGGCATCTGTCTTCTTGATAATCTCATCTTAGTAGAGTAGGATGTGTATCATTCCACCCACTATACAGATAGAAAAACGGAGATTCAGAGAGGTTAGGTGATTTGTCAGATCTGATTCTAGACTATAATGTTTTTTGTGTTTTTTTTTCCCCTTAACACACAATGTCTTTCTAAGAGTGTTTTTCAAACTGACCACAAAATAGAAAGGGTATTATGGAACATAATGGAGATATTAGCAAACACTATGTGGTAATCATTTTGTAATATGTAAGTGTGTCATTTCAACACATTTCATCTTAAACACACACAAATATTACATGTCAATTATATCTCAATAAAGCTGGGGGGAAAAAGATCATGCTCCAAAAATATATATATATATTTTAGCTTGTCTAACTTTTAAAGAATGCTTTTTAAGAAAATCTCACAAATGTAAAATACTGTATGTGTGGTAGTTAGAATAGGTGTATTGAAATATTATGTCATTAACTCAGTAAGAAATCTGAAAAATTCATGGAATATAAATATTATTTATATATGAAAAACATTTGAAAAGTAAATGCTTTGAAACTCTAAAGACTCGGTTCCCCTTAAAATTGATTTAATTCATGTTTAATTATTGTTTTTTTAAATAACATTTTCTTTCTAAAAACAAACAATAATTCACTATTAAATATTTTTTTTAAAGATTTTGTTTATTTGGCAGAGAGAGACACAGCGAGAGAGGGAACACAAGCAGGGGGAGTGGGAGAGGGAGAAGCAGGCTTCCCACGGAGCAGGGAGCCCAATGCGGGGTTCGATCCCAGGAGCCTGGGATCATGACCTGAGCTGAAGGCAGACGCTTAACGACTGAACCACCCAGGCACCCCTCACTATTAAATTCTATCACGCACAAGATTTTAACCTAATTTCAAATGATAACAATAGAGATAACAATCATATATTCCCCTTACAGTAAAAAAAAAAAAAGTCAAAAATGGAAGCAAAATAAATAAAAAGCTTAAGTACTTAGAAGCACACGAAAAACCAAAGACATTATTTGATGATAAACAAATCATTGCTTAAAAGATAATCAGATTAAATGGATGATTCCACAGGGAGCTCAAAGGGAGATGCCACATGGCAGTGAGCACTGTACTTAACGTTTCAGGCACTGAAATAGTCATTACTCGATTCAGGCAGTATACACAGGGAGACTTACCAATAGGCTTAAATGTAATTTCAACTGTTGTCGGTTTTGGAATGGTTACTTCAGAATTAGTTTGTGGTTTATCTGTAACCAGTATCGAGGCATCACTGGGAACTCGGCTTCCCCAGATTCAAGTTGTTCCATAGACTCTTCTCTGAACTGACCCTCTTCTACTCTTGAAGAGAATGAAAAGGCTGGTAATGGAAAACACCAGTTTTAAAGACTCCAGTTTAAATATGTGGTATTTGATACCACCCTATTTTAATAACCCATTAAAAATTTTAATTCAATATCCTGTTACATATTGTCTATATGAATTTTATTCGTTATATAATTTTCTGTGTATTTATAAATGTGATCTAATTTATAGCTCTATACGATCTTTAAGCCTTAAATGACAAGTTTACAGTATTCCAATATAATAATAAAATAATTTTTGTCTATGCTAGAGGTCTCAGAAACTTTTTCTTTAAAAGGGGCCTATACTTTAATCAAATGAGAAAAAAACAATCTGTTTTAGATCAATTAGGCTTGTCTTTATAAGAAGTAAAAATTATCTGAATTTTAAAATATATGAAACGCCACAATTATATACCAGAATAAGTGACTTTTTAATCCCTTATTTGTGTATGTTGTCTCATATTAAAATAAATTGAATCTGAAAAATTCTATCCAAGTAGAAAGATCATGATTTCTAAAATTTCTTAAGAGAATTTCAAAATAAGTTGCAAAGTAAGTTGTTAATATTTTAAAAGTATCATGAAATTTGTCCAAATCTACCTTACCTTACTATCTGCCAGGGTCTTGTGAAGTGTACATATGATTTCCATAGTTGATTAATAGAGATTTATGACCCTTAGCATACTTACGTGCTAAAACAACTTACATGTAATAGAGACAGATACATATAAGTCTTGTTCAAATTTCATAAATTAAATTAAAAGTCTAAATAGGGGGATGTTTTGACCACATAAATTTGTTTAAAATCAACATACAGACTATTGCCAAAAGAAAAGTAGTATGTTTTTAACAACAATGTACAGACTCTCACTGATGGGGTTGTAGTTGTTTAAAAACATCTAGTATATTGTGTGTATATGTATATTTAATAGAGACATAGCAAGATACTATTATAAATCTAAAGCCTGAGCTATAAGCTAATATATGGTATGATGTAAAATATATTGTGGGTTCAGGGCTTTCACAGTAACCTCTGAACCTCTCAAACAACACAGAAACTCTTCCAAAAGAAAGCATTCCGTTATAAGGACCAGCCTTTTTGAAGTACAGGGTTTAAGATCACACTCACTCCATGGCACTATTTAACAGATTTTTTTTTTAAGATTTTATTTATTTATTCATGAGAGACAGAGAGAGAGAGAGGCAGAGGGAGAAGCAGGCTCCCAAGGAGCAGGGAGCCCGATGTGGGACTTGATCCCAGGACCCTGGGATCATGACCTGAGCCTAAGGTAGATGCTTAACCATCTGAGCCACGCGGCACCCTATTTAACAGATTTCTAATCAGTCATATTTATTACTATAAACGAGTAGAGGAATCTCTATTCACGAACTCTTTCTAAAGCACAGAACAAGAAGGCATAGAAAACTTTTGCAGTCTACTGAGAGGCAACCAAAAACAAAGCCATTATATCAAAAGCAGTTCCATACACATTAACAAAATAGAGTGGGAGGTGCCTGGGTGGCATAGTCGGTTAAGTGCCAACTCTTGGTTTCTGCTCAGGTCATGATCTCAGGGTCAAGACATCAAGCCCCACATCGGGCTCCTCGCTCAGCCGGAGTCAGCTTGAGGCTCTCTCCCTTCCCCTCTGCCCCTCCCCCTTCTCTCTCTCTAAAATAAATAAATCTTTAAAAAAATACAGTGGTTACCATAAATAGTCTAAAATTTTCTGAAGGCTGCAATTTTTAAATTATATATACATGTGAAAATTTTAAACTATTAGGTCACAGAGGATGAGTGTAAGAATAATATATGTCCAAATTATAAGGCCAAATCACGCCAAGAAAAACAAAACAGGAGGAATTTCAAAAGAAATGAGGCAACATGGCATAAATCTATTTTTATAAGTATTCTATATATGACATGGTTCTAAAATGTCCTAACGTGGAGTGTCAAGTATTTGATTAAACTTAAGCTCCAAGTGTTTTCAAGAAGTCTATTAATCTGAAAAGAGCAATTAGCTGAAAATTTCACAAGGCCTTAATTTATGCTTTAAAATACTGTGCTGCAGACACGTCCAGGCACCCAGTTCCCACACAGATCCTGAAACTTCAATTCACAGTCTGGAAAATATTGGTACAGGACATGCTCAGATATAATGATCATTTTCCACATAGATTTAGAAGAGGACATTTGGTAACTTTAAATATATTTCCAAGTCAATCATGAAGCTAATTTGCTTTGGATTCATACTGTGCAGCTGATTCTTCAAAATATGTTATTTGGAGCTTTTCCATCACAAATCTTTATTTTTTACAGTTCTTTAATTTCATTGGTTTTGATCATTTTCTTCAGTGTTTCAAAGTTGATTCTTCAGGGGTGCCTGGCTAGCTCAGTTGGTAGAGCATGCAACTCTTGATCTCGGAGTTGTGAGTTTGAGCCCCATGTAGGGCATGGAGGCTACTTAAAAAGCAAAACAAATCAGGGCGCCTGGGTGGCTCAGGGGGTTAAGTGTCTGCCTTCGGCTCAGGTCGGTCCTGGGATTGAGCCCCATGTTGGGCACCCTGCTCAGTGGGGAGCCTGCTTCTCCCTCTCCCTCTACTGCTCCCCCTGCTTGTGCCCTCTCTTTCTCTCTGTCAAATAAATAAATAAAATCTTAAAAAAAAAGCAAAACAAATAAAAAAACCAAAGTAGATTCTTCACTGTTCCTGACCATAAATTATCAGTAGAAATACTGTTGGGCAAAATATTTATCTGATGGATAGAGTGCCACATTTTCTTCTAGAAAATTCATCCTCATCTATTATTTGTGGTACACATAGTACTGGCAATCTACTTTATTTCCATCTGAAGATGAAATCCTGTTAGAAAGTATAGATTTTTTTCACACTTCAGACTCCAGAGTTTTTGTAAACATGCACTTCTCTCTGAAGATATGCTCTTGTAGAAAATAAAGGGTTTCTATCATTCAAATTTAAGTGACCTTGCTAAAATGCTGCCAAAATGCAGCAATATTCATCTTCTCACTTACATAGTTGAGGTATGCTGCAACAGATGACATGATCCCACACTGATGAAACACTGGTGAATTATCCTTCTTAATCATGACAATTATCCTATTAAGTGAATGAGATCAATAATTACATCTTCATTCATCAGATCAACAGTCATAGAATACTTTTGGAATTTTATTGTCTTCTTTAGAGTCCTCAAGTATATTAGTATTGTTATTGCCTGTTTTTTTTTTTATGAAACATATGTCTTAGATACAAATTCTTTCTTTTTATCACCAGATCAGCCATATTTGGTATTATTTTGATTCCATCAAGATTTCTTTCATGACCTGAGCTGAAATCAAGAGTTGGACATTCAACCAACTGAGCCATCCAGGCGCCCCTATTAACCATTTTCCAAGCCATGCTTTGATACTTTGAATGCTCTGTAGTCCAATATTTTTGATTTTTGTTTGTATTCTTGGATCACTCTAACCAGAACAGCATATGGTATTGAATCAAAAAGTTTTACCTTCCATTAATAGGAGGGTTTTTCTTCATTAATATTTGTCAAAAACTTGAGGTTCACTGATTCTTGCAGCTTTGTACTATATGAATAAAGCTTTCCAGAAATAGGTGGATGTCTTGAGAATGGCAAGCCATAAGAGGCTGCTCTATTAATGCCACAAAAATTAAAACATACCCAGAATGATGTCTGACAACAACCCTGCTCATTCTTTCTAGAAAGTTGCAACTGCTATAGTCTAGTTTCTCTGAAGTAGATATTGCATAAACTGCCTCTGTGTCAGTTTTAACAGGGCCATTTTTTTGTTTTTGGATGTACTGCCCAATAAACATATGTAACGAAGACACAAAGCACAACAGATCAGTGTACTGGCCTGGGAACCAGAACCATACCAGCTGCTGGATATAGGCTTAGTGGGATTTTGTTGCCAAGATGGGCAAGTACCAGATCACGGTAGACTCAGACAAGATGAAAGCCTAAGGGGTTTGGTATAGTCTTCTCAGTGCACACAAAGAAATTGAGTAAAGGAGCAGCAAAAGATCTGCAATCTGCTACATGAGGCTCTGGATAATCTTTTACCAATGGACCTCAGCAGGCAGCCAGGCTCCACACCTTGTTTGTTTTTCTTCATCTTGAATTTTTGAATTTCTGATTTGTTATGTTCTTACATTTCTACTAGGTCTTGATTAATTATATTTGTGTTGGAGTATTATATCACAGTAATTTTTATGTTTCCTGGCCTTTTAAAAACTTTTTTTATGGCCCAGTATATGATCATTTTTATAAATGTTCTCTATGCCTTGTAAAGAATGTATATTCGGTAATCATTGGATATTATGGTCTATATATGCCTATTAGATCAAATTTGCTGAATCACAGGGTTCAAAAGCATTACTGATTTGTTTTTGATTGTTCCTCCAATTATGATTGTGGACTTCTCTATATTAAAAAAAATGTTTTCTTCTTATAAGTAGTTTTAACTCTCATTTTTTGGCCTTTTTTTTTAAATGCAGGATTTTTTTACTCATGATTACATGTGTTGGATTTTCCTGTGCCATCAAGAGCAAGCAGTCTTATGCAGTGAGTGAATAAGGCATAGGGGGGCTTCCTTGGTTTCTTAGTTTAAAAGGACTCTCTTCTGTTGTATTAGTAAAGGGCAGTTTTTATATAAGAATCCAGTAGTAACCACAAACCCAAAACCTATAATAGACACACAAAAAATAAAGAGAAAAGACAAACAAAACACTACAGAAACTCATCAATCACAAAAAAAAGAGCAAGAGGAAAAGGAACAGAGAAGAACTACAAAAACAACCAGAAAACAAATAACAAAATTAAAATAAGTATATAACTATCAATAATTACTTTAAATGTACATGGTCTAAATGCTCCAATCAAAAGACAAAGGGTGGCAGAATGGATAAAGAAAAAAAGCAAACAAAAAACAAAAATAACAAGACTCATCTATATGCTGCCTACAGGAGAGACACCTCAGACCTAAAGGCACATACAGACTGAAAATGAAGAGATGGAAAAACATTTACCAGCAAATGAAAGTGAAAAAAAGCTGGAGTAGCAATACTTATATCAGACAAAACAGACTTTAAAATAAAGATGGTAAAAAGAGACAAAGCAGAGCATTACATAATGACAAAGGGATCAACTCAACAAAAAAATATAACAATCATAAATATCTACACACCCAACACTGGAATACCTAAATACATAAAGCAAATATTAATGGACATAAGAAGAGCAAATGATGGTAACACAATATTAGTAGGGGAGTTTATTCATTTATTTGTTTTTAAATTTTTTAAAATAATTTATTTATTTATTTGACAGAGAGAAAGAGAGAGAGAGCGTGCACAAGCAGGGGGAGTGGCAGAGGGAGAGGGAGAAGCAGACTCCCCATCGAGCAGGGAGCCCAAGTCCCCTGGGACTCAATCCCAGGACCCTGAGATCATGACCTGAGCCAAAGGTAGCTGCTTAACTGACTGAGCCACCCAGTTCCCCCCTTGTAGGGGACTTTAATACCCCAATTACATCAAAGGATACATCATCCAAACAGAAAATCAATAAAGAGACTGTCTTTGAATGACCAGATGGAACAGATATATACAAAACATTACATCCCAAAACAACAGAATACACAGAATACACGTTCTTTATATGTACTGCTGAACTGAGCACAGAATACACATTCTTTTCAAGTGCACATGGAACATTCTCCAGAATAGATGCTAGGCTACAAAACAAGCCTCAGTAAATTTAAAAGTATTGAAATCATACCATGCATCTTTACTGACCATGACGATATGAAACTAGAAATAAATCACCAGAAAAAAAACTGGAAAAAACACAAACGTGGGAACGCTAAACAACATGATACTAAACAACCAATGTGTCAGCAAATTAATCAAAGAAATAAAATAAATGGAAACAAATGAAAATGAAAACACAATAGTCCAAAATCTTTGGGACATAGAGAAAGCAGTTCTAAGAGGGAAATACATAGCAATACAGGTCTATCTCAGGAAATGAGAAAAAGCTCAAATAAAGAATCTACCTTTACACCTAAAGGAACTAAAAAGAGAACAAAGACCAAGGTGAGTAGAAGGAAATAATAAAGATCAGAGCAGAATTAAATGACACAGAGACTAAAAAAATAGAAAAAAAATCAATGAAACTGAGAGCTAGTACTTTGAAAAAATAAACAAAACTGACAAACTCTTAGCCAAATGCATCAAGAAAAAAAAGAGAAAGAACCAAAAGAAATAAAATCAGAAATGAGAGAACTAACAACTGACACCACAGAAATACAAAGGATTGTAAGAGAATACTACAAACAATTATATGCCAACAAATTGGACAACCTAGAAGAAATGGACAAATTCCTAAAAGTACACAACTTTCCAAAACTGAGTCAGGAAGAAATACAGCTGTTTTATATTGATATTTTTCTCTGAAAATCTTTAGAGAAAAATAATCATTTCACCACAGGGACTCAAAACAGATAGTTTTAGAGTTGTTTTAAAATGTCATTTCCCTCACCCTCTGTTTTACATATACCTTTTTATTTGGTTCTAATCTACAAAATGCTGAAAATAACCTGGCATTAATTGGTTGTGATACAGTGTTTAATGAAACCGGAGGTCACTTGCTTGGAGAGAATCATGGAGTTTTCTTAATTACTGAGGGCTCCAGCATAAAGGAAAGGGAGACCATCTTGAAATCTGCTTTTCTCCTGGTAGTCTAAAAGATGATAGTGCTATTATAAACCATAGAATTTATGAGCTCATATATTTGAATTATTTCAGCATGTATTTTAGCTCCAGTATAATCCTAGGCTCAATATATTTTTCTTGGAAAGTACAATTTTAAAGCTCTTACTATTGCTAGTCACCATATTTTTCAAATCTAATTCCATACTCAGTGTTTGCTAAAGATCTACTGACATTAAAGGAATTTAATTTTGAATTTATGCAGGGCCTTCTCAAAACTTATTGTTCATTTGAGAGGAAACACTACTTGAGTTTAACCAAAATAAAATGATGCTTCAAAATGCATTTAGCCTTTTAAAAATAACTTAAAAAAAAAGATTTTATTTATTTATTTGACAGAGAGAGACACAGCTAGAGAGGGAACACAAGCAGGGGGAGTGGGAGAGGGAGAAGCAGGCTTCCTGCTGAGCAGAGAGCCTGATGCTGGGCTCGATCCCAGGACCCTGGGATCATGACCTGAGCCGAAGGCAGACGCTTAACAACTGAGCCACCCAGGCGTCCCTAAAAATAACTTAATATATCTTTAACTGTAATAATAATTTTAATAGTTAAGACTGGAATTGTTCAGATTATTTTCATAGAGCACAAGTATGCCAATTATTCTCTAGTGCCTTTTGTAATCATTTAAAACGTTAAAAAATATTCAGAACATTATCACTGTAACCAAATGTTCCACTTATACTGTCTTTTCTCCCCACCAAATTAGCATTTCTGTGCCATTGAAGAAACTGCCTGATATACTCTAATAATCATCCAACAATTCAAGCCAACAGAAAAGTACTGACTCAAACTATGTGTGAAGTGACGCAAAGACAGAGATGTGCCATATGTCCCACACTGAGGGGTTTCTGTTCCAACCCTTACTGGCTGAATAATAGCAATAATAAAACATTTATTTAATGTTTACTATTTGGTAGGCACAAAGCTAAATGCTGTACCTGTGTTATCTTCTTAAGTCCTATTATTAGTTCTAAAACAAAGAATGAAGAGGAACCATATGTACCTGGAGCATAGGTATGATTAGGGATGGAAAAATCAACGCCTTCATGAGTGAAGTCTTCTATCAGTCAGAAATAATTATCTCACAGGTGTTCAAGAAACTAAGACAACTGACTAAAACCAAAAAGGAAGGGAGGGAAAAATGAAACAAGATGAAACCAGATCAGGAGACAAACCATAAGGGACTCTTAATCTCAGGAAACAAACTGAGGGTTACTGGAGTCGGGGGAGGTGGGAGGGATGGGGTGGTTGGGTGATGGACACTGGGGAGGGTATGTGCTATGGTGAGCGCTGTGAATTGTGTAAGACGGATGAATCACAGACCTGTACCCCTGAAACAAATACATTATATGTTAATAAAAAAAATAAAACCAAAATGGAAATTAATAGGTTGAATGGGGGGAGATCCTCTGGATCATCTTGATCTAGGACTCAAGCACAATCCCTGATCTAATCTTTCAGCGCCGCTTTCTCTGTGTGCTGTCTGCGGGTAGGCTGTCTTGACTGGAATAACATTTCTAGAGCCACAGCGGTCCCAAGCCTTGTATTCTCGCAGCATCCAGCTCTGCAGAAAAGACAGTCCTGTTAACGCAGCAAAAGTCCTGAGGCTCCCCTTTGATTTGACCAGATTTAGTTTTCTGGTTTACTTTCTTCAGTTTTGCCCAAAGCTAATGGAAGTGTCAGAGGAATAGGGTATTCAGAGTTCACCTCTGTAACTGGGAGTGGAAAGCATCTCAGCAAATCAGAGGACTAAAAATAAGGGATGGGTGATCTCTCAAAAGATGATCAGGCACTCTTACTAGGAAAGAGGTAGGATGGCTGCAAGATGCCCTTAAGGGTCTTTAATACAAGGCTGAGAGTGCATTTGACAAAAGAATCATTGAAGATGGTTTGAATTTTATTATTATTATTTTTTAATGGAGAAGTGGTACGGTCACATTCTCATTACCTCTTACCTGTATTTCTGTAACTTCCTAGTTCCAGCCTTCCAAGCTTCTTCCATTAAACACATCCTCACACTGTTTCCAGGTCATTCTTTAGAAAGCCTCTGACCATATCACTAGAATTTACGAAAAGCTTATATATACACACATATATATGTATATATATATATCTCTCTCACAAATTAATTATAATTTCAATTTTAAATTCAGTGGCAATGAATAATTTATATAATAATTGTAATACAATGGCTACTGATGTGAATTATAAGATTCCTTTGAGTTAATACAGTTTTATAATAAAATAGAATGAAATAACAATTGCCACAGAATCTCTAAGTCACTGTTTATAGTCTGAAACCTGGACAAAAATTCAGATTCTCAGGCACTAACCCAGAATTGGTGAATCAGAATATTTAGGGAGAGGGCCAGAAAATCTGTATTTTAAAGGCACTCTCCTGATTCTTCCCATGCATTATAGGTTTTGAGATCTACTTCTCTAACGTAGTAGGATAGTGGTTCATATAAAGTAACTGAAAAATAAGTCTAGTGAGTGAACGATATCTAAGAACTGCTACTTGGAGGGCCTTCCTCCATAAGAAGTGGTCATTAAATGCAGAGGACCGCCAGCCTCAGAAGCTCCTAGAAAGGCAAAAGATTGACTTCAGGTTTTCTATGCCTGGAACACTGTAGGACTGTCATTCAACTTACATAAGATATTCTGCCATGGTTGCTACTGGCTACCATATTTTGAGCCTTCAAAAGGCTATTAAACACTTCATATGCATTATATCACTGAAGCATCTACACAATCTCATAAAGAACTATCAATTTTTGGAAGTGGAAACAAATGATTAGAAAGTTAAAGCTTAGAAATATTACTTCCTTGCTCAAGATCTCACAGCTAGTAAGTGATGGAACCCAGAGTGATCTCACTATAGAGCCCAAACTCTGAACCACTGTGCCAGACTATTTTGCATTCTGTCCAAAACAACAAAGCTGAAACCCAGAACCACAAAACTGCCAAGCAAATAACTCACTACAGCAGAGAGAATTTCCACACAGGAGGGGATTTTGCAACACTCCTGACATGAATGAATATTTTGGGGGATTTTTTTCCATTAAAGATATAAATAAAGCTATCACCATTCCTCTGTGAGATTACCAGACCTGGCCATTTTGGTTAAGTTCTCAAGTTGAGACTGTGTGGCAGTATAGGAGAATGTTGATTTGTATATAGGTGATCAAGAAATAAATTAAAATGGAAAACATGTTGTCATACATAATTTTTACTTCTTTTTTATGCCCACACTATTTTACTAAGGGACTATTTACATCAAATAAAATGCACAAATCTTAAGTGTACTACTCATAGGTAATTTTGGCAAATTTCATGCCTATATATATATATATATATATATATATAACTCCTATGTAGATTGGGATTTAGAACATGTCTATTACTGGGGCGCCTGGGTGGCTCAGTTAGTTAAGCGTCTGCCTTCAGCTCAGGTCATGGTGTCCAGGTCCTGGGATCGAGCTCCATATCAGGCTACCTGCTCAGCAGGGAGTCTGCTTCTCTCTCCCTCTGCTCGTTCTCTCTCTCTCTAAAATAAATAAATAAAATCTTAAAAAAAAAAACACATGTCTATTACTCTAAAAAATTCCCTTGGGCTCCCTTTAAGTCAATCTCCACTCTTTTAGAGGCAACCAATATTCTGATTTCTGTCATCTTAGCTTAGATTTGCATATTCTTAAATTTCATATAAATGGAATATCAACAAGTATTCTTTTATGTCTATCTTCTTTTGCTCCATATAATGTTCTTAAAATTGGTCCATGTTGTGTGCATCAGAAGTTAATCCTTTTTTATTGCTGTGCATTATTTTATCATGTATATATACACCAAAGTTTGTTTATTCATTCTCCTCTGATTGTTCATTTGTTTTCTAGTCTTTGACAGCCATGAATATAGTTGCTATGTATGAGTTGTTCTGTGGAAATGCATTTTCATTCTACTTAGATAAATGCCTAGGAATGGAACTGCTGGGTCATAAGGTAAATATATGTTTAATCCTCTAAGACTAAGCTAAGTGCTTCATTTTATATTCCCATCAGCAACTATGAGAGTTCTAGTTTCTCCACATCCTCATCAATATGTTTTATTGTCTTTTTAACTTTAGCCATCTCGTACGTGTGAAGTAATACCTCATGTGCTTTTAATTTGTATTTCCCTAATGAGCAATGATGCTACGCATCTTTTTATTTGATAATTGGCCTTTCACTAATCCTCCAGTTTTGGTTTATTTTTTTCTTTTTGGAGAAGGTTCTGATCAAGGCATTTGCCCATTAAAAACATTTTTTGGTCTTATTATTAATTTGTAAATGTTCTTTATATTATAGATGAAAAAGACATGATTTTCTTCAGTATGTATCTTGTATTTTAATTTTCTTAGTGTCTTTTGAAGAGTGGAAAATTTCAATTTGATGAAGTTGAATTTATCAATTTTTTCCTTTCATGGGTAATACTTTTGCTTCCTGCCTGAAAATTCTCTGCAACACAAAGTAATGAAGACTTTCTCTTATATATTCTTCTATAAGTTTAATAGTTTTAGTTTTTATATTTAGACCAATAATCTATTTCAAATTAATTTTTATATTTGTTGTGAGGAAAATGACATAGTTTATTTTTTCCCATATTGATATATAGTCATTTCAGCACTATTTGTTTCCTCCATGGAATTATGTTGCTGACTTCATCAAAATCATTTCACCCCATGTGTGTGGGTTTATTTCTGGAGTTTCCATTCAACTGCTCTACATATACTTTTTTATGCTAATACAAAATTTTCTTGATAACTGTGAGTTTAGAGTAAATCTTGAAATTAGGTAGTATAAGTTCTCCAAATTTGTTCTTTATCAAAGTTATTTGGCCATTTTAGGTCTTTTTCATTTTCATAAAAGTTTAAAAAATTACCTTATCAATTTCTACAAAAAGGTCTACTAGATTCAATCTATATGTCATTTTGTAGAGAATGGATATTTTACGAATATCCAGTCTTAAAAGCAATGAACATGGCATAATTCCCCATTCATTTAAATAACTTTTACTTTCTCTTGGTGTATGTAGTTTTCAGATAAGTGGTTTTGCCGATCCTTCATAAAATATATTTCTGAATAGCTTATGTTATTGGGTGCTATTACAGTGTTTTGAAACATTTTACTTTCTAATTGCTTATTTAATAAATATAAAATAAAATCTAATTTTTGTATATTAGCCATGGATCCTGTGATCTTGCTAAATTCACTTATCAATTCTAGTAGTTTTGGGTAGGTTCTTTGGGATTTTTTATATAGAACTCATATTGTCTGCTATCTCTTCTTTTATTTCTCATGTTGGTAATTTATATTTCCTTTCTTTATATCTTGAATAGTCTTGCTAAGAGTTTACCAGTTTTACTAATCTTTTAAATAAATAAACACTAGATACATTCCACAAATTTGATATGTTGTATATTTATTATTACTCAGTTTGAAATCTTTTCTAATTTCCCTTGCAATTTATTTTTTGACTCATGGGATATTTAGAAATGTGTTTTAAAATCTCTAAATATTTGGATGATTTTATAGATATTTTATTGTTATGGATTTATAATTTAATTCCATTTTGGTAAGAGATCATACTCTTAAGATTTCAATCTTCAGAAATTTATTGAGACTTATGTTACAGCCCAGTATAGGCTTATCTTGGTGAACATTCCATATGCACTTAAAAAAAAGAAAAAAGGTTATCTTGCAGTTGTTTGATGTAGTGTTTTATATATATGTCAACAAAGTCAAGTTGATGATACCATTGTTTAGATTATCTGCATTCTGGCTGATTTTTGGTCTTTTTTTTTTTTCTATCAGTTACTGGGGCATGAGTGAGCTGGTAATAATTCAGCTGTATTTGTGAATCTGTCTCCTTCCTTCTTAAGTTGTATCAGTTTTTGCTTCATGAATTTTGAGGCTTCAAAATCTTCATTCAACTTCTTCACAGAGTAGTTGTCAAGGAAGTGGAAGGGAATGAGCTAAAAGGACAGACTGAGTACCTCCTAGAAAATCTTTCCTGCTATTTATGTATCCCTATCACTAGAGTTGCCCTGTCTCATACCACCTTCTAAGAAGTATCCAGTTCAACTTCCTCTGGGATAGGAGAGGAGAATAGGCTATCAAGCCTCCAGGCATGTTTCTGCATGACATATTTTTCTTCACTGCTCCAGCTCCACTGTGGGCCACTGTTCACTCTGGAAATTATGTTGCTGCCTCCACAGGGCCTCCCTCGGGCATGAAGTGAATGGTAGATGGTCTTCTTCCTTTCTGTCCCTAAGACCTTCACTCTCTTCAGTTCCAAGTGACAAGGCTGTCTTGGCAAATCTACATGGTTGTAGATTACAAAGACAATGAGAGGTCTAAGGGGAGTAATTTCAAATTATAAGCTTAGTATGAATCTTTCTTTTATATGGTCAATTAATCTTCAACAAAGGAGAAAAAATATGCAATGGGGAAAAACAGTCTCTTCAATAAATGGTGCTGGAAAAACTGGACAGCTATATGCAAAAAATAAAACTGAACCACTTTCTTATGCCATACACAAAAATAAACTTAAATGGATTAAATACCTAAATATGAGACCTGAAACCACAAAAATCCTAGAAAAGAGCATAGGCAGTAATTCTCTGATATTGGCCCATAGCAACATTTTTCTAGATATGTCTTCTGAGGCAAGGGAAACAAAAGCAAACATAAACTATTGGGACCACATCAAAATAAAAAACATCTGCACAGCAAAGGAAACAATCAACAAAACTAAAAGACAACCTACAGAATGGGAGAAGATGACATATCCAATGAAGTGTTAGTACCCAAAATAAATAAAGAACTTATACAACTCAACACCCCAAAAACAAATAATCCAATTAAAAATGGGCAGAAGACATGAACAGACATTTCTCCAAAGACATACACATGGCCAACAGACACATGAAAAGATGTTCAACATCACTAATCACCAAGGAAAGGTAAATCAAACCACAATGAGATATCACCTTATACCTGTCAGAATGGCTAGAATCAAAAAGACAAGAAATAACAAGTATTGTCAAGGATGTGGAGAAAAAGGAACCCTTGTGCATTGTTGGTGGGAACGTAAACTGGTGCAGACACTATGGAAAACAATATGGAGGTTTCTGAAAAAAAAAAAAAAAGAAATATATGATCTAGTAATTCTACTACTGTTTACCCAAAGAAAATGAAAACACTAACTTGAAAAGATATATGCACTTTTATATTTATTGCAGCATTATTGAAAAGAGTCAAGATATGGAAACAACCCAAGTGTCTATCCATAGATGAACAGATTAAGAAAATGTGGTGTTGTTTTTGTATTATATATATATATATGTATGTATATATATATATAATGTGTGTATGTATATATAGCTATATATAGACAGATATATACATTGTATGTATATATAGATAGATAGATAGATAGATACACACACACACACACACACACACACACACACACATAATGCCATAAGAAAGAATGAGATCTTGCCATTTGTGACAATGTGGATGGACCTGGAGGGTATTATGAAATAAGTGAAGTCAGACAAAAACAAATATCATATGATTTCACTTATTTGTAGAATCCAAAAAAACAAATGAATAAACAAACAAAAAGGAGAATCATACCTATAAATATAGAGAACAAACTGATGGGTATCAGAAGGGAGGTGGGGGGTGCACAAAATGGGAGAAGGGGAGTGGGAGGTATAGGCTTCCTGTTATGGAATGAATGTCCTAGGGATGAAAGATACAGCATAGGGAATATAGTCAATGGTATAGTAATAGCACTGTGTGGTGACAGATGGGAGCTGCACTTGTGAGCATAGCATAATGTACAGAGTTGTCAAATCACTGTGTTGTACACCTGAAACTAATGTAACATTGTGTGTCAACTGTACTTCAATTTAAAAAGTGGAAAACACAAACACCATCATGTAAGTGCGAAATAAAATCTCAAACTGTATATCTAAAGCACTTAATTACCTATGTCATTAACTATAACTATAAAGTTGAATTTTAATTCCATTTGGGAAAGATAAGAAATCTGTTGTTTAATTCTTGGAGGAGACAGCGATCTTCTCATACTTTAAGTCTGTAAATAAGCACTTAACCAAAATTTCAGAGAAAAGAGAAGAAAATCTTAAGGATATTTTTCTATGGAGACTTTTTCTAATTTTTCTCTCCCTCCACTCACGTGCCTAATCTAAAAGTTCGTGTATCCCTTTGCAGCATATTATCCCACACTTCTGTTATGTTGTTATGGGTGAGTGCATAACTATTTACAAAAGTCAACTACAAAGGGGTTTCCTTTTTTTTGCTTTTCTTGCTCGCAAACAGGTTTAAGATGATTGTGTAACACAGTTGTGGAACATACACACTAATACTGAAGAAGTCTCAAACCTTAGAACCATTTCTGTCTGCTTTCACACTCAAAGCAATCAGTTAAATGAGAACTTCTATAGCCCAATTGGAATTATTTCTACCTCTGTCACATAGCTTAATCCCAAAGGACTCAAAAATATCTAGTGAAGGACTAATTTTGTAGCTGACCCAAGACATGGACAATTTTATACAGGTAATGCTTAATTGATTAACTGTGTATAGAGCCCTGAAGGGTTCTAATTGTGCTCAAATGACTAGAGTCTACGGTTTTTATCTTAAAGGAGCTTAGAGTTTATTGAGACCAAATCTACATTCTCAAAGCACTTTGTGAGAAATTACATATTAAATTTTTTTCATAAATGCTAAATGAATTTGCAGAGTAAATAAGAGCTGAAGGGCAAAAAAAAAAATGAGTGCTTTGAAGGAGGTGATTTTAGAAGACTTTTCTCGGTGCACTTTGGCAAAATAACTTTTAAACATTTCTGCCACCCATGTGTTCCAGAAGATATTTGAGTTGTGTCAAGGAGAACATATGGTCCCTTTTGAGAGACTTCATTTTCTGGCAGACTATTGCTTAGTTAAGTCATGGACAACTGAATCTGATCCAAAGTGAAGTAACACACTTACAAAAATGCAAGGTTGTGATGTAAGTGGTTGAGTACATATTTTTCAGGCCAGTTAATGCCTTGTGAGTACTCTCTAAGTTGGCATTTTTCTTGGAATTATCCACCTCTGGAGACAATCCAGGTCTGTGCATGTTCTGTGGCTAAGTTTTTACGGCACCAGCCTGCTTTTTGTGCTAGATGGAAATAGGTGAAGATGATGGGATTATGATCATCTTTTTCTGAGGGCTATATATCCTGTTTTATGGCTAATATACCATATTCATGGCCCCCAGTGGGGCCACTTTCTTGGAATATGACATAATGGTTAAGAGTCTGTGTCTCATTGCTGACCCTAAAGAAGTTACTTCAGCACTCTGAACTTTTATTTCCTCATAACAATTGGAAAAATAAGAATACCTAGCTCTATATAAGTTATTGTATGGATGAAATTAATTAATTAATATAAATAAAGCACTTAAGGTTCCTGGCATATAATTAGTGCTCAAGAAAATATCATCATTGTTAACGGAAGAATATTAAGACTGCTTACTCTGATTGTGATCCTTTTTTTAAGAGGGGGAGGGGCAGAGAACCTTAAGCAGGCTCCATGCTCAGCCTGGAGCCCAACATTGGGCTCCATCTCATGACCCTGAGATAAGGACCTGAGCAGAAATCAAGAGTTGGATGCTTAACTGACTGAGCCATCCAGGCGCCCCAATTCTGATCCTTTCTTCATGTTATTCCTCTTCATAGAACATCCTCTTACTCCTAATTTGCTTAATACTCTAGGCACTTCACAATGCTTTAAGTTTCATTGTAATTGTTTTTTCAGCTGCTTTAGCCTGATTTCTTGTTTGTCTGACCTCTGGTTACATTTCCAGTTCAAGTGTGGTGGTTAGATGCAAGGCTTGTGGGCCCAGACTAGCTAGGTTTAAATCTTGACTCTCCACTCATTGGCTGAATGGGCGGGCAGAGAAAAGAGCAATGAATTAGGAGTTAGAATCTAGTTCTAGCCTTGATTTTGCCTTTATGTAACTGTTTGAGACTGAACCTACCTGGGTCTCAGTTTCCATCTATGCAAGAGAAGAGTGAATTAGAAGAGAAAGGATCTCTAAGCTCTTTCTAACACTGACATTCAAAAATTATGAATTTAGCAGAGAGAATCTTAAGACGTGGCATTCAATTGTCTAAAATTGTTGTTGTTCTATGAAGTCAGGGTAGAACTTCTTCCTGTTTTCATGAAGAAGCCAAAAAAAATGCTTTGAACTACATGTTTGAATGAGATTTTTTGTCAGTATGTATTGCTGATTTTGCCATGCTATCTTTAGTTGCATGGATGCAGAAACATTGAAATCATTCTGCATTAATTATGTGGAGAACATTTAGGGACAGTTAATCTATTTCCTTTTCTTCTAAAACAGCAGAGTAAATATCGTCCTCCAAACCCATTCTGAAGTTTTCTTATCCAACCATATTAGGACTTCGTAATGTCACATGTGTTCTCAAGAAACACACATGTTATTCCATGAAAAGAGAAGTAGGGTTTGTATAGTGCCATGCATTTGGAGGATTGAAAATATTGTTTATCAAAGGGATATTTTCATATGTTAGATATTTGATGTTGGGTATTTTTAAAAAGATTTATTTATTTATGAGAGAGAGTGGGGAGGTGGAGAGGCAGAAGGAGAGGGAGAGAGAATCTCCAGCAGACTTCCTGCTGAGCAAGGAGCCTGATGTGGGCTTCAATCCCACAACTCTGAGATCATGACCTGAGCTGAAATCAAGAGTCTGATGCTTAACCAACTGAGCCATCCACACACTCCAATATTAGGTATTTTTAAAAGATGTTCTGGAGGGCACCTTGTTAGCTCTGTAGGTTAAGTGCAGGAGTCTTGGTTTCTGCTCAGGTCATGATCTCAGGGTCATGGGATGGAGCCCGGAGCCCTGGGGTGGGCTCAGCGGGTAGTCTGCAGGAGATTTTCTCCCTTAACCTCTGCTCCTCCCCGCCATGCACATTCTCTGTCTCTCTCCCTCTCTCAAATAAATAAATAACTCTTTAGAAAAAATAAGGATGTTCTGGGTGGAAGGATAATGTCGTGTCCCCCAAATATCCCCCAAATAATGACTAAAGGTCTTGCATCAAAGTCACCAAAGAGAGGGTGATAATGAAGAAAAACATCTTGCTTTTAACTCAAAGGCAGATTGAACCTATGATTTGCATTTTTATGAAGTCCTTAGAATACCATTTACTAATTGTATTTGCAGGAGTTGGTGGTAATAATGAATCGCTAAACTCTGAACACAACAAAGAATGAAATTGCCCTGAACTAAATGTAAAATTTAGAAAATCCCTTATTGAAAAAAAGAATATCTGTGTTCCCCCTGTGCACTCCCATGAAGACTGGCAAACAAACCCTGGTAAACTCTTTGATAATTGAAATGATTAAGACAGAAGAAAATATAAGAATAAGCCTATTATATGGCAACTTAGTTGGTCTAATCCAAAGGAAAAAACCAGTATGTTGATAGGGCTCCAGAACGCGGCATCATTAAAGTATTCATAGTTGTTCCAATAGGCCTTTTAACGCAGTAACTCCTAGGAAACTTGGACCAAATAAATGGGAATAAATAATGAAAAAAAATCAGATCAAACAGAAACATCAAAAGTAATGAGGTTAGCTGTAATTAGACTCGTTTGGACGTGTTTTTGCTCCATAGATTTCAAGGTTTGCATGATAGCAACCAGTGATCACTAAACATGGACAGAGGGTGTTTATTTTGCAACCACCTGTGGGGACCACAACAGGGCTTCGAGTGCAGCTGGATCTACTTCCCAGATACATCTGTTCCCTTCAAGGGAGATTAGTAGAGGGGACAAGGACAAAAAGGTCAAACCCTTTCACTTTTGCATCTACCCCAAACCCTTCCCCTGCCCATATGTACGAATGTACTCTTTTTAGGGGATATTCCTATATTCCAGGCTTGTAGTAAGAAAATGCCTTCAGCAAACAAACTTGCTTCAGTGGATTTCTAGTCCAGGGGAGGGGTGAGGAAGAGGAAGAGGAAAGAATCATTTTTCAAGGGGAAACGTACAACAGCAATGCCATTCTGATGATTTACTATAGGATTAAATAACTTACTTGAAGAGGAAATGTTTTTGCTTTGTTTTACTTCTTTTGAAGGTAAGTTTTAGATTTTATTAATAAATCAAATTTTTGTTTCATTTGGTGCTTACTATACGCTCTGAAATGCACTAGAACATTGGGGCCAGAAGAAGGAAACCTGCATAGTTCATATAAACTGGAATAGAGCAGTTGAACACATTAAACAGTTGGGAATCAAAGCAGGATGCTAATTTATGAGCCACAGACTGAAACATTTCCATAAAGTTAGAACATTAAATTTGGGATGAGCAGGCAGGCAAGTTTTCAGGGAAGAATAGTGGCTTGTGTTAGGCTTTAAGTGTCATTTCAAGACTATGTTAAGAAATACGTAGTAATAAGAAAATCAGTAACATCTTCTCCTGTTTACTCTGATTCCAGGTCTTTGCTCATGACATTCTTTCCCATCTGCAATATTGCTCCTGCCAATGTAATCAATCACTTCTTTCAAAATCTGGCTTAAAGAACACCTCTGCAGGACATCCATCCTGCTAATTCCTTTGCACTTTACCATTGTCAATAATCCCATCTGATTGTGCTATTTTTCATTTTAATTGTTCCTGTGTCATTGGCTTGTATGGACCAATTTTGCTAAACTTAAACTACTAATGAGCAAAAAAAATGTAGTATCTTATTCATTTGGTATGATTGGATGTTTTTTATTTTCCTTTTATTATTCCACCACCCAGTGAAAGTTTTTGTACCTAGAAAGTTGCTTGTTTCATGTGAATTTATTTTTCTGAACTTTTAGAATGAGGTGGAGTTCTGAAAAGCTCTTATCTTTCCTCATAGCACCCCCATTGCTTTTATCCCCCCTTAAAAATAAGGACTTATTTTCTGGGGTTTTTTTTTTTCTGCTTTGTTCCTTTCTCCTACTTTGGTCTAGACTTTCCTTGTTCCTGTTGTCCCTAATTTGCTTAATATTTAAAAATCTGCTTTTTTAAAAGCATAATTTGCATATAATAAATGGCAAAATTTGATGGATGTTGACAAATTCACACAGTATTATAACTATCATTCCAGTCATGGTCTAGAACATTCTATGACCCCAAAAGACCCCTCGGGTCTCTTTGAAGACAAACCCCTCCCCCTTCAGTAACTGTTGATCTGATTCTGTCACCACAGCTTTTGTCTTTTCTAACATTTTATACAAACGGAATTGTTCAGCATGTAGTCAGTCTGATGTTATAGCTAAGGCTCTTTACTTGAACCTACTGCCTCTCTTTAAAAGATAAAAATTGGTGAAGTAGGGGTACCTGGGTGGCTCAGTCAATTAAGCATCTGCCTTCGGCTCAGGTCATGATCCTGGGGTCCTCAGAGGGATCGAGCCCCACATTGGGCTCCCTGCTGGGTAAGGAGTCTGCTTCTCCCTCTGTTCCTCCCCCCTTCATGCTCTCTCTCTCTCTCAAATAAATAAATAAAATCTTAAAAAAAAAATGGTCAAGTAGTTGAAGTTGAACTGATTGCCCAAGATTGCTTCTTGGCTACCAAGGGAATCCAGTCTGGACCCATTCAGACCCAACAGCCTGATTAATAATCAATCAGTAAATCAATAACCTACTAATGGCAAACTACCGTTAATAATTATAAGCAACTAGAAGAGACTCTGCGGAATCCACAAATGAGTAAAATATATTTCCATCTTCCAGAATTTGCTGTTGATAGGAAAGATAAGAGCAGAACAAACTTTAATACACCAGAAAGTAGGGGAGAGGGGCATATAAAAAATTCTAGGAGTTCATTGGAGAAGGAGGGCATATTTAACTAGAGGCTTGGAGAAAACTTTTTAAAAGAAGAATCTTTAATCTTGACCTTGGAAAATGGTAAGATTTCAAGAGGAGGTGAGGTGATATTTCAGGGGGAGACAATAATGTGAGTGTGGGATGCAAAATAATGGTTTCCCAAAGATGTCCATGTCTTAGTCCCTGATACCTGCAAATATGTTAACCTATATGACAAAATGTACTTTGCAAATATGATGAAGGATCTTGGATTAGGGACATTTTGTTGGGTGGGCCCAATGTAATCTCAAGGACCCTTTTAAGAAGGATGCAAGAGGTTTAGAGTCACAGAAGAAGTGATGACAGAAGCATAGTCAAGAAAGAGAGAGGCAGAGGAGAGGCTGATTGATTCTTGAAGTTCCTATGTAACTGGCCTTGAAGATGGAAGAAGGAGTCATGAGTCAGGGAATGCAAGTGGCTTCCAGAAGCAGGGAAAGGCAAGGAAACAGATTCTCCCCTAGAGTCTCCAGAAGGAAAACAGTTCTGCTATCACCTTAACTTAGTCTGTAAGATCCATTTCCAATTGCTCACCTCCAGAATGGTAAGACAATAAATGTGTGTTTTTCGGGCCCTATGTGGAACTTTGTTGCAATAGTAATTGGAAACTAATACATTGAGAAAATACATCTTTTAGGAAATAGAGAGTAGTACAGTTTGGATGTAGTCTAACATTTGTAAGGGAGTAGGGGGAAACAAGTTTGAATCTGTAGGTTGGGAAAAGGAGCAGGCATCTTGGCATGTAGTAAACACTCATAAATATTTGCTAAGTGTACTTGTTTTGTATATTGTCATGTAAATTATATTCCTCCCAGATGCATATGTCGAAGTCCTAACCCCTAGGACCTCAGAACATGACCTTATTTGTAAGTAAGATCATTGCAGATACAATTATTTAAGATGAGGTTATAATGTAGTAGGGTGGGCCCCTAATCCAATGGGACTAGTGTTCTTATGAAAGGGATAATTTGGATACAGACTCACGCACGGGGAGAACACTATGTGAAGATGAAAGCAGAGATCAGGGTGATGTTTCTACAAGCCGAGAAACCCTGAAGACTGCCAGCAAACTCCTAGGAGCTAGGAGAGAGGCATCACACAGATTCTCCCTCACAGCCCTCAGGAGGGCTCACCAACCCTGCCCAGACCTGGGTCTCAGACTGCTAGCCTCTAGAACTGTGAGATAATACCTTTCTGTTGTTTAAGCCACTCAGTGTGTGGCTACTTTGTTATGGCACCCTAGGAAACCAATACATATATATTTAGGAAAAATGGGGAGACATAGAAGCAGTCAGTCTGCGACTTAAAAAAAATGGATCAGGCAGCAGTGTGTGGGGTGGTCTGGACAGTGAGAAGAGAAGTCATGAGGGCTAACAGGGGAATGCAACAGACTAGAGAGCACCGAAAGTGAGCAGAACAGTACATTTTGGTGATTAAAATTTCCACACTGAAAGTCATGACACATAGTGCTTAAGAGGACAACAGCACAGAGTATTTGAAATCATCGCTGTCCTAGAAAACACAATCTATGTCAATAGTCCCCAAGTATATTATATAGAACACAAGTCCCACAGAATGCTCTGAAAAACTTTTTTCAGTCAAATATGTAAGGAAAACTCAATATTTTAGAGTGTTAAAAGCTCTAGGAAGTCTTGCATAAAAAGAAATCAATTCAACTTTGTATAATTCAGCACTTCCCAAACTTATGTGAACCTGCAAACTTTTTTTTTCATGAAATCCCTTTTATATCCATGGAATATTCTTGGGACATCTTGCTTTAGGTTTGTCCTATTCTCCAAGACCTGTGCTGTTCAATATAGTATTGGTAGCCATATGTGGCTATTGAGCTTGGAAACACAGCTAATCTAAATTGAGATATGCCCTGAGTATAAATATACACAAGATTTCAGTATGGATGTTCCTCAAAAAGTTAAGAATAGAACTACCCTACAATACAACAATTGCACTACGAGATATTTACCCAGAAGGATACAAAAAATACTGATTCAAAGGGACATGTGCACCCTGATGTTTATAACAAGCATTATCAACAATAGTTAAATTATGTAAAGAGCCCAAATGTCCATTGACTAATGAATAGAGAAGTTGTGTGTGTGTGTGTGTGTGTGTGTGTGTGTGTGTAATTTACTGAGACATAAAAAAGAATAAAATCTTGCCATTTGTAACAATGTATATGGAGCTAGAATGTATTGTGCTAAGCAAAATAAGTCAAGGAAAAATACCATATGATTTCACTGGTAAGTAGAATTTAAGAAATGAAACAGATGAACACTGAAGGAAAGAAAGAGAGAGGCAAACCATAAAACAGATTCTTAATAATAGAGGACAAACTGAGTGTTGCTGGAGGGGCAGTGGGTGGGGAGATGGGTTAAATGGGTGATGGGCATTAAGGAGGGCTCTTGTGATGAACACTGGGTGTTATATGTAAGTGATGAATCACTACATTCTATTCCTGAAACTTATACTACACTATATGTTAACTGACTGGAATTTAAATAAAAACTTCAAGCAAAAAAAAAAAAAAAAGAAATATACACAAGATTTCAAAGCCTTGGTGTAGAAATAGTATAAAATATTTCAATAACTTATGTTGATTGCCATGTTAAAGTAACAATACTTTGGATAGACTGGGTTAAAAAAAGTTATTAAAATTAATTTCACCTATTTCTTTTAAATGTTTAAATGTGACTACTTAGAAATTTAAACTGACCAAGATTCTATTTCTGTTGGACAGCATGGCTCTCTATCCTATTTGCTCAGTATTCTCTCTGATTTCTATGTTCTTTTTAAGAACCAAAAAGTTCTAGGCTTCATCCTTTTTTCAAGCTTGCCACAGTTTCAAGGAGGCTAGTACAAGACACAGGACTCATGGATCAAAATTAAAGGAGAGTTTAGTATGTACAGCAGTAGCAGTAACCAGAATATCAGCATATTTTTTTTCACTAGTTCCGGAGTCTCAGTTCCCATGGGCAATAGTAAGACACCTACACACTCACTGGGTGGCATTACAGGAGAATCCAGAGCTTAGGTAACCCTAGTTTTCTATAATAGTCAGCTAGCATGCCTACCCTTTGCTCCACAGGGAAGCATTATCTTTATCACACTGGACAGTAAGCATGTCTGCAGTTTGGTCTGGAAGAAAACACTATCTCTATCTTTTAAGACAGTAAGTAAACCTGCCCTTTGCTGTGAATGGAGTAACTCTATCTTTGCTATACAAATATCCTTGAAAGGATGATCTGGAACCAAGAATAATCAGTGCCTTGCTTACAAGATGTGTGGAAACACAAAAATTGTCCCCCAAACTGTTCTCTTCTCCAAGACCTCATGACTGAGAAAATATGTGGAAATGAAGGTCACTCCTTGGCTTTCCAACCTGTGTTTAAGAGATTAAAGATAAGGAAAATGTTTGAGTGGATATCCCCGAGAGAATCTTCATTCCCCAGTGTATAGGAGAATATCAGAGTCTAGAAGGGAGTTTAGACTCTCCATGCCACCGTCTTGCCTTCCTGGATGTTGTTTCAAGCTAGAAGATAATCTCTAGCACTTAGTTAAGCTTCTTGGACCACTCTGATGTGTGTCAGAGCCTGATGGGAGAGCTGAACTATTCACAGGACCTGACACTCCTACTGTCCATGTTGGGTAGTACTTAGATGGTGTCTTAATCACATGCCTTAATCATCCCCCCACCCCTGCATAAATAAAATACAATTTAATAGTAATAAAGCACGAAATATGTAAACATATATTGTCAAATATATAATAAAATACAATGTTTATAGAACTTATATGGTCAAATACATAACAGCTACCTTCAAATATTCTTAGGGAAGCAGACTCTAAATCCAATAATAATACCATCATGTAAAATACCTTCTGTAATAGTGTCTTGAATTTTTGGAATCTTGTTTTATTCCCAATGGTGGAAAATTTTTCTCCTTTGGAAAATGGTTAGATTTCCGTAAATGTCTCAAAGTCATTTATCACCAAGTCCTGTGAATAAGGTGGGTAATAAGAAGCATATTACTACTTTGTTTAAATGAAGTTTGATGTTAAGATTCTGTCTTATTGCTTAAAGTGGTTCAGACAGTAGTTTTAAGGCAATTTTAGAAAAGGAGTTCCAAAATTATTTTGAGTAAAGGCAGCGTTTCCTGAATAATTAAATAACTCTATAAAGTGACTGATTTGAAAGTGTATGCTCTTTCTGATTACATAAATGTTAGTAATGGTGTTTTAAAAATTATTATTCCATTCCATGTGCTATTCCTGAGTATATTAATAATAATAGCTGATAATTATGGATCCTTATGCTGTGCTAAATAATTTATATATATTAACCATCAAAAAGTCCTATTTACAGGGCAGAAACTGAGGCACAGAAAGTTTCATTAACTTGTCCAAGATCACTCAGTTTGTAGCAGACTCAGAATTTGAGCCAGGGCATACTTTACTTATGTACTATTTCATCAAGCCAAACTAAAGAGACAAAATTTAAAATATGCATAATTACATGTTAACTTCTGTATTTTAAAAAACGTTTAACCAAAGATTTGTACATATTGTGCCAAAAAAGATAGTACATATTGTGCCAAAAAAGATAAAGTCCTTTTTTGGACTTTTAAACTCTATACTATATATATATTGGTTCTATTCATTTCAATAGCTCATTTTCCTATTTAATGTCTCCCTTGACTACAAAAAGGATGTGAAAATCTCATGTGAGATGTAAATCTAGTTTTGCCTTTAAATGAGTTTTCTTTTTTTAAATTTTTTTCTTTAAACTTTTTTATTGTTATGTTAATCACCACACATTACATCATTAGTTTTTGATGTAGGGTTCCATGATTCATTGTTTGTGCATAACACCCAGGGCTCCATTCAGTATGTGCCCTCTTTAATACCCATCACC